>NW_004524610.1:6427560-6452279 GCF_000260255.1 Octodon degus
CAGCCTTCTTCCTTGTGGTCATTCTACAGCCCCACTTCTGCGTGGCCTGCTGTCACCTGTTGTCTTGATTCTACCTTGGACATGATCACCTCAGTGTTCTTGCTAGAAGAGAAGGGAAAGACAGAAAAGAGTGGACATTGCCACCCTGAAATGACACATACCCCTTCTGCATATGTTTGTTGTAGCAGCCCTTAGTGGTTTGGAAAGACCTGCATTGGTAGCCTTAAAATGCAGCTGGACAGCTGTGGGGCCACTCCAAGTGAGGAGAATGAACTCCACAGTCCACAGGCAGCTCCTGTTATGTACAGCGTCTACTTAAAGATTACCATCATTTGGGTGTTGTGTGTCAAGAACAACTCTCAAAAAATGCCAGCACAGAAATTGTACCACTGCTTTCATTTTGGAGTGAGACTTCCAGGAAGAGAAAATATTACTTATATTACATCTTAGTTACTTTTGTCATTGCTGAGACAAACTACGCAACACCCAATGGAAAAGGCGAAAAGATATACTTAGCTCGCAGTTTGAAGTGGTTTCAGTGCATAATTGGCTAGCTGCAGGGCAGGGTGGCACTTGGAGAAGGGGCAACCATGCACAGTAGCAGGAGGTAGCAACAGCAGTACGAGGGAGACAGGACAAACCTCTGTCTATCCCACATACTGTACGCAAGCTGCCTGCCCTACGATGAGTACAGCGCTCATTCCCTCAATCACGGATTAGACACACATCCATCCTAAGCTCTAGATCCTCTAACCTCTGAGACAGCCTAAGAGTGCTTGAGGCTTGGGGGGTGGGTTATCAAGACACACACCACAACATATTGTTTATATTGATCTAGAATTTTTTTTTTTGTTGAATCATTTGGGTATAATCAAATCGAGTGCTAGTTTTCCGAAATGATAACCTTTCAGAAATTAAGATATTTACTTTAAAAATTTTACCTCATTTTTCACATTCAAGTTCTATTTTAACATGAAACTGTCTTTGACAGAATGGCTAATGTTTCTCTAAAACTGCCTCATTCAGAGAGTTTCTCTAGTGAGCTTTTGTATGAAAGAAAAGAATAATTCTACAGAGTTCCATCAAAGTCATAGTAAAGAATGGAAGTCTTTGTGCAAAAAAAAAAAAAAAGTAAAAGGCAGACAAGGGACCCTTAGTGATGTGCTGAGTAAGGTGTAGCTAGGGACAAGGGAAAGGGCTTGTGGAGATCAACAACCACTACGCTGACGAAAAGGGTGCGCAGGAGGACCAGTGCTGGCAGGAGTGACATGAGAGTCTACAGCGAAGGCGGGAGAAAGTTCCTTCACGTTGGGATTTTGGGTTGGTCACCAGTGGACTCACATGGATCTGCCTTCTAAAGAGGTCACACTACATAATTGCATAGAGAGTTCATTATCTTTCTGTCATAACTCACAGCTTCTTGAGTATGTGTTTTCCTTTACATGTGCATCGTACATGTAATTCTTCAGTGTGTTAATAAAAAGAATTGCAGTATTTCAAAGCATGAGATCATACAAATGAGTTTCCATTCACTAACATGGCAGAAACTTGAGAGTGATGCTTTATTCTGTAAACCATTATCCTGGTACTGATCTGAAGCAGTCACATAAGCATCCTAGATTACACATAAACCTGTCACACACAGGGAATCAGGAATGAGGACGAGTGCTTTAGACATATTCTGTGGATCTTGGAATCTCCTGTGCTTACAATTCAGTATTACTCTACTATTGTTCATACCATTCTTTATAAAATTCAGTATTACCATATTGCTAAAATTGAAGGTCATTTTATCTTGAAATGTGTTTAGCTTATATTTGATGAATCATATTTGTTACATATCTCTACTAAAAGAAAATCATAATTTCAGTCTTATGTTTCAAAACACCACTCTAAGAATATGTCAGCACAGAAAGTATATGCATAGTATACAGAAGAAATACGCATTTTTCATAAATGGAAGAGTTTAACATTTTCTATCACTTATTTCCATAATCAGTGAGTTCCACCATCTGTAAAAATCTAATCCCATATGACTTAATGTCATGCCTTGTTTTAAACTTTCACATAATGAATCATATCGAATATTTATTTTGAAATGAGATTATAGAGTTTCATATGCTTGGTAAACTCAGATAGAAGCCATGCTAGCGGCCACTAATTGTGGAATACACTGTGGCTTGGCTAACGGCGTAGGGGACGTGTCACGAATGCTCCTTTCCACCCAAGACTCACCTTATTACTGATGTGCTTTCAAGTACTGCAAAACAGTGAAAATTATTCAGTTATGACTTTTCAAGGCTAATATGTGAGTCTTAATGTAAAATAAGTAGAAGTAATTTACAAGTATGCTTAATAAATTTGTGTACAAAATATTTTTCATAATGCTGTGAACTGACTTGAATAACAAAATTCATTGTATCAGTGAAATTTATATTTTATTCAATATCAGAGGAGATTATTTGTATGTATGTATGTTTGGGGACATATTCATTAAATTTTTATCGTGTCAGCAAAGATATAAGAATCCTTCCTTCACTAAAAATGTCAGCTTCTTACAATGTGATTTATGTCATTGTAGAGACACTTGATAACTACAATTTTATAGCATATTGACAGTTAATCATGATCATTTATGTAATGTATTTAATTTGCGCTATAAAACCTTCTAAAAGATAAAGGAAAAGACCATTTTGTTGAAGAAGAAAATAACAAAACAAAGTCTATAGATAGAGTGACACTCTCCACGTCCCTGCCTTTGGTAGGCAGGTAAGCTCGTACTGTGAAGATGTGGCCCCGGTAAGGTATATTTGGCAATTAAAACCGTAACAAAAATTTGTTACTATTGCTATAATTCTGATAACCTGTTCAGATACTTCGTCAGTTAACAGTTTAGAGTAAAAGTAATTCATGAAACAATTCAAATCCACTAGTCATAAAATTAGATCAGACGTTCAATGGAATGTAAATAAAAGAAGTGAGTTAAAATAACTGGCACAGCTCCCTGTTTATATCTAGATAACTGTCCATTCAGCCTGTGCCACAGCACCCTGGATGCTCCCAGTCTCGTCTGATATTTGATCACTTGTCGCATTTTGTATTCCTGGCTAAGTCATGATAAATGCCACCCAGTCTGTTGGTTGTCTCTTCATGTTGTATGCCAATTGGATTTCTCATTATATAGTGCAATTAGGAAACGGTTTTAACTTGCTAAATTACAAGGTTTGATTCAGTTTAAAGTGAAAGAAAACATTGATAATATACTCACAAAATGGACTTTTGAAATACCATAATTGATGTTCATTTTAATAAATTTACTTATATAGCAATATATTAACATTTTTAGTGCATATTTATCCCTCAGCCCTGTATTCCGGGTGCCTTTCTGGACAATGCGAAAAGATTTGGATGTGATTTCTCTTTTTATTCAGGCTGCATGTGAGGACATTGACCCTTGATAGGATTACAGCACGGGTTTGTATAAAATTTGCTTCTGATTAGCAGCGACAAAGAGTTTTGGCCTCCTACCTCTTTGGTGTTTATCTCTTACTAGTTATTCTGATAGTCCCACTGAAATGAGTGTTCCTTAATATCTTTAATATTTTCTTTCAATTTATGTGCTTGGTACAGGGTCTCACTACGCAGCTCAGACTTGTAGTGATCTTCCTGTTTTCAGCCTGTGCTGGGATTACAGGTGCATGGCACCATGCTCAGGCTCTGTGGCCAGCATGGCGTGCCCAAGGGCAGGGCCAGCGTGACATGTGGTACCAGGGATGGAACCCTGGTCCCTGTGCTTGCCCAAGCTGTTGCTTAGTCTGCTGAGCTATCTCACAGGCCCTAATATTTTCTGACAAGCTGGTCTTTAAAAGGGGAAAAAGAGGGTTAGGATAGAATTGTCATTGTTCAGATTTTACATGTTTTAATTTTCTCAGAAAGTTTAATTTGGAAATAGTGAATATGTAGCTTGCAAATATTCAGATGTAAGTTATTTCGGAGATCTGGGATGCAGAATGGGGAAAGCGCTTGGCGGCGCATCTCTACATCCTGCTCTGGAGACCGCTATGCTGTCATGCTGTGAGAGTGACTGCAAGTTCAAGTTCAAGTTCAAGTACACGAAAGGGAGAACAAAGTGCAAGACCGAGTATAAGAGGGTGCGAGAAAGTATAGAGAAGCATGCGGAAGAGATGATTTGGCTTGTTGAGCTCTGTGCTCTTGCCTTCCCACTAACGGGGTGGATTACAGGATTCTGCCAACCAGAGCATGTTTTCGGTTTCCCAGCGCCTCTTCTTTGGAGAAAGACTGGAGTCCTTTCCTCGATCTCTCTTTGAGTCCTCACCCACGTAGGCCCATGAAAGGTAAAAATCCATTTGAGACAGGGGATGGGAAAAGCGAAAGACTCTCAGTGTAAAAGTGGAAGTTCAAAAAACGTACAGTACCAGTAAAAAGGTTTTAATTCATTCATAATTAGACAGGCCCAGCAAGTCTTTATGTCTGTAAAACTGTGCAGGACAGAGGCGTGCTCTGCATGTTGGCAAGAGACGTAAACTCAGCTAGTACAAGGAAAGGCGCGTACAGCCCTCCAACACTGAGCTTGCAGAGATTAACATGAAGGCTTTAAATGTTTGTGCTTTCAAAAAAAGCTATATTACTTTTGAGAATCTTTTCTAAATAAAAAATAGATGTGTGCATGGTGGCTGTTTATAAATATACATCCATAAGTATTATATTACTTCTATATGATACTGTATTTTACAGCCATTAACATTTTGGAAGAATATTAAAGAACTGAAATATACTAGGTATATCATGTCAGTGAGAAACAAGAGCACCGAGTACGCATACCTTAGTGTCTGTCTGTGAAATATACTTCCACAGGAAAAGGACAGAAAAATAAAGATGCAACCAGACAGACGACTTTTTCTTGGAGGCTGAATTTCCTGAGACAACTATAATAACTGTAGTGAATAAGGGAAATTGCTCATAATCAAAAAAGTGAGAACTAAATGTAAGCAAATAAATAGCCCTTTTTCTACCTTTAGCGTGTTAAAAGAAAATGAGAAAGCACATAAAGTTAATTTTAGATAGAATTGTCAAAAACATAGTCAATTTAGTAAAAAGAAAAATCAATCAGTTGGTCAATTCTTGCAGAACACTAAAACACCTTGTCAGTTGCCCCAACTAAAATGATTCCTCAATTGACTGTATTGACGAACTGCTTTGCACTGCTGGAGAGAGACATGGTTTTGTAGAAGAAAGTGCTACTGACAAATGCTTGGTACAAGTTAATAACAGGCCACAAGGGGAAATCATTGACATGAGCCTCAGGTGTCCTTGGGACAATATATTGCCATTCAGATTTAGTACAGATATCTGTAGGTCTCGCCTTTAGAGAGCTTGTGTATTAAAATCTTCAAATTATGAAAGTGCATTGTTTTTATATAGTTTGAATGAACAACTAAGCTGCTTAGGCTATTTTGTAATTACTGGATCATCTTTCTATTGTTTCTAGCATTGTACAGAAATTCATTAAGTAATTGCCCTCACTATTTTCTACCTCTAGTGAGCATTTAGAAGGAAAGTGGGCGGTTCAGTCCTTTGTCCCTGAACGGTAGTGATGACGGTTCTGAATCTGTGACTTCAGTGGAGTAGTTGACTCATTCTCAGTCCACCGCGGGTGTGCCTGGCTGTTGGGAGGGTCTCGCTTGTCTGCCCCCACTTTAGCCTGTGGCTTATCCGTAGTTATTGACAGTCACAGTTTCTCACGTAGCATTACACCAAGACGGCATTTTCAACATTAAACCAAGACGGAGAAATCAGAAACCATTGGTGCAAGCTGTCATGGTTGAGGGCATTAATTCTAGCATAGGCTAAACCATGTTCTTTCCTGTCCCGGCCACTTGCAGCCCCTGCATCCCAGCATTTTGGCATTCTGTTATTCATGCTCTTAATCACTGCAAATATGCTGAAGGTCAAAAGCTCTGAATTGTCGAAATCTAGAGGGAGACAAAATATTCATGAAGCTCTCCCTATTCCTAATGAGTTATCAGAGGTCCAGGGAATTTATGGAAATTGCCTGAGGTTGCATGTGGTAGTGACAAAACTAGGATTAGACTGCTGTTCTGCTTCCCTGTGATCCATCATTTCCTTCTGCTTTCGAGGCTGCAGATGAAACCTGTCAAAAGCATGTGATTAAACTCATGGACTCTGGAGCCAGACTTCCTGGTTCAAATTCTGGCCCCACTCCTTACGAGCTCTGTGCTTGGGGAAAATTACTTAATCTTGCTGTCCATCAATTTCCATATGTGTAAAATGAAGATAGACCGCCACCCATTTCCTGGGAGTGGTTATGAAGAGTTAATGAGGTCCTATTTTTCAAGTGTATAATATAGTGCCTAGGGAAGTGACACGCTCCATAAATGTTTCTTAAGATAAGCACCAAAAAATCCCAATCGAGGCAGAAAAGATGCAACATATATGAACACATATATTTTATGAATATATATATATATATGTATATATAATGTGCCACATACATTATGTGTGTATGTGTACATAAAATCTAGCTGGTATGTACTTTGGAAACAGAAATTCAATCTAAAGGTAATGTAGGCATCGTACATACCACGTGAGTTGTGAGGTACACAGAGGCCACGTGTAATGGCTTCAGCTCATACATTTTAAAGCACACCCTGTCTTTTATTGTTTACTTTTACAATAGGCCTTTTGAATTCATAGTATTTAAATGTACTTTTAAACAACAATAATTACATTTTAACTCTTAGAAGATGTACAGAAGGAGCAGTGTAAGGTAGCATTCCAAGCTATATCCAAAACTTGATGATAATTATGTTATGTTCTTTATAACTAGGAATTGGGTAGTATTGTGTATTAAGTCTTTTGCCTGGCCACATAATAATCCATAAGTAATATCACTATCATATCCTATAAACAGAAAGGATCAAAATACTACATGTAAGGGCTGGCAAGATAGCTCAGCAGACTAAGTGCCTGCTTAGGCAAGTGCAAGGACTGGGGTTCAATCTCTGGTACCACATGCCGTGCCAGCCCTGCCCCCAGGTGCACTGAGCTGGCCATTGCGACTGGGTGTGGGTGTGCACACCTGTAATCCCAGTGATGGGGAAGCTGAAAACAGAAGGATCACTGTGAGTCTGAGTGCATAGTGAGACCCTGTACCAAATGCATAAAAGTTCAAAAAAATGTTCAAAATGCTACATGTATACATACCGTTCCTCATATTGAGTATATCTATTATGGATTGCAAATGCATACTAATAAAAAAGAGAAAATAATTTCAAAAAGCCCAAATCTTTTACAATTGGAAAAAAAAGTATTAACATTTTTAAAGGATATATTAAATTTATCTAAGAATATTTTTCTTTCATTAAACTGAGACAACAGTTGTTTTTTTTTTTTACTTCCTTTGAAGGCTGCATTTCTCTCTAGTTGAAGTCCCCATTTATTTGTGCCTGTGTCATGACACCTCCTTCTAGAGTGTCTTGCAGAGGTGGCCTGAACCACTTCTCTTAGGAGCCATCCCCATGGAGCAAGAGCCTACAACCTAGTGTTTGCTGTGCGTGACCGAAAAGGCAGCGCCTGTCATGCTGTCTGTATGTGCTTGAGGGGTTTCAGCTCTGGATGCCTTAACGCAGGGGGAGAGTGGCGCAACAGCTGCAGAAGGGTGAGTTGCATCATGCACTCTCAAGTGTCGACCTCACCTTAAAGAACAATCTGCTGAATGGCATTGAAGGGATAAGGCCCAGAAGAGGTATTCTGTGCTCTATTTTAATGCTTTCTGAGTGCTTTGAAAGTGATGCTTGACCTGTGTATCATAAATCCAAAGCAGAACATTTTAGAAGAGTCATTTATGTCTCAGCTCTTCGCGCCTCCGTTGCATCCCATGATAGTGCATTTCATCATGTTGTTAGTTAGCCTGAGTGCTTCTTAGGGGGCATCGCAAGTTGACACATGTGGAGAGAGGTGCCCTGAATGGCATGTCCTAAATGGGAGGCCTGCATAACTCATGGGGAGTTATGATTTCGGGGAGGCCTTTCCAGCTTGCCCTCTGCTAGCCCTCAGCAGCCTCAAATGGAAGACAGCTGCGTCCCTCAGCTGAGAGGGAACATCTTGCCTTGCCCAAGTTCAAGCCTCCTGGCATTTGCTCCAAGTATTAGAGGAGAAAGGAAGAGCAAACTGCACAACTCATTTGCTAATGGGGTCATGAGGGCGCTATCCCCGTGAATATAAAAGATTGAGTGAATGTAAGGCAGGAAAGGAAGAAGGAGCTTGGGGATGGTGAGCACATGCGAGCATTCTCTATCCTGAGGCAGTGTCCAATTGATCTCGTGGAAAATGGACTCTGAGGAAAGGCTTTGAAATAATAGTTTACTCACAGAGAAAAATGTGGTTAGATAAAGAACTGATGTAGTCGCTGCCTTTTAAATGACATTAAATTGACTCAAGCAAGTTGGGGTGTGGTTAGAAGAGCGGGGAGAAGGATTCCAGCCTGGTCACTTCATCACTCCACTTTATGATGAACGTTGTTTCACCTTGAAGTTCTGAAGCAGGGCTGTATTCAGACTGAGCTACATCTTCCACCCCCGAACTCAGGGCATAGGATCATGTACTAGCTTTTTTTTTTCTTAATTTCTCCTTAGTCTTTGTACAGTTTACTTTTTTCCTACTCATTTTTTAAAGTCACAAAAACAATGCATTCTCCATGCAAAGACCACGGCTCACCTGTGTCTACTAACTATATACCGCCCCCCCATCGCCTGTGACTCAGCTGACATTCTGAGCATGTTGCTGACCTCAGGTAGCAGAAGTTACCTTACATGGGCTTCAGCAAGAGTGGCAGCCTTGTGCTCTGTGTAGAAGAAGACGTCCACTAGTAGGACATCCTTGGTTTGGGGCTTCATGGATCACACAGGCAGAGGTTAGAGTGATTTTAACTTGAATCTGGATATTTATTTATTTATGTATTTATGTATTTGATACAGGGTCTTGCTATGCAGCTTGGACTCGTAGTGATCCTCCTGTTTTCAGCCTCCCCAGCACTGAGATTCTAGGCATGCACCACCAGCCTGGACTCTGTCACTGGCTCAGTGTGCCCAGGGGCGGGATTGGTGCAGTATGTTGTGCTGGGGATTGAACCCTGGTCCCTGTATTTGCCTCAGCAGGTGCTGAGTCTGCTGAACTATCTTGCCACCCTCAAAATTTGGGTATCTTCATCTTTATGTCTCTGCTCTTTGGTCTTTTTAGTCTTGTCCCAAGCTGTTTGCTCAAGTATGACTGCAGCAAAATCTAAAATAGTATGTCTTCTGCATACTGTAGGGGAGGGGACAAAGTTGAGAGAAATGGCTTCTTCCATCCCCTAAAGCCTTTCATTTGGCTGGATCGGGTCCACCCTGGATCCACGTCATTAAGGGGGACACCTCCAGCTCCGGGGTGACCAATCAGCATCACCACTGGGAGCTGGACACATGGTTGGTAACTCAGCAGAATGCACACTGTGCAAAGGACAGCAGACATGCATGCTGGCTGAGTGCTCCTGTGAGCTTTCAGTGGCTGTGACAAGTACGTGAGCTTACAGGGACAGGAGAGTGACTCAGCATCGCCGCTGTAGAGGTGTTAGCCCATACGTGCTTGGCCCGTGGGGCTGCACATCATGGTGCTGGGAGTGGTGCAGAGCGGCATCTCGTGTCGGGCCGTGAGGGAGAGGAAAAGGAAGCAGCCCAGGTCCTATGTCCTCTACGGTGTGGCCGCCGTGACCAGAAGACCCCCACCAGGCAGCCTAACGTGTAAAGGTCCCACTGTCTCCCAGTACGCCCACTCAGCGGGTCAGCTTTTAGCATGGATACCTCTCACAGAGACGGCCCCAACCAGAGCACTTAGGAAGCACTGCAGAGCGTCTGTCTCATGGAGACAGTTCAGACTCATCAGGATGGGTGCTGCTACAGAACAAAAGCTAACAGGTTTTGGTAAAAACCTGGAGTCAAAACCAGTATTGCTGACGGGAATATAAAATGACAGCACAATGGAAAACAAGTTGTTAGTTTCTGAAATACGTAAGGAGAACTGCCAGAGGATCCCCTGGGCATGCACTGGACAGGCTTGAAATTTCATTGTGTAACTACTAACCTTAGGTATTCAACTTTTCTTGAGTGTGAGATTCCTTACTCCCAGAGGTAGACTTTGCTCATGTCAGAAGGATGAGCATGGTCCTGCTTGTGTCTAGCTGTCCCCCAGAGCCTCATGTGGTGACTGCTGGGGCTTGGGGCAGTGACTGGACCTAGAGTGTGGGATGCCGGGATTGATTCGTGCTGGGGTTAAAGCTACCTCCCCCTGGGGATGAGTGTTACTCACTCTGAGGGTCGGTAGCCTGGATAAGACATAAGGGACAGAAACAGCTGCTGCTTGCCTTTCCCCATTGCTGCCCCGTGCCTGCTGCCCGCCTTCTCTGCGATGCACCGCTGACCTGCTAGCTTGTCCTGAAGCCAGCCAACTATGGACTGAACCCTCTGCAAACTGAGCGCCATAAGCCTTTCCTCCTTCAACTCTGGGTGCCAGAGATTTTTGCCTCAGCAATGAGAAAAGCTTACTATGACAGTAACTATACTCTAATATTTCAAACTCATGTTTCTAACAAAATTTTCTATTTTGTTTGGGTAGTATCAGTTTATTTCCTGATACTTTTAGGTAAGAGTGTCAATGTCATCAATATAAAATAAAATTTGTGCTCCTTATGCTTGCTGCTGCTTTCATTGCTGCACGTCCCAGGAAGGCATTAGAAGTAGACCATTCTGGGATGTGTTGTGAGCCCGCGCAGCTGGGTCCGTGGCTGTGGACTGCTTGGCCCACACGACCAGGCCCAAGCTGCTAGTGCGGGGTACCAGCCTGTGGCTGAGCCACTCTCCGGGTGGAATTGTGAATCCTGACTGGCTGTTCGGATGCCTGCGAAGTCCAGGACGAGTGAGCGCATTCTGGAAGCCGTTCCTTTTCAGTGAAACAGAAGCAGTAGGACTGCAGAGAAGAGTGCAGGTTGAGACGCTCGCGAAGGTGCTCTGGGGGGACCTCGAGGCCAGCGGTGTTGCTGAAGGAGCCCTGCAACTTGGAAAGTATTCCAGGAAGGCGGTGGGTGAGACAGAAGCTGTCAGGAGTAGCAGACTACAGGGGAAAGCCAGAACGGGACTCAGCAAGGGGAGAAAGGCCGTCCACGGATGGGAAGGACAGAAACCGGGAAGGATTCTGAAGTACGAAAATGAGAAACTGGAAAATTTGGGACATGTACCTCTGAGTCCATAAATGAGGGTCCTGTCTTTACAGTGGGAGGAAGCAGCAGAGGACAGAGGGTGGGATTCACCCACAGTTAGTCCCCAAGGTCATCTAGGGCCACGGCGGTCATCACAGTGCAGCAGGTTGCCCATGAGCCTCCATGAGGCCGTGAGGAGAGGTGAGGATCGCTGTAAGGCGGGTGACGCTGTGATTCACCAGCCAGGATAAAGTGACTGAAGGGAAAGCTCTGAGTGACCTCAGAGGTCGAAACATGATTCTAGATGAGCACACGCTGGATGTGGATTAATAGGACCTGTGGAGGGCTGGCCAAACAACTCAGCAGATTAGAGCACCAGCAAGCAGGCACAGGGCTGGAGGTTCGATCCCCAGGCCTGCTGTGCCGGCCTGCCCCAGGGCATGCTGAGACAGCAATTGAGACTGGCTGTGGTGGCACATGCCTATAATCCCAGCTCTTGGGAGGCTGTAAACAGGCAGATCACTATGAGTCCGATCCAGTAATGAGACTCTGAACACCCTGTAGACCCTTCCCTAAAAAAAAGAAAAGAAAAAAAGAACCTGTCGGGCTCCAGAATGTCTAGTGATCACTGCTTGTCCCTCAGACCCTCTCCGCCTGCGTCTCCCTCTGTCTGGCTCATCTCTTCTGACCTGCTGCCTCTTATTTCCCTCCTCCTGATCTTTCCTCCTCACCCCTCTCAATTGGTCTGATATGCACACAGGCATGCACGTGCACATCCACCTTACCACACAGAACAGCTCTGCTGCTGTTGCCTCTGCGCTTCTGATTCTCTGCGATTCATTGCTGGCTATCTTCACTCTGCATCTCCATCATTTGCCAGGCTGCCCAAATGTTGGATTGCCTAGGCCATGATTTCCCATTGGTTCACTACCAACTGGCACAATTTCTCAGTGTTTCCTGCTGTCCATTTCAACAACAAAGAATCTAAGTGACTTAGTTCCCTTGTTCAGACCAACCCCAGCCTCTGAGCTGCACCAGGCATGAGCTGTACATCCACTTGGTGTTGAGTACTGGGCCCCTCACCCAGGAGTAGGGCCAGCATGGGGTCAAAGTGGCACAGAACGGATATGCTTAGCAGACGAGGCTGCATCTCCTGTGGGGCGCTGCCCTGAAGGGATCCTCGCACAGCTCCAGTATGGACAAAGCTCAACCCGTTGCAAGATAATAGCCGCAAACGCAGCAGAACAGAGCTGTGTCACAGAGCACTGTGTGGCACACTAGATTCCAAATGAAGATCCAGACTTCATTTACAAAAAATGAAGCCATGCACACAAAGAAGTTGTGTTGTCTTCAAGAGAACAAGCAAGTGTTGGGCTTGCGAGGCGCGTTATTCGCAGCTTCGTTTGTTCACCTCCCCCATATGATATCAAGTCTTAGAAATGCAGCTGCTCGTGCTTATTTTTTGGTGCCTGGTAAATCATCGCAAGCTGCTGCAGATTCGGTGTGGTGCATCCGACAAGATGAGGTAAGGCGACCGCGTGCTGTATGCGTGGCTCATTTCACCTGACACTTGGTGCGTTGGCAGCTGCGCCTGTGTCTCAGACTCGTAACGTTAACTGATGTTCATAACGATGGCCCCCGAGTCATTAAGGCAGTGCCGTACTGTGTCTGGTCCAGCAGGCCTGAGAGGTAAGATGCACAGTGCAGAGAGAGCGGGGCCTTGCAGCGTACCTGCTCTCCTGCAGATGCTGGGCTTCGGCCACTTCCCCAGCTGCTCTTCAGCAGCAGAATGCTGTGAGAAGACTACACGCTTTTTATAGCCAGGAAACTGTTCCATGAGTTACTGCCTAACTTTGGGTAAGGAATCTACATGCATTTTGCTAACCATTTTACCCCTTTTACCACAAGTTTATTCAAATTCTGTATGTTCTACTTAGAAATGTTCAAGGCAGGATCTAAAAGTGACCGCCAGTTGGTCTCTAGACGTGACACATGCACAGGACCATGCAGGGAACTTGCTGTCCAGTGACCCCTGCATTATCATCCTCCAGCTACAAGCGGAGGCAGCCTGTCTTCCCTAGGACACGCGCATGGACAAGCGTGCTGCAGCCTCCTTTGCAGTTCTTCCAATCCACTCTTCAAACGGCTCCATTTCTCCAAGTGTGTGGCTTGGAGCTGAGGTGTCCCCCGTGTCTGTGTGCTGGCGCTTGGTTGGCAGTTGATGGCCTTCAGAGCATGACTGACTCACAGAAGCTGTCACTTGATTAGTGGAATGATTCACTGGTGATTTTATGAGGTGAGAGCACTACAGGGAAGGGTGGAGGCTTCAGAAGAGGGGTGGTCTTGGAGGAAGCGAGGTATAGGAGTTGTGTCCTTGGGGCTGGGTCATGTCCCGAGTGCTGGCTTCCATGGGCCAGGGGTTCTTCCCCTTCCTTCCTGGCTCCCCTAAGCAGAGCAGCTCTGCCCCACCACTGTGTTCACCACGAGCGCTTCCTCCCCACAGCTGAGAAACAAGGACATCAGCTGACCGTGTGCCGAGGTCCTCTTTGGTTCCTTCACTTGCATTTCCTGTTTCCTCCACCTCTAGTTTGGGCTGATCTCAAGCATTTGCACTGGTTTTCATTCCGTGTGTCTCCCTCTCACTGGAGATATTTCTATTGTATACGCCTACACGCAAACCTTGAGAAGATGCAGATAGCTTGCTTAAGTTATGGGTGCAAGCTCTGTATAGTTTAATCTATAGGTGTATTTTTCTTGTTAGAAAATTGTCCTCATTTTCATCATCCATTTACTGGAATCACTTCAGGCAAGTCAACCCTGGCTTTATGTGTTAGCCGGGCTCTGCTCCTGTACTCCTGAGGGATTTGTAAATTAGGTCAATCTGCAACTTTATCCCTAGAAAACACCAGTTCTCCCCAGGTTTCTTCCTGCACCCCAGTGACCTTAATCTTGCAGCCTCCTTTCCTTGTCCGCCCTCAGCTGCCTGCATAAACTCAGACACAAGGTCTTCAGACCTTTTCCTAATCTTGTATGAAAGCCGTTCAGACTCAAAGCTCAGAGAGCCTTTCAAGTCGTGTAAAGTGGTGGATCGGGCACGTAGCACTCCACCTTCTGCTCTTGGTTGTCTTCCTCTGGGCCTTCGGCTAGTCCTCTCTGTGCCCCTCACCCTTTCCATCACGAGTCAGAGTGCTGAATTCTTCTACCCTGCGAGCAGTTCCTTCCTTGCTGGTTTCCACCCACTACATGTAGCACCAGCACTTTCTGTAGAGGACACTCAGTGTTGTGCAGAATAACATGTATTGAACTCCTATTTTTCATTGAATTTGTGATAAAAATGTACAAAATATTTACTGGTCTTATTTGATTTATAAGCTTGGGTGGATCTGCTGACTTTCCCCATGACCCTGATTAGTAAGTCGAGGCTGAGATCGGAAGCCCTGAGGAAGCCACTGCGTAAACCTGTCACGTTCCCTGGTGATCACGAGTGCTTCCTTCCTAGTTTCTTTTTTTCCTTTTTGGTTTTTGTTGCCGCACTCTTTCTTCCACTTGTCTTCCTTCCTATCTTCATTCTCTTCGTGATAGTTTTTTCATTTTAGAAGTCATGATCACAACAGCCTTTTTTAGATTGAGGTACTACTTGTTTTAACCTTGCACTCATAATTCACTTGGCTTTGCACACAAAAGCAGACCGTTGTATCTGTAGCAGATGGAATCTTTGAGAGCTCATGCGCTGCACAATGGGAGAGTGCGAGCTACAGGTCTGGACACATAGAGGTACTGGTACGGATGACATAAACATCCTTCTTTAAAATGGCGGGCTGTATGCTGTCTTTCCCTGCTCTCACTCCCCACCCCACACCCCTCCATGCATCCTTGCTCACAAGATCTAGGGATGGTCATCTTCTGTATCTCCACTGCACCAGTGAAGGGATCTTGTGGTCTGTGGCAGCTTTTTTCCCTGTATGCAGCTGTTGCACTTACAAAAGCTGGGCCAAGCCGAGCCTCTCTAGGCTCCCCTCACCCTCCAGTGGGGGTCTTTGGATCGGCAGGCTAACTTTCAGTTTGTAGTTCAGAATTGGGCCAGTCTCAGAAGCATCAGTGTGACATCTCCTTCTAGCTGGTCTGCACCTGCTTAACTTGGTTGGATTTCCCCGTTGACACAGAGTTCTACAAGGATCTGTCCCATAGAACTAGGTTGGATGTCTAGGAAAAGGAGCCCAGGCTGAGTGGAGTGTTTGGAGTGGAATGCCCCCTTGATTGTCCGGGAATCCTCCTGGTGGGTGGTGGAACACATTTCTGGATGTGGAGGGTAGCGCATGGTGCTGTAGCTTTGGGCTTCATGTGTGGCGTCTGGCCCCTTCCTCTCCACCTGTTCTCCTGCTTTGCTTCCAGGCCACCACAAGCCAAGGATCCTTTCTGCACCATGCCCTACACTGGCAATGTTTCTGTCTAGGAGCCAGCTGACTACAGACTGAATCTCTCCTTTAGATTGTGAGTGCCAGGTATTGTGTCCTAGCAACAAGAAAGCTAATGCACGGAAGTTTACCCTTTCTATGGCAAAAAGTTCCCAATTAGAAATCACACCATATGTTCCTCTTCTTTTTTCATAGACCTTCCTAGAAATCTTGCGTGTTGGCCCAAGTATTCTTACTCTCTGCAGATGAATCAGTTTCATTTTTCTGACTCTAGCATCAATGGCTGGGAACAGCATGTTCTCTTCAGTATACTTACCATTGGCCTTCGGTTCTAGAATCCTAGTTTTCCATGTGCAAAACGAAAAAACTAAGACATTTTAACAGTACGTTCTCCATGGAGTTTCTTGCTTTAAACAGCTTTCAGCACAGCCTATTTATAGTTCAATTCATTCTATGCAACATATCTAAAAATATCTTAGGTTATAGGTAGAAGGATGCCTCTGATTGGCTTAGGAAAGACTAAAAATAGAAAATTAGTAATGTTTTCAATAAGCCACCTTAAGTAAAAGGTATATTTATAATTTTGGATTTTATATTTTATCTACTTTGAGGTTTTATTTGAGATGATGGAAGCAAAATAGCAGTCAGAAATCTTTTTTAACATTAAAAAATATTTATTTATTTATTTATTTACTTTTGGTGCAGGGTCTCACTACTCAGCTTGGACTTATAGTGATCCTCCTGTCTCAGCCTGCCCAGCACTGGGATTACAGGCCTGTGCCACCCTGCCTGGTTTCAGTGGCCTGCTCCATGTAGGCTTGTGGGCCCAGCATGGCCCCACAACAGTACCAGGGATCGAACCTGGTCCTTGCACTTGCCAGGCAGTGCTTAGACTACCAAGTTATCTCCCCAGCCCTAATCTTTTGATCTAAACAGCCATTGCTTTCTGGTTGTCTTTTTTTTTTAAACTTAATGTATTATTTTCTTTTGTTTTTTTCTTAGTTACAGTTCAGTTTGAACTGTAGCCTCCCAGGATAAACTACAAGACTCTCTGTTCACTCCTCTGCTCCTACTCCTTTCTTGGCCATGTTCTTATGCTGAATTTGTTAGTAGTAGCCGTGGAAACAGCTTGTATTTTATTCTTGTTCATTGCATTTTTTTCCTTAGGGATATTTTCAATAAAATATCTATATTTGATGTTTCAGAAAAGCTTCCTACATTCAGCCTCAAGTAATGGGGTCCAATTTAATATATTTTGGAATTTGTTAAAAGTTTAAGAAATTCGAAAAAAAATATTCACTATACCAAGAATTTCTTTGATTTTTATCTCCCTGAACCCCCATCTGCAATAAAGAATGTTATTATTGTGAGATTTCTGTTACTGCCAGAACACAAATAGCCTTACATTTGTAAGAATATTTCCTTGCAAATCAGAAGTAGGTGTATAGTCAACATTTCACTTCCTGTGGCCATTGTGTATCACTTCTGCACAGACAGTGAAAATTTATTTAATGGGAAACTTTGAAACTTTATAAACTTCTTTCCCAGTGTGTAGCATGTTTCATAGCTTTGCATGAGGATGTTTGTTCATTTAGGAATTATGAACAATAATCTATCATCATGACTGGTTTAAAGCTACCCTTTCCAAGATATGATTAATTGAGCATTTTAAAGAATTAAGAGAGACAGATAAATTTATCTTTTGTTAGGTACAATGGTTTGTTAACTCAATACCAAGACTTAATAAAGTGGATATTAGTTTCATGAGTATGTTAAGGAAATGTTCATTTGATGAGTTGTTAGATGAAACTCAGGAAAATAAAAAGTATACAGAATAAACTGAATCTGTAAAAATAGTTTCACATTTATGGCCTGGTAAAATGACAAGTAATTAAAGTACTTTAGGACACAATTTATAGTATGATAAACCTTATGAAAAGCTGCTATGGAAAGGAAAATGAGCCAATTATAGAAACACAGGATGGAGGATTGAGAGAAGCTCCCAGGTCTTCCCTCCTTGGGACTAGATGGGCTAGACACTGGAAACAGAGACAAGTAGAGATGGTATTTTTGTGTTAACACTGCCACTGTACATTAAAGTTTGGGAGTACTCAAAAGAAAAAATGAATAAAAAAGGCTACCAAGAATGTTTCACATGCTTCAATCCAAATGAGACAGGTTCAAGGACTTCAATGTATACATTGTTAATGTTAATAGGTTGCATGGCTATTTTCATATTAAATGTCATCCTCAAAGCGTGATTTCCTTAATACTCTATTGATATTGAAACACTGTTTCCCACCATACTATTAATTCTAATTAAACATTAGTCCAAAATCTGGAAGATACACAAGTTTTTAGTCCCATCTTGAATCTTATAATTGCAGAATTAATTTAACAACCCATTTTGGAGATAATACATTCCAAAAAGCGATTTAAGAAGCATCAGTTTGTTCAAAGGGTTATATCTGCTTCATATGCATTCTTCAGTAGTACTCAGGAAACAGCTGTCAGATAAATTATAAAAATACATGATAAAACCAACTCATCTTTTAAATTGATTTTAATCTAGCATCATCTAGCAGCATAATGTTCTTTACTGATAGCAGGGTGAATAATTTGAGTGCAATTACTTAGCAATTCACCATGACTTAAAAATATATAGAGCCTTCATCTACTACTAATATAGCTTAATGTCTAAAGAGACAAATTATTGGTGGGAATTATTGAAGATCAACTGGTAATTAGTCATACTGCTTTTTCAAGTTTAATTTCAAGAAATAAAGGAGGCAACTTGATTATTGCTAGTAATAGCAGTGAATTATGGGAAATGGCAGCTGAATAATTTATTGATTGACAGTGACTTAAAGTCATTATCCTCTGACGGCTGTTCAGACAGCTAATGCGAAGCTGTGCAACTCATGTTCTTCATGAAACCCCTGCCGTATGAGTTGTTTCCTAATTGTTGCATTTATTCTTTGTAGCAGAATGTGGCTCATAGATAGAAGAGCCATGAATCTAAACTTGTTTTTATGCTGATGAGGTTCTTTTCAGTTTTAAATGTCTGCCAGAGGAGGGAAAGGGTTCTATTTAGTTACGGGAAGAAATACTAACTATTAAAAGTTGGGCATGGAGGTCTGATGCTGAGCTGTACAGTACTAAACACTGAAAGCTAACATGGCCTTTTTTCATGTGGAAGTATTTTTAGAATAGTTCATGGTATTACTCTTTAACAGACAGAAAGACAAAGTTGACTGGCAACTGTCAATATCACTGATTTATTTCTCTTCAAATGTAGCACTCCTCCTGTCTTCTTAGTTCCCTGGAGGTCGTCTTAAATTTGTCTGACTTGCCAAAATCTATCAAGATTGCAGGTACTTTTCAAGGTAAGATTCATAGGATATACCTAACTGTCCAGTACACTGGATAATGAGGCTGTACAAAGGGAGCACTTGGAGTTCAGTGATGTTGAAGTTCTAGTGGACTTTAAAATTTGTTATGAAATGCTAAATCCTATTTTATATCTCTCAGTGTAAATTCTTGGTTTGACAATTGTCCACTGGTTTTTTCCCTTAAACTGAACAAAGCTGTTCCAATCTGTCCTTTGGACTTTTCTATGAATAAAGTGAGAAACAACCGGATAAATCCATCTCAGGAATTGAGGGTTGATAGCATCACATCCTAACGTATTTGGTGCATTATGTAAGCTCTTAAAAACGTGAACAGGTTATTATGGTGCAATGGCCCGTTGTCTCTGTGCTTCTGTCGTGTTCGAACTGGTCGCGTGGTCCATCCTTGCTTTGAGCTCATGAGCTGCTCGTCACGGCGCGTGGTCCAGCTGTCTCACCCAAGGGCTGCTCCTTGTCGGTTCCCCCCGCCACACTCTCACACATTCAGGCTTGCTTCAATGATTGTGCGCAATGCAAAAGCACATCGTGATTACTATACTGAGTATTTTTGTCCAAAAGATTTATAAATGGACATGTGTGGAGGAGGCCATGTGATGGAGTAGGCTTTTCACTCAGTGACGTGTCCACAAACTTGACATATGTTTGCTTTGACATCTCAGAAATGCCATGCTAAATGATTTCTTGTGGTTGTTGACTCCTTCTGAAATTTCAAGTGAATTTTTCTAAGCCTCACTTGATATAAACCTAAGTAACATCACTAAAAATGAGGAGGAATGGGCCGGCCAAATAGCTCAGTCGATTAAAGCACCTGCAAGCAGGGGCTGGGGCTGGGGGTTCTATCTCCAGGCCTGCCATGCTGGCCCTAACCCCAGGACTCCCTGAGATAGCAATTGATACTGGGCGTGGTGGTGTGTGCCTGTAATCCCAGCACCTGGGAGGCTGTAAACAGGAGAATTACTACAAGTCTGATCTAGTAGTGAGACCCTTAATACCCTGTAGACCCTTCCCTAAAATAAAAATAAATAAATAAAAGTGGAAAAATTGGGCTGATGTGGGCCACCTGTCTTGCTGATGGCCTTTTGGATTGTTCTGTCCATCTTTGATCCCAAAGAACTGTTACATTATTTAGAAGTCAGTAGTCATGAAATTATTATTATGATACATTATTATTATATACTAAGAATTATGTACTAAATGGGCTAATTACTCTGTATAATCTTGAAAAATTCTAACAAAAATTCGAGGAACCCTTCCTTTAGTGAGAAATGCTTGTCTGTCGAGACCATGCAGGGTTCGGGATTTCACCCCGCTTCAGGCAGCTCGCTTTGCAGCCGTGCTCACAGCCTGTGCTGTGAGAAGACATGGTACAGCAGCAGCAGAAACAGCACTCTGTGCTGACTCACTGCAAGATGCGGGAGTTTAAGAATACCTCCATATGCTTCAGGGTGACCTGGAAGGGAAGCAGTGCACAGGGTGCTACAGTGAAACGATGTCACATCTGGGGACCAGGTATTTAAGAAACATGAATTGTTCATGGTGGAAAAGATGCCAGTATGTCTGGTCTGTGCCCCGGTATATGATGAATCATTGTCATTATTATACCGATTGTAAGCACTACTGCCCTGTCATCGTGGAAGACACTAGCTCTGTCTCCATCACCAAACATCCTTGAGCACATAGTTCAGAACAAAAGGGCAGCTACTGTCTCCGCTCTCAGTATGCACAGAATGAGCTGTAGCTCCAGCATCACACCTGGGAGCCTGGTCCTGGGGCCGCTTGCGGGTGTCATGCACCAGGGGGAGAGCGCTGGGACGAGCTTTCCTGGGATACACCCACTTTAGTGGTGTTATATTTGACTATAGCATATACTGGAATATGCAGTGTATTCTATCTATAGTCAAATACAGTGCATAATATTTAGATCGTATTGTATATATAGCAAAATACAATGTATAATATATACCATAATATATAATATATAATACATTAGAGGGAAAAAGTGATTTAACATTGTTACTTTAATATATGTACTGCCATTTATGTACTGGATTAGTTATTTTTTGCAAACCATGTAAGTTGCTTATTTTTACAAACACTGTACATACTTGTGATATTCTTATAATAGACTATACCAACAATGAAAGTGTTGAGATTTGAAAACCATCATAAAGAAGAATCAGTCTAAAGTATGTTTTCAATTACATAACTATGAATTTCCCTGATCTCCCATTTCCAAATTACTTTTAAAAGTTTCTTCATTCATGTGTAGTCCTTCAATAATTTTAATGCCTTGTCCTATCTACTTTCATTCTCATCACTTTGTTTTCTTTCTTTCTTTTTTTTTTTTTTCATTCTGACCCTTTTATTGTTGAAATTAAAAAAGATGCTTAAAGACAACAGCGAACGTATAGGGCAACACAGAATCATAAAGCTTAGTGTTGACATAGTGAGCTGAATGTCGGGGTCTCCACTCGGCTTTAGCCCCCAAACTGCTAGCAATTGGCGTCTCCTGTGTTCACAGGGCGGCAGTGGCTAATTGGTGAGAGTGTGGTCAAAGCTGTTGCAGTTGCTTTTCCAGGGAAAATCTCTCTTCAAGCATCCTTGAGTTGTGCTGCAGTTCACTGTGCAGTCTGGCCAGGAGTTGCTGGTGTCCTTACTGCGTCTCATCGGGACCTGGAGAGCTGTGTGTCTGTCCCAACAGACCTGGGAGTAGAAGGCTGTGAAGCAAGGACAGCGGCTACGGTGCCTGTCCTTTGTGTGCGCTCACAACCTCTGGCCTTAACTCCCCTCCTGATGTGTGTGACAGGAGGTGCTGCATGCTGTGCCTTTGCCCCCCTTGGCGGTACACCAGCTTTGGAAATGTGGTCATTTTGGTAAGACTGGTTCTGCCTATCCAGGAATGGGATATTTTTCCATTACACTCTTCTTCAGCTTTGCTGTTTTGGCAAATCGGAGAGAACTTGCAGGATCAGAAGCTTTTGCAGCCGGCAGGACCTCTGCATGTTTCTCGGCTTCCTCATCTTGCGCTTCATTTACAGTTTGATGTAGCATATGCTTCAGATTGGCTGAAAGCCACACAGTTTGGTTGTTCTGGTATCTGCTGAGGTGAGGTGCTAGCGTGAGTTATTAGGCCGGCAGCAGCCAGTGGGTGATGGACAGTAGGCCCAGGTACGTGCGAGGGCTGTGGTCTCCAGGCCCTGTGGAGGATGGGCAGCAGTGCCAGCCTGTTGCTGTCCTGTGGTGACTGTAAAGGTCCAGTTCAGCTCTCAGTAAGTAGGCCAATATAGAGCGAGAGGCTGTGGCCTTGGAAGGCGAGGCGGTGGCGCAGCGTAGTCGGCAGTGTCCCAGCACGCGAGCTTTGAGGAGTCCCATTGCTCCCAAGCTGCTGTGGGCCAGAAGTGAAGGGTCTGACCTACTGTAATCCACAACCAGCATAGTCAAACTTAGCAAATATCCCCTAGTGGGATTTTATGGAAATTTTTTGTCTGATAAGATTTTATATTTAAACTACTTTAGCAGTTGTTTAATTATCCAAAAATTGGGGGTGATATACTGTTCAGGTTAAATATTCTATTAAACCGAAAATTGCTAACAACACGTACATAACACAACACATAATATAAAGACCTAAAATACAATGTAGTGCTTTTAAAACTAAAGTGGCAATCAAAATGATGTAATCTTTCATTAGTTTCAGTCAAGATAGCAGTTGTCTGTTGTATTTTGTTATAAGCAGTGGTGATTTTAAAATAGTTTTGAAGTATAAAATATTTGATGAAAGCTGTGTTTACCCAGCATTTTACTTACCCCCTGCTCTTGCTTTTACTACTCTGTGGTGACAGATTTGTTTCTAAAAGTTCAAAATAAAATTTTTTAGAAAAATTGGGTTTTCAAATGAACAGGGATTTTTATTGAGCTAAGTATTCATAAATATATACTTGAAGATAGACTTACTGCAAGTATTAAAACTAACAAAAATATACAGTATATCAATTTTAAAAGCATGGCTCTGGTAAATATCATATTTGATAGCAGTAATCAACTTAGTGTAATGTCAAAGCACTAGGACCTTTGTAATAGTGTAGCCTAACATCTTTATTTTATAAATGATGGAACTGTGATCCGAGTAACTTGAGAGACTTTCATTTTCTCTGATTATTATGTGAAGACCAGGGATTATAGAACTGTGCCCTTCCACATGGTAAGTGCACTGTGCTTTCAAAACTATATGGCCCTGGATCTAATACGAGATTAGCTGTATGATGCGCCATCATTGCATATGTCACTAAGGAAGACACGAGTATTTTACCGCAAAATTCTGACAGTCTTATTAATAAATGTCCCGACTGAATTTTTACTCTGTCCTGTCTGTTTCCCAGGCTTTGCGAAGCTTCACTTCACTATGGGCTTGTCACGTACTTTGAAGAGTGGGATTGCGACACCGCTTGCTTTGTTCTTGTTGCCCAGGCTTGCTTTTGCTGTTCTTGGTCTCTTCTGGTGCTACATGAGCTTTAGAATCTTTTTTCCCTATTCTATGAAAAATGCCATTGGGATTTTGATTGGAATTGTGTTAAATTTGTGTATCAGCTTTGGAAATGTGGTCATTTTGGTAATACTGGTTCTGCCTATCCAGGAATGGGATATTTTTCCATATTCTGATATCCTTTTCAAAATTCTTTTTCAGAGCACTATAGTTTTTGTTGTTGACATCTTCTATTTCCTCGGGTAGGTGAATTTCAAAGTATTTATTTTCCTTGATACTCCTTTTAATCGTTTTATTTTCTAAATTTTTCTCAGTGAGTCCGTTATCAGTGTATGAAAGCTGTCAGTATTTTCATGTTAATTTTGTATCCTGCCAGATTCCCGAATTTGGATATGATACAAACAGAGGATGCAGGAAAAGCTCAGGCACACTCATCTATTTGACCTTTGTCAAATGGGCCAAAACTCTACATGAAGAGAAGATAATCTTTTCTAGAAATGGTGCTAAGAAAACTGGCAGTCCACACACAGGAGATTGAAGCGAGACCCATAACTCATTGCGCACTAAACTAAAATCAAAATGGACCAGTAGACTAAATGTTAAAAAAGAAACAATCTGCTGAAAGATAAAATAAATAAAAAGTTGAAGATTTAGGCCTAGGCAAGGACTTCCTCAACAGAGTGCCAGATGCACAAGAAATAAAATCAAGAATCGCTGAACAGGATAATGTCAAAATAAATGCTTCTTTACAGCAAAGAAAACAACCGACAGTGAAGAGACAGCCTGAAGAATAAGAGTGCTTTCGTCAGCTCTTCCTCAGGCAGGGGACTAATGTCTAGAATTCATAAAGAACTCAAAAAATTTAGACCCCCCCCCATAGTAAGAGACCCAAACAAAAAGATGGGCAACTGAAATGAATAGCAGCTTCTCAAAAGAAGTACCAGTGGCCAATATATGAACAATATTCAACATAATTAGCCATTAGAAAAGTGTAAATTAAAACAACCCTGAGATTCCATCTTACTTCAGACATAATACTCATCAGGATATCAAATAATAACGAATTCTGGTGAAACTGCAGGAAAAAGAGAAAACTAACAGTTTTTTTATTTATTTGAGAGAGAGAGAGAGAGAGAGAGAGA
>NW_004524610.1:6452379-6457321 GCF_000260255.1 Octodon degus
ATGTGGTGCTGGGGGATTGAACCGCGGTCCCTGATGCTTTGCCAAGCTTGTTCTAAGTAGGTGCTTTAGACCACTGAGCCATCTCTCCAGCCCCAACAGTTTTTATATTGTTGGTGAGAATGTAACCTAGCACATGTACTATGGCAATCAATAAGGAGAATCCTCAGAAAATGAAAAACAGAGTTTCTGTTTGACCCAGGTATTCCTCTTGTACGTATCTGCCTGACATAAACACTTCATATTACAGTGATCCATTCATGTATGTTTACGACAGCATGACTCATAATATGTACATCTCAGTCATAAAGACAAAGGAAGAATTTGCTCCTTGGGATCATAATATTAAGTGAAAGAAAACACACAAGCTTAAATATTTCATGATTTCTTTCATAAGAGAGAACTAAAGTATAAATGGAGCAAATATGAAACAGAAAGCAGGGAATAAATAGGTCGATAGGTCTCTTGCAGGTGGGAGGTGGACCAAGAGAAGGAGAAAGGGAAAGAGAACCAAGGGAAAGAAGAAAGGACGAAGATGAGTCCCGTACATGCACCACTGTGCACTGCAAACACAGATTCTTAAAATACCTGAAATAAAGAAAAAGCATCTTATCTATCTTGAGGGGCTTGGGCAAGTTTATTCTTTCCTTGTCTTCAGTGAGTAGCACTGTAAACAAACCTTTGGCACAATTATTATAGCAAAATACAACAACTTCTTGTATTCATGAGTATCTTTTTTCAGTTGCTTCATAGAACACTTAGTTTGTTCCTTTGCATGAAAATTAATAAGTTACTGTTCCAGGGGAGAGTGTTCTCCTAAGACCAGAATTGTATTGCGTCCTTCACTGTGATGCCTTTCCATACACGCAACACATTTCGTTTCAGTGACAAGAGGATGGGTTAGGTGGCATTGCCCTGCATCCGAGCTGCCACCGGTGGGCTTGTGTTTCAGGCCAGGCAGGCGGCTGGGCGCTGACCAGGCACAGGTGGTCGCAGCTGTGTAGGGACAGTCCATGTGCCATGTGCTCTCACACACTCTGTGCAACAACCTCTACTTTAAGAGGCCTCTTGATTTCACAGACTTATAAAAATTAATTTTATTGAGAAAATAGCAATGAGACAGTTTCAGAACTGATTAGTAGGGCAGTTTCAATAATTAATATATTGCGTATTGTTGTCTTCATAGTGGTTATTCATAATACAAGATGCAGACATGATATCCTGCCCAAACACTATCAGTACAAATCTTTCTTCTCATTGAATTAAGAGAAAGTAGCTGTATATCTATCCTAACTATTTTGTATATACATATACAAAATGGTCCTTCATTTGTATCCCCTTCTTTTGTTTAGTTTTGTCAGAGATGGTATTCCATTGCCATTTAAATATTGTAGGAGCATGAATTCAGCAATTCTCTCCAGGTGACTCTCCTTAGGCACACTCTACATCATCTATCACCTTCCTCTGTGGCCCATAATCTCCTTGATCAGAAAATTTGGGACATCACTGAGTTACAGTATGTTACAGTACAGGTCCTGATTATGTCCTGATTTCAGAGATGTTAACGTGTAAGCACAACATTAACAATCAAATCTTGGGCCCAGGAAGATAGCTCAGTAGAATAAGCACTTGCCTGGCAAGCACAGGGTCCTGAATTCAATACCCAGTACAAAAAAAAAAAAAAAAAAAAAAAAAAAAAAAAAATCAAATCTGACTTTCAGAGTTGGTGAGAGATGCTGTCTCCTTCAGATCGAGCAGGAGCATGCTGCAGCTTAGATTTTCTTGAGTAGTATTTTGACAGACTGCCCTGATTATTTTTGTAAAGTTTCTCTATCTCAGGCTTGCATATCCACACAGAAAACACTTCTGGAACTTTTGATTGTGTACACAGCCCAAGTCTAGTTTTAGCCTTCCAATAAAATAACATGTTGGTAAAGTCTACCTAATACACATCTTCAGAGTTCGAACCCAGTGTATGATGCCATATTCTAGCAGACAGAAGGTATTTACATGTAATGGAAGTCATAAATGACCATGGATTTTAAAATCAAAAGTGGTTTATGTATTATCATTCTTCCAAACTGAAATACATTTCAAATAAACATGATTTCAAAATCATTAAAGTACTCATAGCAGTTCCTAGTTATATATTTAGTTTATCTGAATTTTGTTGAATATTCACTATTAAAGAATTTATCTTTCCTTTATTTGAAGAAAAAATTACCTTGTTTGGAATGTGCTGAGTCTATATAAGGGACATGAATTTAATTTCAAATAAGTCTTCAAACTGCTTGTAGCTCACTAAGTCATAATTACTATTTTGACAGTTACATCTCCTAGACATTTATTTTAATTGCATATGTTAGCAACTCATTTTAGTATGACAGCTTCTACCATTGTTGTGTTGCTGAATTATGCTTACAGAACCCATGTCAGAAATTCAACATGTGGAGAACAGTAATTAACCTGAATCATCAATTAGCTTTTGTGAATACAGATGTCCTCTGAATATATTCGAGCTGTTTTTTTCCTAATTAAGTAAAATTTCGCTATCCTTTTTCCTTACTCCTACTTGTAACCAACCTATCACTAAGTTGTCGTGTTTCCTTCCTCAATATGTGCTGAGTCTGCTCTCCTTCTGTCTGCACCATTGCTACCCCTGGTTGTGTTAACTTTATCTTTCTTCAGGGCTTTGCATTCAGCCTGCGCTCTCCTCTGTCTCTTTCTTGTCCCAGTCCTACATTTTCCACTCTGCAAACCAAGCAGTGTCTATGGAGCCAGTCAGACCTCACTGTGCCTGCTTGCTGAGAATGATTCTGGGACCTTGCCACAGGAAAAGATTCAGGTGATCAGAGGCTACCGGAGATCCCACCCTCGCAGCCCCTGTCTCTCCTCCTATGAGCCACATGGGCCTGAATTTGGTTCCTTGGAGTACACTCCAGGCTTCCTCCTTCTTTGCATGGTAGTTGCCTTTCCTACATGGAGTATTCCTGGTTCCCTTCCTTGCTTCTCTTAGCCACTCCCTTCCCCCATTGTGCACACCAGTGGTCACTTTATACTTTGTCTTCTCTGCCCACCCAGACCTAACCAGGACTTCCTTCTGTGTTCCAGTGGAAATCTGGGTTTCTGCTTCATCATCCTTACCAGAGGAGAAACATAGATGTGCCTGTTTATCTTAAAAGGGTGTGTGTTTGAGACTGCAGTGGCCTCACCAGGCCAGGGCATCTCTCCATCAATACAATACAGGATCTAAGGCATTTTCAAGGCAGCTGCTCGTAAAGTTTGTGACGGTGACTTGTTAAGAAAATGAATAATTGCTGGAGTGGAAGTAATGATTGCATCCATGCTGAAGTGCAGTTGACTTTTTTAAAGAGAAAATTGCCATGGAAAATAGCAGCACCATAATAGTGATTAATTTTTTAAAATAGATTTTGAAGAGTTCACATAATGCGTGCCTTGGAAATGTTCTAATTAAAAGTGAATCTTATCATTTGTGAGTCATACACCTTATACATTTGGTCAGGCACTATCACTTCCTAAATATACAAACTTGAGCAATTAATTTTTTGCACCTGCCCCCTCTAAGTATTCTTCTGGTTCTTGTGAAGAGAGAGCAGGTGTGGGTGGAATATGAACTCTAGAGCAGGGGTTGTGAGCTTAACTATTTCAGTATACCAAGCGCTTTCCTTTTGCTATTGGTTTGATTTTAAAAATATCCTTGAGAATAATTTCTGAAACCAAAAACATTTCTACTTTTCAGATTTTCCACTAATTAAAACTTTCTTTAATAGTCTAAGTTCACATATATTTTTGGTACCATGCACGTTGGCTTCATTAACATTCCTCTTGAGCACAATACTTACAAGACATCCTGCTGAAGTTTGAAACTTCAACTTAACTGGAAAGCTTATAATGAATGTAGAATAACTTGTAGGTTGAGACTATTTTTTCTGCTGTCATATAAAGTCCTTAATTATACTTTTTAACTTTTTCTTACAGAAAAAGAGTAAGTCTTGTCAGTAGACTGCAGAAGACATAATTAAGCTAAGAATTCTGGCCACTTTAATACATGTTATTCAGAACAAATGCTTTCCAGTTCGTGTTTAGCTGCCATAGTCTCATTTTGTAGACATATGTATCCACCATATATACATATTTTCATAATTCTACCTTTATATAAGAGATGTGTCTACATTTTACAAAACTTTTATTACTACATGTTTGTGATACACAGTGCCCTCACTCATCATGGAGTGCTGGCTTGGATTCACGCTGTATCTTCAGTCTTTCTATTTGCCTTTTGTTTCCTCTCTCTCCCAAAGCCTGAAACAATTTGGATCCCTTCTTCTGATTCTGTCTTTTGGACACCATTGTTGAACATACGAATCTGGAGAAGTCTTTGAAGTGCAATGATGAAGCCCTTCTCTGGTTAATACTTAGGTCTTTTTAAGGATTTAAAATAGTAGCTTGCAGCAGTAAGTTGTGTTTCTACATCTGTACTGCTATAAGGTATCCAGCTTCCCCTGCAAAAGATTCTCATCCCAGTTGTCTACCAGAACAGAACTTGGCAGACTGTTTTTCACTGAATTGATGTCTATAATCTGATTCCCACAGTGGTAAAGACTTACATAAGATTCACTCCACCTTCACTCTCTGAATTTTTTGGAATTGTCAAACCCAGAGAATTCTTTTACTAAAATTTAGAGAGGAATTTTTCTTGCTCAGTGGGCCAATGGCCATATGTTACACAGGTTAATAACAATTAAAGTGTATAGATGGCTTTTTATTTAAATTGTTCTAATCCTTTTTATTTATTTTTTTTCCAAAATTTTATTGATAAACAGCAATGAGACAGTTTCAAATCAAATCGGAAGTACACTTTCAACAAATAACACACTGCATATATTCTTTTTAGTGGTTAATTGCTGTACAAGAATCGGACTTG
>NW_004524610.1:6464667-6465976 GCF_000260255.1 Octodon degus
CACCAGCAGAAAGAGCAGTGCTCTCCTCGGTACGCAGAGGGTTTTGCTGTCAGTGCCCCTGTGATACTCACTTTCAAGGCCTAGCGTGACCCAGGGAAGATGTTAATGAAAACTTTCATTAGGTTTATGGATGGCCTGGAAGAGGTTCTTCTGCTTCTTTCATTTGTTGCCTAAGATTTGCTTTTTTGATTCTAATATTTCTATTGCCATATTGGAAATGTGTACCGTGGGCTGTCCTTTTACAATAAAACTTACTGAAACAAAAGAGAGAGATTCCTTTCTGTTCTACACACGAAGCGTTTGCATGGTTATAATCTCCAGCACATACAGTCACACACCGGCCAGTGTTCTGGCTTGGGCTCAAAGCCGGCTGTCTCCTGGGTGCCCGGCACCCTTAGCTGCTGCTGTCGTATCTGCACTGCAATAGAGATACATTAGGATCTGGCTGAGACATGAAAGGTGGTCTTGGAACATTCAGATTTGCTATGTACATCCTTAGCTGGAGAGCTTGTGGAATTGCTCTGTTCTAGAAGGAAATAGATGGCACTTTCTAAGTTTTGTGTGTCCTGTATCTGGTGATCAGTTTTAATTCAGCCTTCCTCTAAAGCAGTTGAGCCAGTACAAACTTCACTTTTCAAGAATTGGCTCAACATCTCTTTGGATGTGACAGGCAGAGATGACATCTTTAGTGCTCTCCAAATGATTTATGTATCTTCTAAAGGATGGGAATCGCTGCTGCTCAAAGCAGCATGCAGTTGAGTAGCGAAGACCCATTTGAAGGTGAGTCATGTTTGGGGGAGGTATGGATCTTGCTGCAGTGTCATGCTCCATGCAAACACCAAGCCCACTGAAAGAAACTCTTTGAGGCAAATATTTCTGCTTTTAAGTGACATTTTTGTATGGCTGGTGGTTCCCTCATGGCCCTCTCCCTGATTGTCTTGGATGTTTTTCCAGTTTCATATGTGGGCTGTGTTCTCTGGCTGCCATGTCAACTTGCCTGTTGTCTGTGTGCCCCCAACAAGGATCCATAACCCTGAGCAGCCCAGAGTGCCCTCTCCTGCCTCTTCAAGATGCAGCGGTCACACACACCTCCACACAGGACAGGTTTCCTTGCCCTGTGCTTTGTGACTTTGCTATCCCCATGATCTAGAGAGTGGAAACTCATTCACAGGCCTTTGAGAGAGGAACTCAGGCAGACTGTCCTGATTTGACATTGATGGTATGTTTCTCTAGAAGTCTTCCACTGTGTGAAGTACTCAGCTGAAGAAACCCTCTAAGGGGGCTGGGGAGATGGCTCAGTAGACTGAGC
>NW_004524610.1:6466151-6482646 GCF_000260255.1 Octodon degus
GGAAAAGTTTTAGAAATAAAAGACTCTAATGTGCCCTAGTTTAATATCCAAATATATTGAATCAAAATATTTTGTACATAGTTGCACTGATAGTCTGATAATGTAATGATTTATTTGCATACTTTTGGATAACTGGAGCACACTCGTGTGCACTTCTCCTTTGGTTTACACTTAATTTCCCAAAGTTCTTCCTTAACATCCAAAGAGCTTACTTCAGGCAGGATGTGTAAGGTCTGCAGGCACGCAGTTAAGGAAGCAAGGACAGGGCAAGAAGAACTTACCTGGGCCTCACAGGACCGAGGCGATGATGCTGTGGCAGCATTAGGGCTGAAATCGGGGCTATGACTGGGGTACCTGAGGATGTTCTGCGGTAAGCCTAATATACCAGGGAAGGAACAGGTAAGGTGACACAAGAAAGAAGGCTATGAAGGGAGGAAGATCTTATGCTCCTTGCAGTGTATTTAGATTCCAGCTCTATCAAAAGAATGAGAATTGAGATGCAGATGCAGTATAAAGGTGTGAATGTGTGTGTGTGTGTGTGTGTGTGTGTGTGTGTGTGTGTCTGTCTGTCTGTCTGTCTGTCTGTCTGTCTGTCTGTCCATGTACTGACCTATCTGTCTGTCTGAAGAGATCTTTAAATTACTGAAATTCTTCTCCAGGGTTCTGCCCTTGAGATCTGACGCCGATGTCATCAGTCAGTGCTTTCTCAAGCTCTTTAAATTTGTGAAGTTGCCGCACAAGAGAAACCAGATGTCCCTCTGTGTGCAGAGACGCAAACGCAGCCGTAATTTAGAACGTGGGGAGCTTTTATTTTTACTTTCCCTTTCAAGTCTGTCATTATTATTAGTGTTCTTAAAATCTCATTCTCTGAAGACAGCCTTTGCAACTTCCTGTCAAGTGTTTTAAGAGAAAAAAAACTTAAACAAATTGAGTAAAAGCAATGTCGAAAACTCAGATTTCATCACATTTTCATTTTTCTATTAGCATAAATATAGCATAATAGAAAAATTCACATGGGCCTTAGGTTACAACTCTAATGGTTGCATCCTTTATATGAAAAGGGCTTTTTTTTTTTTTTTTTTTTTTTTAGTAAGGGTCTCATTACCCAGATAGGACTCACAGTAATCCTCCTGTTTCCAGTCTCACAAGCACTAGGGCTACAGGTGCTCACCACCACACCCAGCCTCAGCAGCTTCTGAGCTTGACCCTAGGGGCAGGGCCAGCACCGCATGTGGTGCCAGGGATCAAACCCTGGTCCCAGTGCCTGCCCAAGCAGGCACTTCAGTCTGCTGAGCTATCTGGCCAACCCATAAAATATCTGTTCTGAATTGTATGAGAAAGTATATATCGTAAGAATCCTTTCTCACATTTTAGTTTGAAATCACAAACTATCCACAGAATTGGTACTTTTAGAGAGAGAGAGCGAGAAAAAAACTAGTTACATGCATTTACAGTCTACCTAAAACATCATTGGAAACTGAGTAAGTGAAAATTACTAAATTTTGTCATGTCACTTGGCAAAGCCTTGTACTGCTGCATTGAAGGTGCAGTTCTAACTGAAATTTTCAGTTTGGTACAGTCCCTACTGAGACTGTGATCCTGGGTCCATTTTTCTTTTCATTCATGTTCTTTTCCCATGTCCTTCACCAGGCCCATACAGTCATGGAGTTCATCCAAACCCTCCCGAAGGAAAAAAGAGCAGATTGTAGAGTTCAGAAGTCATGACTGATGAGGCTGAACGCTTGCCAGAAGTTCACGGTATTTTATCCATGCCAATCCAAGTAAAACAAATTATCTCTGTAAAAGTTCTTTAGCAATATTTAGGAAAAGTTGGCCAGCCGTGCTTTCCTAAAGCCAGCCTGACCTCCTCCCCAGAGCTGATTGTTATATTTTAGGGATGTTATTAAGCTGATTGTTAGTCATAGACATTATTAAATCTAAAAGTAATCCTTACACTTAAGTAATTCCAATGAAAAGGAAATCATGCTAGAACTTTTTCTCATTCTAATTAAATTTACTACATTTCAAAACTGTCTTTTGTGGATGTTTTTGTCTGTTCTGTCAGTGTAGCGTCTGTTGGCGTCTCGTGTCCCAACTGTACTCACGTGATGTCATATTGTCGGCTTGTAACTGGCACCACAGACACAACTCGGTGATGAGGAAGAGCAAAACCCACAGATAACCGCTTGATTTGTTGCTTTTCTCATTGTCTTGAGAAGATATTTAAGAAATGGCTGGAGGAGACTTAAACTGTGCCCAAGCCAGAGGTTGTACATTTTGTAATCGCACAAAGATTTGAGGAGATTGTCTTAATATTCAAAAACTATTCTGCAGTTCCCCCAAAAGATTGTGCTGCTGTGACACACATTTTGTTTAATTTTTTTCTAGTATGTCTCAAAGTATATAGAACACCAATGCACAGTGGCCACTCTTGTCCATCAGTTGCGACCACAGGCTGACTCCTACTCCATCAAATAGCCCGTGCCACAGGGCCCAGACATTTGGGAAACATGACCCTGAATGTTGCTGTTAAGATATTCTAAAGATGACATCAACATTACAGCAATAAACTGAGTAAAACAGAGTATCATCAGCATAGGAATTGGTGAGTGGGCTTTCCATAGTCAGTGCAAATCCTTGCTCTGTTTCTCACACACACACACACACCCACACACACACACCTGTGTGTGCAAACACACACCTGTACATATGAAGAAAGAGTTGTGTGCACACACTGTGTGCTCTGTTTCTCTGGAGAACCCCACACCATGCAATTACTAACCCAAGATTTTGGTAAAAAACAATGAAAACATTATGTATGCATCGAGTCCTTGTGCAGAATTTGCAAAGAATACTGTTGTATATTTTATAACTATTTGTGAGTTGTGTGCCTCACGTTTTTTACATCAATGTCATTTAACATAATCTTATGTGTGTGTATATATGCACATATTTTCTTCCTCAGAGTGTGATTTGATCACCTTGTGCATGCATTATTTTCAGATCGTCCCTTTGTGTGTGAAATTGCTTAAATGTTTAGAGTTGCTCAATTTTCACATTTTCCTAAAGGTTCATCAAACATATTTAATATAGAGAAAGAAAACAAAGAATCCTTATCCATTATCAACATTAATTGAACGGCAGATAATGAATTTTTATTTTCCAAAAGCTAATATTAAATGCTGTGTATCATTCAATGCAGAGCTCCAAAAGTAATTAACTCTGGCTCAACAAAATAATATTTCCATAAACAATGCAGTTGATCTATTTCCACTCTGAAGGCAAGGTTCATGCGTGAATAACTGCAGGTGTTCAGTTCTCAAAGCCTCTGAAAACACTTGAACAGTGAAACCTACATGCTATTTTATCTCCTGGAGGAAGACATAGTTTGAGTGAATTCCACTGTGGTTTGAAGTGTGTGGTTTCATAAGGCCCAGCCTTTCAAATTCAAGACTGAGTCATCTCTCACCTGCCGGATTACCATGGCCTTTCGTGGCATGTTGTGGCGTGTGATCATCGCAGCAGCAGCCATGAAGGATGCGGTCTTATGCCATTGATATCGATGAGAACCTGGCAAGCCCAGCCTCTAGCAAAAGAAAAAGGATGGATCCTGCCTGGACTGAATCTGGTTTTGCTCTTGTAAAAGTCAGGAAAATATTAACTTTAATGTATTCAGTTGCATAGTTTTTTAACTTGCAGCTTCATGGAATGTGGAAAATAAAATCAAATGTACAGATATGCAAAATAGCTGCAGCTCTGTGTGGAAACAGCCTGTGCTCAGTGTCCACTCATTGATTTTCTCCCCATGACTTGACTTGGCAATGAACGTGAAGAACAGAACGTGAAATCAATGTGAAGGAAAATTTGTATCAGGGCTGTTCTGTATGATGACACAGACTTCGTACCTCTGCAGAGTGTGTGGGTTCTCTTTGCACAGCAGTTTAAGGAGACATACATTGAGTCAGTGGCAGTAACAACAGGGTGAGAATGAGTACTTTGTCTCTGGAAAAGGAGCCAACTTGCTAGAGTCCTGGTTTCTGATTGGAACTTCATAGCACTGGCAGGTTTTTAACTGGGCTGGGGTTTTGAGTGCCCTCCTAACGCGTGTGCTTCTTGAGCCCACACCCAGCTTCAGTGTCGCTTGATGTTTGCGTATGGCTCTTTGAACCAAGTATTGGTTATGATTTCATTTTCCGGTGCACCTAACCTAGGATACGTGATAGGCAGGTGGAAGCCACCCTTCTCTGGTTGGCATGTGAAGTACCTGGCACAGAGTGATAGAGCGGCAGTTCGAAAGTCAAGGTGTTTTAAATTCAGTTTTACCCAAGACCATTCTGTCCACATCACTGTCTTCCCAATCAAGAGTAAGGAGTGTGGTGTTCATTCTTTGATCTCCATATAATCCCTATTCTGTACTCTCCACTTACATTTTGACTTTGTGTGTTCAGTTGTGACATATTCAGATAGGATCAACAACCTCAGATTTCTATCGCCCCTTTGCCTGTCAAGATGACCCAATAAACCAAACAAGTATTCCGTGAATCAGTATCGCTACACAAAGGATCACCCGTAGAAGCTCTCAGGATGTGCCAGCAAAACACATCAGAGAGAGCGATGTACATTTATATCCACACAGTCATCTACCACGCTGCACAAATAAATGGGCTTTAACAGCCCTAGGGCTCTTTTCCACTTCTGTTGCCCAGGAGTTGGAATACAGCCAAGGAGCACTGCAGGGGCAACTGAAGATTTGTTCTTTTTTTGTTTGTTTTTAGGGAAGGGCCTACAGGGTGTTCAGGGTCTCACTACTAGATCGGACTCCTAGTGATCCACCTGTTTACAGCATCCAAAAAAACCTGGGATTACAGATGCGCGCCACCACACCATCTCAATTGCAGTCTCAGTGTGTCCCGGGGGCGGGGCCAGCACGGCAGGCCCGGGGATTGAACCCCCAGCCGCTGCACCTGCTTGCAGGCACTTTAATTCACTGAACTATTTGGCTGGCCCTTAGCTATTTGGTCGGTCCTGATTTGTTCTATAGTAGCAGCACTCACTCACAGATGAGAATGGAAATAAGAATTGAATTCCAAGGCAGAGGGGGAAAACAATTGCTCTCTGGGATGGAGAAGAGACAGCGCAGAAGGAATCTGAAAGAGGAAAGGCAGTTCACTGGCATCAGGCCTTGTGAAAGGCAGCCATCTGGCTGCGCGTAAGGGGCAGGCCTCGGCCGCTGTGGGGCACAAGAGCACGGCGCTTAGCTGCATGAACTTCGGACGAGATCGGTGCGTTCAGGGTGTTGTGGCCCACACTGCACTGTGGCCCGCCTGTCTGTGCTGCAGTAGCTCATAATTTCTTCATATACTAAAATAAAATTCTGTCTTCTTATAATTCACCCCTAATTCTGCGATTCTAGAACACTTTTCTGGCTCCGAAGTGACCAGCATATGACCTGTGCACTGCTAGAGGCTCCTGCTCAGTGAGAGCGCCATAGAATGAGCATCTGCGCTGGCCAGGCCTGTGCCAGTGTGGCCGCCGAGCACCTCCTCCGTGCCGCAGCCTTGCACACACGGGAAGGCTGGTCACCTCAGGGAAGGCTGGTCACCTCAAACTTGTTTGCTTTGTCCTTCGATCTCAGGTGGCATAATTCCATAAATTTCCCTGTTCTGGGGTTATTTCCCTTTTTTGTTCATGTGCAGTTGGCTGACAAGAAGGAGCAGGGAACACCGGATGCATCTTATAAAAGCGGGATTGATTATCTTCTTTCGTGTGGCTTGCTTTCTTACTACAGGAGCATCCTACAGGAGTGTGAACATGTATGAGGTGTCCACGTTCTGCCACCATAATTTTGCAGCAATTATTCTTGAGTTGTTGTTTTAGTATCTGTCTACTGGTGGAAGTTACTTCGATCAGCTCTCTGTAGTTATGAGTTTGAATCCACAGATTTAAATCTTTGAAGACTTGAAATACTAGAAAAGTTTTGTCATTCCTGATATGTGTGGATTTTTTCTCATCTCTCAATAAATAATGTAGTGTGATAACTTGATGTAATTTGCATCATATTAATTATTGCAAGCAATCTAGGGATGACAGAGAAGCTGGGAGGGTGTGGGTCAGTTGTGTGCAGTATCACACCAGTGTGGAGGGCACACGAGCGTTCGCAGCCTTCGTGGTCTGCAGGCTTCGTGTCTGCAGGTGTGGGTCCTTGCACCGGTCCATCCTGGGAGTCAGGGAACAAATATAACTGCTGTGGTTTTCAGTGCTTTTGTCTCAAGCTGCATGGCTGTTACCCTGCGGCCCTAACTCTTCTTGGGGACCGGGACCTTCCAGTCTGCATTTGTCACCTATCTAGACGTCTCTTCTTTTTGATGAGGGTGAATTTATCTACCAATTTAATTCTTTTTAATTTTCAAGGGAGTGCTTGTTCACTGATCTAAATATTCTGTCTTGATAGGCAACTTATTTCAGTGGTTAAAGTTTCTAGGTTCCTTATCCTGTGCACAGTCTTTTATTTGAAATGATGCTGTGTGTATTCTAAGAATGATATACCTGTGGAAATGAGAGCGGACGAGCCATCAAGGGGCTGTGGAAAGGCTCACGCGGATCTAGCCTCATTTATGAATTGTGACTTGCTGGGGGAGGAGCCATTTTACATATAACAGTTCTGGTGGTTTTGTCAATTTCTTTGTGCCTATTGACTTTTACAGAACTCTGGCCAGACCTAGAAGTCACATAGATATTAAATTTTACACTGAAGCTAACGCTCCTTTCAGTTATTCAGCCTTCCCTTTCGGTTGCCTAGTCCTAGCATTTCTCTGTACATATATTTGTTTTCAGTTTTGAGGCAGGAAAGAAGACCCCCAATTTTACTGGACTTACACATACATCTAATTTTTAATACCCACGTACACCTGGCGGTGCATCCCTTAAAACCAATCTGCAACCCGAAGGAAGGACTTGGGTAAAGCAGGTAAGGTGACTGTTAGTATCAAGAATTTACATAAATGAAAGTCATGTTTTAATGGTTTAAATAAATGCCTAGTACTGGTAATGGTTTTGAGTACAGTATTTAAAATTTTCTTCTCAAGCACCTCACATTTAGCCCTGAGTTGGACCAACGTGCTTGCTTCTTGCTTGGGCCATCGGGTGATCCTGCCCCTACTCTGACAGTGTGGGAGTCAGTAACTGACTACTGGGACCACATATAAATCCAGCTGGGTGCTGGCAGTGCCAGCGAGTCCCTTCTGCAGCACAGGGGTGCTGACGGCCACTGTGTTACCAGCCTTGGGTATCGCGTGCAGAATACCAGAATGAATGCTGAATTCACTGAGAGAATTAGGGTTACTTTGGCTTTTTGTGTGTTTGTTTGTTTGGTTTTGGTTTATTTATTCATTTTTGTTGGTCTGAGTTCCCAGCCCATGGTGATGTCAGGCTTGTGGGGTGCTGGCGCAGGTGCATACCGTCTGCATTCTCTTTGAGTCCTCCCACACACATGTCCTGGTCCCCTTTTGAGCTGCAGAAGATCTCCCTGTTTCCTACCATCTCCCTTTTATTTTGCTATTTTGTTTATGAATACTTTGAGTTTCTAATGTCAGAGAAACCGTGAAATATCTAAGCTTACATGTCAGATTTATTTTCTTTAACATTGGGCCTCAAGTATCTGAATTACTTTGAGCTTTGGAATTTTGAGCTATAAAGAAGACTCTATAGTGGGGTCAGAAAATTATGAAATAAGAAGTTATGTGCTTATAAAATGATATTATTTCATAGATCCTGAATACCTCTTCAGGATATATATATATATATATATATATATATATATATATCTTTGTCCTGAGCAGTGATGTTTGTAAACTACAGCTTAAGTGTTACAGTTGTGCAAGATTGGAAGTGGAGTTAGGAAGCCCTGGATCACCCAGTTAAGCCTTCTGTGTTTCTGTCTTCATCTTAGAATAAGTAGGCTGGACCAGAGATGCCTGAAGGTCCTTTCTCACTCTATAATTTCTGTTACTATCTTAATTTTATGTAGGTTTTATTTCTTGGATAAAAGAAAAAGATGATAGAATTTTTTTTTTCTTCTACATAGTTCATAACTTATGAAACTAGGAGGCATTATGCTATACTTGAGAATCGCTGTCTAGCTGTACTAAAAAGTGTGGAGATATATATTTGAGTGAATATTTGATTCCATAATATATTATAATTTTAATGTTATTTTAAAATTGTAAGCTGTAGGTACTAATAAAAGAAAATGGTCTTAAGAACCAGAATATAAAATTGCAACTACTTTTTTTCCAGAATGTAATTTTCTTGGATCATCTGAGTATTTGTCCAAGTGAATATCTTTTTCATTACAAATGCTATCATGTGCTTAAGGGACTGATTTTCCTGAAAAAAATATAGTATACATATATTGACTGAGTAAATGATTTAACTTGTGGAAGAAGTTGATTAGCTTGTTTATTTAATTATCAATGCTAAGACTGAATGCAAAACATCGTGCTTAAATAATTTATATTCAAGAAAAGGACCCTAGGGTCAAATCCAAAATAAAATGGCACAGGTTCCAGAAAAATCAGTAGTATTTTAGAAATGTCCAAGAGCTGTAAAGCAAAGTGGGTTTGACTAGAACTATTTTCAATTCGCACTTGCCTTTCGGGCATCTGTTCAAACCTGTTTATGAATAGACTCAGTGGTGTGGAAGGGGTTCAGTTTTGTTTCCTAGCTGGGGGAAGCTTCTTGTCTACACTGACAACATCTCTGTTTTGTTGTATGCTACACTGCAGGTGGTCTTCTGTAAATTAAAAATAACCAATAAAAAAGAACCACAATCTATACAGCCTGCTTGGTTAGTGTTGCATATGAGATGCTTCTGAGAATATCGCTGGCCACACTAGGAACCACACTCTAATAGCACGTCTGTGTGTGCTCCTCAGAAGTCTCCCCCTGATGGCTCAGTTTTTGTCCCTCTCCCCAGTTCCTTTCCTCTCTCCTCCAAGTGCTGGCATTTCATCTACCGCAGTCTGTCCAGGCTGCCATAACAAATGCCTGTAAACTGGGTAGCTTATATAACAACAGAAATTTATTTCTCACAGTTCTGGAGATCAAATGCAAGACTCAGGTACTGGCATTCCTGATATTTGGTGAGGGCTGACCTTGGCTCCTCAGTGATGCCTGTCTGGAGTGCCCTTCTAGAGCACAAGCACCAGATGCCTCCCTTTGGCTCTAATCCAGGCACACAGGCTCCATTCCCATGCGGTAATGGCCAGTGCAGTGACACCGGTGGGTGGGCTTCCGCACATTCTGGGGGGGAGGCCACAGACGTTCAGAGGGCAGCATCGCCTCTTTCCTTGTCTCACCTGCTTAGGGACCTCATGGTTACAGTCATAGTGATGTGACTCACCAGCTACATGTACCCAGGCATGGACAGGAGGGTATGGACATTTGCTTCCTGGACATTTGTATCTGAATGACCCACGTGAATCTGGACGCACACTCCCATAAAGCTTGCGTTCACGTCCCCGTACTCCTCCGGCCGTGTTTGTTATTTCAAGTTCTTCAACCAGAACTTCAAGTAGTCTTACCGTTTCCCTCCTGCCCACCCTCCACCCAGTGCTCCTTGCACTCTCTTTACAAATACTGACTGCATTTTGTCCTTTCGTCCTTCTTTTTATGGTCATTGCTTTATTTCAGACCACTTCATGTTCTCCTCCTGAGTGAGCGGCCTCCTCCAAGCGCTCCTTCGCCTCCTTTGCACACATAGCCTCCCTCACAGCGTGCTGCTTAGGAAGTATGTTAAAGTTCTTTAGGATCTGACTGAAATTAACTTTAAACTTCACCCCTTTCCTGGACACCTTGCTTACGTTAGTGTGGAAGAAACTGCTTAACTGGCTGCAGAAATCTACTCTACTCTTCAGTTCTAGGAACAAGGAAGACTCAGTATTCTTTGCTCTTAAAATGCGGCAGTGTGATTAGATTCCTGGTGGAGAAATAGCTGCAGAAGTGTGCCGGGACATCTCTGAGCTCGCTGCAGGGTGTTGGGTACGTTTCCTCGTCTCTCCTTTCCCTTCCTTCCAGCTGGAATCTGAGGCAACCTTTGAGTGTGGAGAATCCAACAGGGGAGGGAACAGTTCCTCAGTGCTTTGGGGAGTGGCCAACTCCATCAGCCTCAACATTTTGCCTTGTGAGGATTGCAAGGAAGTGAAACTGATTGCTTTTTCCTTAAGTCATTAAATTCTTTGCAGTCTGGTGACTCTAAAATGTTTCCTTCCTTCCCTTCCCTTCTTTTCTTCTTTCTTCGATCCAAGAATTCATGGGTACCAACCAAGTACTTTACCACTGAGATACACAGCACCTCCTTCCTCAGCCTTGATGATAATTGAAAAATTTTCGTATTTGCAGGATTGAGATAATCATAGAGCCTTATGTTACTTAAACCATCTCCAAGAACAGCAAAGATCTTTTCATAGATATGTTTACCTTATTTCTGACCAAAGAGAATGACTCTGTTTCCAAATTAAAATGGTTCCTTGGATCCCTGAAAGAAGATAGTTGCCTCCTTATCTGGTAGCAGTCATGAGCAACACACAGGCAGGCTAGCACTGCTGGTCCATAAGACTCAGCCTTGGGCTTGAGATTCTGCATCGTGTAGGTGGACATCCTTGTCCCTGGGGTGACAATGTGGGTCAGTACTGCACTCCCCTTTCCAGCAGCCGACAGGAGATGGAGCTGGAGAGGCTGCCCATTCCTGCTGGGGCACCAAGACCAGCGGCCATTGATGTTACTTCTTTACCAACCCCTCGGATGAAAGCATGAGCATGTCCTCAAGCTCCTGCCAGGGAGGGGGGAATGCAGTCTTTGACTGTGAGGCTGTGCATACAGTTATGGTTTGGTCCATAATTAAAGGAAGAATGAGATAACAAATATTTTTGGAAACACTAATGACATCTGACATCCTTTATGTCTTTATGAAAATCTAGATCATTTCAAAAAACAAAAATCATTTCCTTTCTTCTAAATATCTCTCTCCTACCATTTATTTGATCTTAGCATGTGATTATGTTGACCACATGGTCAACAAAACAAGTTGTTGTCCTTCCCATTCTCTGACATACACTTAATCCGTGTCTTGTTGATTCTGTCTAATCAACAGTGTGTTCACTTTTTACTTGTCCTCCCTGTTGCAAATATATAGAGCTCAGCATCTTTGCCTCTGAGGACTGGAGTTTGGGGTGGCCATTTGACATCATGGACCTTCAACATCGTAGCACTCTTGTTCATCGCCCAAAATGAGATCTTTCTGAATTTCAAATATGATTATTTTATTCTCTGTGCAAAAAGACCTTTGATGATTCTTCATTATCTATGAAATAAAGTCTGAAATCCTTGGCTGAGTACTCCCTGGTCTTAGCCTTTATTTTAACATATTTTTATCCATATCACATCTAATGTGTGTCTCTGCCCTGCTATCCTATATCCTAACTCATTAGGACACAGGATACAGGATATTCTCTCTGTCTATCTCTGTCTCTGCCTCTGTCTGTCTGTCTCTCTGTCTGTCTCTGTCTGTCTCTGTCTCTGTGTCTGTCTGTCTGTCTGTCTGTCTGTCTGTCTGTCTGTCTCTTTCTCTGGTATAAGGGATGTGTCTGGGAGATGAGGTAGGTGTAGTCAGCTGAGCACTGGTGCCTGCAGAGAAGGAGCCGGGACATGGTGCATGCCCCATGTGTAGTCCCACGCCTATCCCCATATCACACAGCACAGGAGACTACATGTTGCCACCTCCCACAGACAATCTCGGCCATGTTCCACCCTGTGCACAGGGATCACGGAATGCGGTACTCTGCAGCACGCCAGCTCGGACCTGCACTTGCACAAACCCCAGAGCCTGCAGTTGTTCAGCCAGAGGACTCGCCCAGGGGAGAGGGATCTGCATATCTGGGGCTGCTGTGGCTGCAGCCGCCCCCATCAGCCTTCATGGCTTGGGGAGTCACATAGTGCTTGCATTAACTCAGTTCCACACAGGCAAGGTGCGGTCTTTGTTAGTAGAGCAGAGGGCCAAGTCCTAGGGAGCAGAGACACAGGAGACAGAGAGCTAGTAGGCCCAGAAAATTAAAACTTCAGCTGGGAATGGTGCTCTGATCTCCCTGTCATCCATTTCTTCAGCCAGGACTCTTTGAACAGTGCTGCAAGCACCTGCCTACCCGGGTCTCCTCCCGCCTCAGCCTCTGCTGCTGCCTGAGCTGCTCCAGGCAGGCCTGACCTGGCGCGATGCTCTGCTCCAGCTCCTTGCTGTCCTCCTCTCCCTCCTCCTTGGAGCAGGGCCCTCAGCGTCACCACGAGGGTCACCTGGGCATCACCTGCTTGGCTCCCCTTGGCTGGCTCCCAGCTCCGTGGAGCCGCCCTTTGGTGCTGTGGGCCAGCTCCTGGGGTGCCTCCTCTCAGGGCTGCTGGCCATTGCATGGCTGCCTCTGTGGTCCACCTGCTCCCCGCCCAGCGTGCAACAGGCTGTGAGGGAGAGTTCTCTGTCTTGTCTGGCTAACTGCATGCTGATAAATATTCTGCTCCTTTCATGCAACTTTTGCCCTCCCCAAAAGGTATTTTCCTTCTTGCTATCACTGGTGGAAACCCTCTTCCAAGGCTTGATTCTGCACTGTCACTTTTAGGAAAACATCTGACTCTCATGTGCATTTGGCATAGGCCACTCAGTCCGAGTCCCCACACTGGGTTTTATGGACTTACATGCAACCAGGAGGAGAGTATGTACCACAGGCATGCGGTGGAGGAAGAGTGCGGCAGAGAACTTCCCCATCCCCTGGGGCTGCGCACAGAACCCAGAGCTTTGCGGGGGCCAGGCATGCACGCTGCCCGTGCACTAACTCCCCCGACCCAAGGTAGGGACTCTGGATACTGCAGTATCAATGAAGTATGTGAGTCCTTCCTTTAGGACACTTATTTGATTATATGTTTACAATCTTAACTTCAGCAAAAAGTCCTAATTAAATAACTCTGTTTCTTCATCCATTTGCCTGAGGAAACAAAACTGTTTGTTGGACTATAGGAGACATACAAGGAATCCTTCCTTGTAGACTAAAGAACATACTCTTGAATAATGACGACAGCACAGTAGATTGGCTATCCAAAACGCCTGGCAGTGTTTGTAAAGTAGAGCGTAGTGTGCTCTGTGACTTAGTGATTGTGTTTCTACCCACGTGGCCCACATAAATTCATGAATGACAGGGTCAAAATGTCTCTGACGTTAAAACAGTGAAGAATGGGGAGATGTTAGCACCTGTACACTAACAGATAAAGCAAGTTTAGTACAGAAACACAACAAAATTTTGTATAGTAAAAGATGAGTCTTCCCCTGAGAGGGTGAAAAAGGGGGTCTGTGGTCTTCAAAATTTTTACACATCTTATATTCTACGTAGGAATTAGAAATATATAAACTCTACTTTGTATCTATTTCGAGACTTTGTTATATTAGCTCAGGTCAAGAAAAAGGAAAATAATTACAGGTGCTCACTCATAGTCATACTTAAAGCAAGTCACACTGGAAGACACTTTGATGACAGGCAGCCTAAATGCTAAATCTATTTTAAGGTGTTTACACTTCTGTTACTTTGATTGTATTGCAAAACCAATCAATTTCCCAGCTGGCACTGTTTTATTGGAAGTTGTGTGTCCCTCACTGTGGCATATGGAGGCTACCTGGTACAAATACTTAGCAGCTGAAATCTACAAGTCGGTGTCTGGGATTTCACAGTGGAACATGCGCCACACCTGGAAAGCGGCCGGCACAGCGGTTTCAGTCCACCCAACATTTTAAACATGCTCAACATACAATTTGGCAAAATTCTCATGACAGTGAAGCATCTCCTTAGTTATTCTAATAACAGTCACTGTCAGCATGATTAAATCGTTCCCAATATTAACTAACCCTTTCAAATAAAATGAAAATGGAGGTAATCTTACTGATAATAAAGGACAGATTCTCAATTACTGGATATTTTAGAAGAAAAAGTTTCTAGAGCGAAGTATTTCTGTAACTATTTTATTCATACCATGTTAAGAGTGAATTTAGCCAGAAAACATTTTGGTTTCAATTATCCGATCATGCAATTATTTAATCTACTTTCCTTAATTTTGCTTTGTCTTTGGTAGGACTTCTCATGAAATCGGGGATAAAAAGTAGAGAGGGCCTGCGTTGTTTTGATGACACCATCTACTAAGTAATTAGACCTAGCTCTGTCCCTATAATCTAAAATATACGATAAAGGATTTTTTTCTGAATTCTGCTAAACTAGTGCTGGGAAAAGTCACTTTTAAATAAAAAATACATACACTTAATTCATAAATGTTGTTTCTGTGGCTTGTTTGGACCAGTCTTAGGTTCAGTACACACTTTGGCATAGTAATGCCCTGAAATAGCCGGCAGCAGTAATCTTCACTTTGCGTGTGTTTCCAGCTCTTCCTCCTCTTTCAGCAAATCAGGAAGTATTTGGTGAAGCCCTCTTCAGCAGGCACTCAGGAGCCCCCAATTAAGTATGAGATGTCCTTCTCCTGTCCTTGAGAAGCCCATAACCAGGCCCAGTTAGGACTCAGAAGGAAAAACAACTGGAACACAAAACTGAAGAAGATATACGTGGCAGCCTATGGAAGGAGCTATCAGGCGAATGGAAATTCAGAAAGGAGGAGGATTATTTTGTACAGTTGCAAACTTGGATGGTTTCAAGAAAAAAAAAATAAAATAGAGCTCTTAAAAGTAAGTAGTCTATGGATGATGTCTCAATAAAGCTTTCAAAAAATAGCAGATTAGTTTTTCCTAAGAGGAAAGAGGAGGAGTTCGGCTTTGGGAATCCAGGAAGCCAGGCAGGAATCCCTCAGCCTTCCTCCCCGCGCCCCCTTTTGGGGCTCACTTGCTGAGTGCAGTCTGCCTGAGCCCCTGTTTCAGAAGCTCAGTGTCTGGCATCTGCCTCACTTATGTAGATCTGAGCTTCCACATATTCTTTGCTCTTCCTTGCTTTGTATTGATGAAGAGGCAGGACCAGTATTTTAATTCTTGGTCTCTTTTGTTTGCGCTGCCTAGTGCTATCATTCATTGGCCTTTCTAGTTTGTCCATTCCTCATTGTAGAGTGAAATATATACCTGGTATCTTGGAATATTAAAACATACAATATTTGATTTATTTATTTAATCTCATTATGCTCTTAACTGGATTCTGCCTGATGCATATTTCGTCAGAACTAGAATTTTGGATATATCTCCCACTCTGAGCTCACTGAAGGCAGTGCAGATATTCGCAGTTTTGTTTTCCTTCGTGGAAGCTTGCACAAAGCTAGTAAGTATCACTGAATAAGGGAGAGGCTGTATGTCTTTATACCTCATCATTTTTGTCCCACTCTTCGTGTATCTGTCTGCTCCTGGATTAGCCAAGTGATAGGTACTCTATAAAGTAGTATAAGGCATTAAAATAGCAATCAACATATGAGTGTGTACTTTAAACAGTCACTCATCCCCAAAGGAAGTGTTCGCTTGCCGTGCAGAGCACCTCCCCTTTCAGTGGCACCTCACTCTTGGAAGCACGTGTATCTTAGAAGTGAGCTCTCCCCCTGCAAGCACCAGTTCATTCCAGCTCAATCCTTAAACTCTCTTAAGTTGGATAATTTCTCTGAAAAGCTTCTTTCTGGAAACCACTTTCCTTCTGGGACTTGGGAATGTATATTTAAAACTTCAAAATGCTTGCCATTTCTCACTTTTGTGGCTCTGTGGCATACAACAGTGTCCTGCCCAATTCTGGAACACTGCACCTCATTTTCTACCGTGTTTTCACACTGGGCTGCCATCCGAGGTCTCCTCACAGATCTAGCGTCTCCCTGCCCATGCCCAGTCCTGGCTGCTCATTTTCTCCTTCTTCCTAACCTGTGCTGCGTGACTACTCCTTATTCTTGGCCCCCCTGCTCTCCCTAGGAACATCTTCCCTTTAGGGTTTTACTCATTCCCCTCAAGATTCTCTCTGTTCATGGTTGCGGCCATTTTCCCTCTGTTTTGGTATTATCCCACAAGCTGGTGAAGAATTAGTTTTCACTCTTCTATTTAAAAAACCTTTAGGATATGGAGACCTTTACCTCCTCTGTGTTTTGACAGCATGGTTGTTAGGCACTCACGGAGGTTTCAGTCTTTGAGGCGCTTTTCGATGCTCTGAGTCCCAGCGCTTCCTTTAGATTTTCCTTTCCTTCAAATATTTCCTTTCTCCTCTCTTACCTTTGCAGTAACTAGTTAAAGTGTTTATTTCTCACTAGCCTGTTGTCTGCATCAGTACGTCTCCCAGCATTTTTCTTACTTCGTCCAGGCTTCTATGTAATAAACCTCAATCCCTCCTCCCGAAACAGTTCTCCCTCCAGCTCTTCCACCCGTAGTTTCCAGCCTGGATCTTCCGGGTTCTCTGTGCAGAACACGCTGCGTGGATTGGGTGGCCCCCGGCCGGATGGACGCTCGGAG
>NW_004524610.1:6483737-6494108 GCF_000260255.1 Octodon degus
TATAAAAGTCCACAGTCCCTTCCGCCGGCACGAGAAGGCATGTGACACTGATTCCTCACCTTCTTTATTTCACCAGAGTGCTCCCAACTTTGGGCCTTTGTGTTGAACTCAGCAGAGTGACTCGGTGGTTCTGGTTACCTTTTGTGCTTTGCCCTCTCCTGTGTCATTTACACCATTGTCCCAATTGCAATCTCATTCTTTCCTTACTGTCTGTGGGAGTTGTGCCTTCCTCTCTCTCCATCTCATATCAAAGCCTAAGTCCTCCGTAAAACCTTCCTCCACTATTCTGAGTCAAGGGTAAACCCTCCTTTTCTTCAGTTTTCACAGGACTTACGTTCTAGGCCACTTACTCTATGTGCACTATTCTGCAGCGTACCGTGACTTACTCGTTCTGTACGTGCTCTTTCTTTCTCACGAGACACAGAGTTCCTTGAGGTCCTCGTCTTCTACCCAGGTTGAAAATGGCCAAGCGAAGGTCTAAGCATTATGACAGCTTATACAAATTGCAAAGAAAAAATAAATCTAATAAACTGGCTTCCACTTCTTTATTTGGTTGGACCATTGCACTTTTTAGAAAAGTTTCCACTCAGAATTTGTCAGTTATTGTGACCATTTTTTAAATTAATTGATTTCTGACATTTAAATAAATCATAAAAGCTCGTCGGAATTGGAAAGCCACAGTTGTGTGGTCAGAAGTCACTACGTAAGTTGTGACATTTGCTTTCCGCAGTATTCTTGCTCTTCAAATGATATTTGAGTAGTTTTCTTAAATGGAAGAATTTTAAAGCATGGTTTAGAAGCTCTTTTCAGTGAACTAAAAGAATGACTATGTTGGGTTCATATGTACAAATTTGATTCAGAGCTAGGAAATAAAAGAGACAACTGATATAGTTGGCCTTGGTTTTCTTCAGTGACAGTGGCCCTGCAGCGCAGCCTTCCACCGTGCAGCCTTTCCTGAAGAAGTGGACGGTGAGGAGGCTCTGGCCAAGCTGCTGGCTCCCGTTTCCCATCACTACTGATAAGCTCTTGCTCTATAAAGTGACATTGAGCAGTCAGTGTGCTGTTCCTTCCAGAGGCGCACATGCACACACATGGGTGACATTTCTGTGACAACTTAAAATCATGACAAAATTTGATAACTACCCAGAAATCGGATAGTTTGTAAGTCCCCTGTTCAGCCGCAAAGGTTGTCTGGTGATGCTGTGGATGTGTTCAATGTAGAAGTAAATTTTGTTAAAGCTAATGAAATTAGTTTTGCATGTCATTAGATTTTTTTTTTTTTGCTAGACAAATGAATACATACTTAGAAGAATAAGTTCCGTTTCACTTGCCAATTACATAATGCCATTTAATCATATACATAAAACATCTCTCAGTTGTAACAGAAATAGTATAAGAACCTTTTCTTTGTCTAATATCAGAGTTTCATTTCCAACCACATAAGTCATGCTGCATCTACAGTCATTAACATCACTCTGGAGATTGTGTTGTGTGTGTCTCTCTTAGGCCATTTAGGGGACTGGCCATATGCACCAGGGCCAGTATTCTGTTCATCCTTTCTTTAAAGAAAGAAACAGACCAGTAGATAGAATTAAAATGCATCCTTCCATGGCATTTCATGACAGTTCTGTGCTTGAACATCTGGAAAGCCTAGTGTGACATTGACAACCAAAATGACAAAGCTGTTGACTGTGTTCGCCACCACACACAAAGCACGGTCACAAAAAGCACCACTTTAATCCTGAAAGGCTCAGTGCAGTGCCTCTTCCTTTTGGCTTGGAAGACAGAAGGATAAACCACATTTATTTGGAAGATGCATTCTGTGCATTGTACATCACGCGTCCGAAAACAACAGTTCCAAAGAAAGGAATGGGCTTTATAGGAGCAGAGAAGCGAGCAGCTGCAGCACGAGGCCTAATTGCAGATCCTGGATGGGTTTGATCATCAAATGACTATTCTGCATAAACTAGAAGTAAAACAGCAAAACATTAATTACTCCTATTATTGCTTTTATATATTGAGATGGGGAACAAAATAAATGCATAAAACATTTTAAGAACAGAAAGCTACAGGGAAATAAAATTTCCATATTGAAATATTTGCCATGGTGATGAAAAGAAGCCACAGAGAGAAAAGAATCCTAAAATAATAATGCTGACAGTGTTAAAATTAAAGTTTTATATCTGTGATAAGCGAGCATCAGCCTAAGATGATACAAAGTGAAGGGAAGAAATAATATGATGATAATGCATTGAACTTTGAAGTTATATTTTACAGTGGAATATATTGTTCATTTGGCAGGAATTAGGCAAGACTTCTGATGTTAAGGTCGATCATGCTAAAGTACTGTGGGGTGTATATTTTGTAGTTTACATCCATAAATTGCACCTGCAATTTAAAGAGCTTTGATATAGTTACCGAGAGACAGGGGAATTAAATATGTTACTAGTACAGGATATTATTTCAACACTGTTAATTTAGTGGAAACAATGGCTTATGATTTGACCTCCCAGGCTTCCTGAAATGCAAGCATCTTCAGTAGCAATCAGTATTCTTCTATTGTTATTCGGATCAGGAGGCAGAGAAAAAGTGGAGCCTACCTATTCCCATTCAGGTACAGCAAGAACACACTGAGGTCCTCACCTGCTGCTGTGACTCCTGAGAACATGGCCAGTCTGGATGGCAGCAGACAGCAGACCAGAACAGCATCACCAAATGTACCACCATCCGGATACTAGGTTTGCCTCTTAAGAATGTTGTAACGCAACAGCTTGAGAAGTCTCGTTTGGTCCTGACCTCATATCCCTGGAATTATCTCTGAATCTACCCTGGAGAGTTCAAACACAGTGTGACCTACGCAACTTGATTACTAAATCTAATTACATTTTATAGGAACTGGCTTGATTTCCAGAAAAAGTTTTGTTTTTTCCAGGAACTTCTCTGTTTATGAGGCAACATTTGAAAGTAGAATCCAGGTTTTATAATGCCAAGTACGGTGATGTTTCATCCAGGCTACTAATTCAATTTGCTTTCTCTGTAAAGCTGAGATCCAGAGCTTGTACAGCCAGCAGACTTGTTCCAGTGTATACGCCCAGAACAGAGGGAGCACGCTATTCCATGTGCAGAAGAGGGTAATGTTTCCTAACAATTGCTTATTCGTCAGCTAAGAATCAAGCGATGCTGGCGATGTCTTAAGTTTCTTTCAGAAGCTCAAACGTTTATGCAAAAGACAGTAAATATTTGTATTTCTTTGACAGAGGAGTCCCCAGCTGAAAGTGGCCTGATGCAGTAATGTTCGTGAACCCTTCGCTTGAGAGCCAGCCCTTGCTCCCACTAGAGCCCAATTCATTCTGGATGTCAGTGTGTGTCCAACAGTCTTTGCAGCCACCAAAGACCGGGTGGCTCAGTCGGGCAGCTGCCAGGGTGTCTGGAGGGCTTATTTTCCTGGTGAGTGGGAGCAGACGAGGCGAGCCCTGCCTGGCCTTTCCCATCTCACTTGAACCTTCGGCGCGCATCCCATGCAGACAGCTATGCAGGAGAAAATGAGCACAAAGTAAGGTCCACAGAATCCCAGAACTCAGCCCTGCGCTCTTGAGGTGACTGAACTGGTAATAGCAGGCTGATCGGATTCTTCATCCAATTTTCTTTGGTAAGAAAAATAAACCTCCAGTTGCTTAAGTTACTGTTACCTGGTTTTTTATTGCTTATAGCCTCTGGCATACCTAACTGTAAGTACACAGCTTAGATCTGAATAAGCTTATTTCTAACACTAAAGGAAGGGATGAAAAAGAAACGGATCACATGGTACCCTAAAGATGATAGATAAGTAGATAGATAGATGATAGGTAGACAGACATTGATTGGTAACAGATAAAGTTTTATGCATCAGTTGCATAAGAGGAAGAAGAAGCACAAAGCACAAAGGGTAAGTGCCAAGAAAGTCCACGTCAGCAGCTCTTTTGGTCTCCTAAAAGCTGACCTGAACACCTTGTACTCTGCTTGTCGCCTGTACAGTTCCCTAGTCAAGTGGCCAAAGACAGAATATTCTGAAATTGTCATCAAGCAGGAACTCATCTCTAGGGACCATACTCCAAAAATGTACTTCCTTTTCTGATACAGCTTCAGAGAATGAGCAGCATTCAGTGACGACAGAGTCCGTTGATGGAATCCTAGGAAGGGAGGCTGAAGTTGTCTTCCCTCAGCTGGGCTTTGTGGGGTTTTGGGGGAAGAGGATGTGTGTCAGGAATCAAACTCAGGACCATGCACTTGCCATGCAAGCACTGTGCTGCGAGCTAATCCCTGGCCCATGTGATCTACTGGGAAATCAGTGTCCATCATGAAGGACCTGTAGGCCCTGCTGTGGAGGGCTGACCCTGGGGGGGCTTTGCTCTGAGAGGAGCTGTTATTACTCTTGCAGAGAACACTCAACGCATGTAAAAAGCTCAGCCTTTTCTGGAAAGGAAGCTGTTACCGTGCGAATAAGGCAGGAGCGGATCATCAAAAGAGGCAGCAGTTCCTGCACCTCGGGTGAGGACAGTAGCTCTAGTGGGGAGCAGATCAGTAGTCAGACCACAGAAGCATACGGGAGAGGGTCTAGCCAGGGAGGACTTCTGCAAGGGTTAGCAGGAGGGTAAGGCTCTGTCCTAGAGAGTGGAGTGCTGGGGCCTCCATTGCTAATGAAACCAGTGAGGGAGCAAGCAGAGCCCAAAGATTAAGATGGCAAGAGCGATGGCACTCAGAACACAGGGGCAGCGTGCCACAAGGTGCACCTGGCCTGACCATCCTGAGGCAAGGTAATTCTTGGCCCCGCATGGGCCTCAGGTGAGATTGCTAGCACCAGAAGACCTGGGCCTGCCCTTATAGCTCCTTTATCCTGGAGAATATGTTCCAGAATCAGAAGTGTTAACACAATGTTGCTTGTGGTAGTTGTCAACTAGGCTACTGGCTTTCATTTACTTACAATGTGTTCCATGGATAAGCATAGTATGAGGCACCAAAGACACACAGTAAATGAGACAAAAATGAATAGCAATAGTTTACTGTGGATTATGTACTGTAATTTTTATGTAATTCAATTTATTTTATTTTATGAAAAAGGTCTTGACTCAAAAGTATTTTCCTCACTCATTGATAGTTGAAGATCCTGTGGTCTAAGCATCTGCTAGGCAAGCGCAAAGACCTGAGTTTGATCCCTGGTACTGCACACTGCACACACACCAGGAATCCCAGCACTGGCGAGGTTGAGACAGGAGGATCAACAGGAGTCCAAGCTGTGTAGTGAGACCCTGTTCCAAAATGCATAAATAAATAACTAAAGATCAAAAAATAAATAGCTAAAAATCCACAGTTTGAGCTCTCAGATGTAGTTCCTCAGAGTGTGCACTCTGTCCTTGGCTTTGTGTCCCCTCGTCCTGACTCCACCAACCCTGATTTCTTCCAGTGCTCTGTTGCACCCCAGCCCTCCATGCCCTAGTGAAGGTAATGGCTACCCTGAGAGGCAGGAGGCCTCCACCTTCCCCTAGCATCCCAAAGATCTTCACCGAACATTTGTCAGTCATTTCTGGAGAAAAATGGATGGATGGACACATAAACACACACACACACACACACACACACACACACACACACACACACACACGGTGTTTTCCAGTAGCAGGTCTGTCTTATATCTGTTAATCATTGTGGGCCCAGAGTGCTTATCAGAACACAAAATAAGTGGCAAAAATAAATGCAAAGGTAATAATAATAATATTCAACTCAAATTAAAAGATCTCCATTTCTGTTGGCTGAGATGTTCCTCCCTCTGGCCCTATCAAGCTAGAAATTCCAGTTTAGATGGCTGGGCTCACTGTCATCGGTGGCAGTCATACAGTGACACTTACCAAGCAAGGAAGGAGCCGCAGCATATATACCTATGTCTATGGTTGTGGCAGCCTATGAGTTCAGAATCACTCAAAACATTTGCCTCAGGCCCTTGCGCTTTCAGGGAAGCGCTTATTCCACTGAGCCATCGCCCCGGCCCTTGACTGTGATAATTTTTAAATTTAAATATTAACTCTCTTTTTTATCATTTCTTGTCTGTATACATGTGCGCATACATGTACGTGCATGCATATAGACACATATACACACATATGTATGCAAAGGTACTTCACAAACCAGTACTGTAACGACTGAGCGCAACATCAAGCAGAATGATTATCGGACCTGTCCCGCTGTTCCGTGCACAACTTCTGGGACTGTCTCTGGAAGTCATACTGCGTTTCAGAGTTTAGAAAAAAAAAATCTGAATGTGGAAAATATTATAAGAAATTCCCTTGAGGTCGTCTCTTACGACTGTGGCGCTAGGTAATTCTCTGTCGCTTGCTAGGCTTGCTCCCAGGAGAAGGTGCTGCATGTTGCCTCCTTCCCCCGGGCCTTGCTACGGGGTTGCCGGGGCGGCAGTTCCAGTTTCGCTTTACCTTGCCCTACAATCTTGCGCACCAGCCCGAAAGCATCGCAGGATGGAGCACCGCAGAGTGGCGCGCTGGCTTTCGCTAACCTCATCATCTTATGTGTGTACATGAAATTAGATCCTTTTTTAAAAAACATATTGCTGATGAGTGCTTAAAACAGTTGTCTCAATGGTTACATAATCTGAATTCCTTCCTGATGAGTACCTGAAAAATTATTTTCTATTTGCAAAATGGAACGAAAACTGAACAGGTTCACAGAATGTTCATTCATATTATAAACCAGAAGATTAGGAGGAACAAAATAATGGCTAATATTAATAGAAAATATGTAATATTAACGATATTTAATAACTGAGTAAAAATTAGTGATAGTTTTCTTGAAAATAGTTCTAAGGGCTGTCCAGATAGCTCAGGGAACTAAAGCGCTTGCACAGGCAGAGCTCTGGGGCTGGAGTTCTATTCCCCACCCGGGGCACACTGAGACAGTGATTGAGAACGCCTGGGAGGCTGAAAACAGGAGACTCAGTATGAGTGAGATCCTTTACACAGTGTACACCCTGTCCTAAAATTCATTTAAAAAAAAAAGGAGGAAAATAAAATAGTTCTAGACAGTAACAAACTTTAGAGCATGATAAAATTGAAACAAGATTAAAATACAAATAATTTTTTAAACTTTATCTCTGAAGTAAAATGTAGTGATGAGGCCTTTTTGGGGATTTTATATTCGAAGTTATACCCATTGATGTTTTTACATTGACACAAGACTGAATTTTACCCTGGAGCTCAATATCGTTTTCTGCCATGTGTTAATTTCTTGCTTGAATGCCTTATTTACTCCATTTAGACTGCGCTGCAGGTGGAATGTGAGCCGTACTTACTGCTGGTATTTTTGTTGGCCAGAGCTGAAGGACAGCTCAGAGTCTTGCATAGCTCGAGGGTCTCATGTTTACGAAGGCGGATTTGAGGTATGATTTGTTGATTTGTCATTGGGGGAGAAGCCTGGTTTCTTAAACATAAACTTGAGCCATGATTTAAATTAACTAGCTTTCTCAGTAGCCTCAGAGTAGTTCGCATCTGTTTCAAAACATCCACTTTGTAAGGCTTCATTGCAACCACAACCGAGTTCATTTCTGTGGAAGTATGTATTTAGGTAATAAAAGGGTCAAGTACTCTCACTAAGCCATTGTTAGGTTTTAGCTGCTGTGCTATAAGCTGTTTTTTCTCTCCTCACGTTGCCAATTTATATCATATTATTCAATCCCATGTGCATTATTAGCAGCCTTCAGATTTACAGTGTGGTTTGCTTTCATTCAAATGTATTTACTTCGAGAGTTTTAATAATTACGGTTTCTACCCAGACCAGTTAGAAAATATAGTTGACAAAGTATTATAATAGGTCAACAGTCTCTGGGCTTATAAAAGAAATAATGGTTATCTCTGAACTATAAGTAATAAGTGTGAAAAATACATAGAGATCTTCCTAAGGTGCTTGTTGCCTATAAAATGGAGCAGTTACTGTCTCCACAAATAGTTATGTACTGGGACCAACATCCGTACTTGTTTTCTTCCTAAATACTTAATCAGTGCTCTGAAATATGTTTTTCCAATGCCTGGTGTTAGTATTTCAATCTCAGGACAAATGTCCTTGCAGAGGTATGGCGAAGCCCTCTCTAAGAACCCTGGTGTTTTCCTGGAGGTGACTTTGCTTCCTCTCCCTGTGGAATGGGGACATGTGCTGCAGTAGGCAATGCTGGGCTCTGTCTGCTTCTAAAACTCAAACCTCACTTAGGATTTCAGTTTTTGAAACAGAAATAATACCCAAATCGTTGGTCAGGTCAGCAAACGTGAGGCCATGCACGGTGTGCGATTCACAGTCAGTGCTCTGTAACTGCTCTCGGTCTCCCTCGCAGGGTCACTGTGATCTTACCAGTCCTTTGCTCAGTGAACGATACTAAATCTCTTTGGTTCTTTGTCATCCTAGTTATGTCATTCAACCACTGTAAGAGTGATTGTGGGGGTCAGGGCACTGGAGTCTGAGAGTGCCACGTTCAGTTATTTATAAAATGTTTAGAAATCAAAGCCAAACACAAGCCAACCTTCCCTTCACACCTTGCGTGAGTGGCGCTCATTGAATTGCATCGTTTAACCGTCAAGTATCTTTGAGTGACCTCTTCAGTAAATATTTAAAGGTGCTAATTGATTCTAAAGATTTCTTTTATGTTTGTTCTGCTGTCCTATGGGAGAACAATTCTTTTAAAGATTTCTATACATGAAAAAGTAGAAAAATTATCAGCTCTTTCTCCTTTCCTTATTTTTGCTGCCCTTGATTCTTTTTTCATTTCCAGGATGCCTTTTTCATTTCGGATACAAGAGGTGCATTATCAGCCTTCTTGCCACACCCATCATAGGATTTAGAATTACAGTCTTCCTCCAGGTGGGAGAGCCTCTGCCTTCAACCAGGAGCTCTGTGAGATCCCCATCTTAAGCTCTAATCAAACTTTAGGCCTTGACTTCTTGCCCCAGAGGACAGTTTTAACTCAATTTTTCCATTTCCTAATTCTCTTTCTAGTCCCCTCTGCCCACCCCATATAGGCTTGGTTCTGTTTGCTTCTTCCTCAGCTGGTTTGGAAGCTTCCTGGCATCATGTCCTTGTGTTGGCAAGTCATTAATCGCAACCCTACATGTAGTTAACATTGTACCTATAGTTGTGTTATGGTGTGTGTCCAGTTGTCCCCCTAAAACCTCATGCAGTCATGAGATGGACTTCTAGAGCTTGTGACTCCCTCATGATCCACTAGGACTATGGGTGTGAGTGCTGCTGGGATTATGGGTGTGAGTGCTGCTGGGATTATGGGTGTGAGTGCTGCTGGGATTATGGGTGTGAGTGCTGCTGGGATAATGGGTGTGAGTGCTGCTGGGATTATGGGTGTGAATGCTGCTGGGATTATGGGTTTGAGTGCTGCTGGGATTATGGGTTTGAGTGCTACACCCAGCCTGGGGCAGAGAGCCTGAGTGCACCTTAAGGGAGACAGAGTGCTCTCTTGCCATTGTTGCTGCTGCTGCTCCTCCCTTCTGTTCTCTGCTCTTTGCCGCTGCCCTGAGAGGTTGCTCTCTGCCATGCGCCATGCTGCCTTGGAGCCAGCTGAGTGTGGACTGAAACCTCTTTCCTTCTTTCATTTTGTGAAAGTGTCCGGTATTTGTCCCGGCAAGGAGCAAAGAGGAACCGAGACAAGTTGTAACCTCAGACCTCACCTCAACCTCAAAGAGATGCCTAAAAGAGAGCCGGCGCTCGCTGCCCACAACCAGTCCCAGACACTGCGATGAAGAAAATTAAAATAAACTGGTCTCTTTTAAATAAATTTACTGGAGGTGGGGTAAAAATTGTGAAGAAATTACTCGGGTTTGCTGTTTATTCAGGGACAGCTCCGTGAATAGCAGCTTCTCAGGATTATTTAACATGCCTAATTATTCAAAAACAATCACTATACTTCTTAAATTGTAGTCATAGTTCTCAATCTGGGTAGATTTCTCTTTTACTTTGTGGGAACTTGGTATCTAATTAACAGGACCAAAGCACTAACATACATGTTTTAGAAGGAATAAAATGCAAATTTATACACACACACACAATGACCCTTGTAGGGACTCTCTCATTGCCAGGACACAATTCCTAACACTCAGGTCTTGTGCGGTCCGTCGTTTCCAAGGTAGGGTGGGGTGGCCCAGGCGCACAGTGAGGGGGAAACAGCCCATGGTGTGGTTACAGGAAGCAGCACGGGATCGATGTGCCCAGAGAATAGTGGTGGCCCATCAGTAGGAGCTGTCGTGGCTGCCTAAGTGGATAAGGCCTGCACACTAAACTGTTTTGCCCCTCACTTATTAATAAAGGTGTTTCGGGTGCAATTCTAACTATAGC
>NW_004524610.1:6494833-6496910 GCF_000260255.1 Octodon degus
TGTTGGGCTAGTCTTGAAGAAATCCACTGTGGATGGTTGGTCCTTCAGCATGATTTCACTCCTAAGTCATTAGGCTGTCATTTGTGGTAACATCTGTTTCTGGCACCATATCATTTCCTTAAACTACATGTTTTCCTATGTCAATATCAAGTTCATTCAATTTTTATTATGAGGCTGAAGAATAATGTATAATTAGTATCAGTTATTTCAGAATCAGTAACCACCTGTATAGTCTTATTTGCATAATAAAAGGGAGAGTTCTCACCGCACAGCAATGGAGCTGCGTTCTGGTGGGTTAATGAGGGATTGAGCTGGTGAGGGGGGTGAAGTGTTTCTCTTGGAAACAGAATCACAAACTAACATTTAAGGAATAATTCTAAGACAAAATGCTTTCATTTAGGAGCCCCACACCACTCATTTATCTGAAATCGTATTTTTTTTTTAAATTTTTTCTCTTAAACATTGACCATGTAAAATAGTGTTAGATTCTATTTCTTAGAAGTAGCGTCCTTCAGTATGTGTGATGTGCTTCCTGTGGAATGTACACTTTAATTTTTTAACTGAATTTTACATGGAGCGTCACAAGCCTCACTATGTTAATGAAATAATCACTGTGGAAGTTTTACATCATGTTTCGCTCGAGGAACTTGTCTCTTCACTATTTTCAGATGATTTATTGAAAGAAGAAAAGTGAGCTGTCAGATTATGTCTCGTGATTATGCCATTGATTGTATTTTACAAAGAAAGAGCAAGTAGATTTGGGGCAAACTTGTCTTATTACCAGCTTTGCAGAACAAGCTCTGATAATGTAAATCTCTAAAAGAGCAAATCCTGTTAATTCTGTAAAGCAAATTGTGGTGATTCCTAAAAAAAATCTCTATGTTGAGTTGCATTTGTTTGGCCTTCCTTCTTCATTGATAAAATGTCAACCTTTTAGACAGATGACCTCCAGCTCTGGTTGTCAAAGGACAGTCTCCCCAGCGGGGCCAGCGATAAAAGCAGTGTCACCCAATGCACAGAGGGAAGCTGGTAGCACCATCAAAGCCATTGATTTGAGGCTGTCCCTCTCACCTCTGGGAGAGGAGTGCTGTGGCCCCAGCTTGGAGCTTCCAATAGTTGTTATACCGAGAAGAAAGACTTCCTGCGGGAGTCCTTACCATGTGAGGATGAATCTGATTCCGCCTCCTCCTTGCCCCTTATCCTCTGATCAGGCGGCATGTTTTAGCTAGCAGTTGTCAAGGCTTACACAGTATTGGCTTCTTTTATTGGACTATGATCCTTGTAGTTTGATCTCATCATGTGTGTCAGTGTTTTCCATGAAAAGTAAGGCTATGTGAAGAGGATTTGGGGATAGAGGTGACATCATTTCAAATATTCTGTGAGTAAAATCAACTTGTGTTCATTCTACGCAAATCCTTTCTCTTGCTGTTCCTTTTTCTCCCTCTTAATACATACATTACCACAATATTGCTTAGGTATCAGGTGGTAGGAATCTTTGATTCAGATCCCTTTGAAAGACTTGAGACTCTGAGTCTGAAACACCCTTTAACCATATCTAGAGAAGTGTGGGCCAAAGCTTTAAGATTTGAAGAGCAATCCTCATTTTGTCCCACCCTTTCTCTCATCCTGTCCCTCATCATATCTCCAGCTCCAGAGTCTCTGAGATGCCAAGTTTGGGTCCTGTCTGCCTGGCTTGCTGTCCTGAATGGGAATTGCACTGCTTGGTCATTTTCTGTCCTTCAGCCTTAGCATTTAAGTTGTTTGATACCTGTGAGTTTCTGAGAAGGGACAGGGAGCAAGACAGCATGATAACATTTCCAAGGAAGGAGGCTGGAAGCAGAGATTCGGGCCTAGACAGATCCAAGATATTTGATTTTGGGTTTGTACAGAAGGGGGAAAAAATCACTGAAGGTGTGTGTCCGGGGGAGAAAAGGAGCGAGGGAGAGAGAGGGAGAGGAAGAGGGGTGAAGAGAAAGGGGGAGAGAGGAGGGAAAGAGGGAGAGAGAGGAGGGAAGGAGGGAGAGAGGGAAGAAAGTAGGGAGGGGGAGAGACAGAGACAGAGAGAGAGACAGAGACG
>NW_004524610.1:6498180-6510914 GCF_000260255.1 Octodon degus
TAATTTATTTCTGTTACTGTTTTTATTAGTGTGCGCTTGTCATGCTGTGAGCCCCGCCCACTTCGGGGAGGCGCCCCGCCCAGCTCATCCTGAGCAGTCCCCTTCCCGCCCCTCCCAGCTTCATTCACTCTTCTCCGTACCTTCCCTTGCAATCTCTGCAATGTCTGCCTTGTTGGTTTCTACCATCTCTCTTCTTTTTCCTGTTCAAGTTATTTATATTTGAATTTCAATATTAGAGAAACAGTGTAATATTTAACCTTCTGTGTCTGAATTAGTTCAGTTAGCACTGTTGTCTTAAAACCCATCTATTTCGGCACAGTGACCCCAATTTGCCCTTTTTGTGGCCGATAGTCCTCCACTGTATATTTGTACCACGTTTTCTTTTCAACCATTCATGTCTTGGTGGGCATAGAGGCCACTTCCGCTACTGCTGCCTCGGCTGCTATCAGCGTGGCCGTGTGCATCACTGTAGCATGATGAATTTAACTGTTTTGGGAGGATGCCTAGTAGATACCTAGTAGATACTGTAGCTCAAATAGAATTTCTATTTTTAGTTTTTTAAGGTATCAACTTCTTGATTTCTGTAGTGATTTTACTAATTGACATTCCCACCAACAGTGCAGAAGTGTTCCCTTCTACTCCCAACCTCACCAGCATTTGTTGGCTTTTAAGTCCTTAATAATTGCCAGTGTTATTGGCCAAAGGCGAATGCCAGTGGTCTGCGGATTTGCATGCACTAGTTACCAGAGGCGCTATTTTACTTTTCATGGACTTAGTAGTATTTGTACTTTTTCTTTTGTGAAATTTTTGCTCATTTTATTTCTTTATTAGATCTTTTCTTTTGGAGGTTCTTTTTTTTTTTTTTTTTTTTTTTTTTTTTTTTTTTTTTTTTTTTTTAGTTCAGATCTTGATGTTAATACTCTGTCCAAAGAGAATCTAGAAATTTTTTTTTGCCTATTCTGTGTGCTGTCTCTTCACCCTGTTGGATGTTTTCTTTGAAAATCTTTCTACATTGATATAATACTATTTGTTGATTTTTGTTGTTATGTCTTGTGCAGTTGGCTTATCTCTTCAGAAAGTTCTTGACTGTGTCTATATATTCAAAATTCTATTAACCTTCTTTTGGCAGCAGATTCAATATTTCTGTTTTTTTTATCTTGGTCTTTATTTTGATTGGATTTTACTAAAGAGTGTGAGATACTTACCCACATTAATCTTCCACACATGGCTGGCCAGTTTCCCAGCACCGTTGTTAGAAAAGCTATATTCTGTGCACCATATTTTTATCATCAACTTGACAAAAATCAAATGGAGGAAGGTGCTCTGGGCTGCTGTTGAATCCCGTATTCTACTCCATTGGGGTGGACATGTCTCTTGTCTCGTGCCAGTGTCATGCTGTTTTTATTGCTGTAGCTTTGTCAGTGTAACTTGAAATCAGGATTACAGTGCTTCCTGCATTGTTTTTGTTTCTTGGGTTGTTTGGGGGTATTTTGAGTCTCTTCTGATGCCATATGAATTTAAAATTTGGTTTTTGTTCAGTGAAAAGTGCTGCTTCTATTTTGGCTGGAATTGTACTAAATCTGTATGTCGTGTTTGGTAAAATGACCCTTTCAACAACATTTCTTCTGTCTTCAAGAGTGGGAGATGCTTCTTTTCCAATTTCTAATCTCTTCTTTGATCTCTATTTTCAGAGCACTGTGATTTTTGTTAAAGAAATCTTTTGCTTCTTTGTTTAGGTTAGTGCCTAAATACTTACTGTTTTGAAGTTATGGCAAATGGTACTGTTTTCCTGATTTCTGACTCAGTGGGTTTGTTGCTGTACAGAATTGCTGTTGATTTGTGTATGGATTTTATATGCTGTCAATTTGTTGAATTTGCTTATTACCATTTAAGAGTCTTCTCATGGCATAGTTCTGTATCTTCTAGGTAAGGATCATGTCATCTGCAAGTGTGGATAGTTTCACTTCTTCCTGCCCTGTTCAATTTACTTTTCTTTCTTTTCTTCTTTCTTTCTTTCTTTTTCTTTTTTCTTTCTTTTTTTTTTTGGCTCAATTATTCTCCATATTTCAGTTACTCTATTGAACAGGATTGGTGAGGATAGACCGTCCTGTCTTGTTTTTTATTTTGAATGGAATGTTTCTTTTTTTCCAAGTTAACATGTTCTTGGCTGTGGTTTGTCACCAATGGCTTGAATCAGTTCGACATAAAGTCCTGCCAGATCTATTTTCATCAGGGCTTTTATCATTAATGAGTGTTGCCTTTTGTCAAAGACAGACTCCATTGAAATGATTGTGTGATTTTAATCCTTACTTCTGTTTATGGGGTATATTGCATGTGTTAACTTATTGATTTGCATGTCAAACTAATCTTGCATCCCTTGGATAGTGCTAACCAAGTCATGACACATGGGACTTTTAATGATTTAGCATGTTCTTCTTGTAAATTCATTGTTGAGGACATTTGCATATGTGTTCATAAAGAAAAATTGACCTGTAATGGCTTCTCTTTTTCTTTCTTTTTTAGTTTTTGCTTTGCTTTTGAGCCCTGGTCCAGTTTTAGGATCAGGGTAATGCTCACTTCATTGGTAGTGTCCTTTCTCCTTCAATTTTATGGAAGAATTGAGGAATCTTGATATTATGTTGCCCCTGAAGTGTTGGGAAAATTCAGTAGTGAATTTATTTAGTCCTGGACTATTCTGAGTTCATAGGCTTTATTACTGCCCCTGTTCCATTGCCTGTTATTGATACGCTTGGGATAATTATATCCTCTTAGTTAATTTTAGTAATTCATATGTGCTCATTTATTGAAACGTGTTTTTCAGACTATTTTATAATCCCATGTATTTAAGTGGTGTCTGATGTGATTTTGCCTTTTTGATTTATTTTATTTTATTTTATTTTATTTATTAGGTACAGAGTCTCACTATGCAGTTTGGACTTGTAGAGATTTTCCTGTCTTAGCCTCTTCAGTGCTGGGGTTACATGCATGTGCTACCATGTCAGATTTCAGGGCTGTAACAGTGCCTGCAGGTTCTGGGGCCAGCGCAGCATGCACTACTGGGGATCGAACCCAGGTCCTTGCACTTGTCAGGCAGGCTCTTAGACTGCTGAGTTATCTCCCCAGCCCCTTTTTGATTTATTGCATTGATACATCTTTTTTATGGTTAGTTTGGCTAAGAGTTTGTGATCCTTTAAAGAACTAACTCTTTGGTTCATTTATCCTTTGTATATTTTTTTTAGTTTCAATTTCTTTAACATCTAGTCTAATTCTTACAATTTCTTTCCTTCATCAAATTTGGATTTTTTGCTTTAGTAGAACTTTGGCATTAATGATTGGATTGTTTATTTGGGATCTATTTTTCCAATATGGGTGTGCATATCTACAAGTTTTTATTGTCATTTGATTCCAGCAACTTTTTAATTTTCTCCTGATGTTGTCTGTGACCACTCATTACTCAGAATTGTATATTTCTGTGGTTTCCTCTGCTACTGATTTCTAGTTTTATTCTACTATGATTCCATCATTTTCAAGAGATTGTTTTCATGCTCTTGTATTTTTTACACATAGATTATGGTCTTTTATATGCTGTTTTGGAGAAAGTCCCATACACTCTTAAAAAAATTTATGAACTAGTTGAATAATATCTGTTCACCCCCATTTGTTCAATGTTGTAATTTATCTCTAATATTTCTTTATTGATTTTTCATTTGGTTCCCTATTTGTGCAAGTGGGATATTGAGGTTCCTTACTATGATTTTATTAATGCTTATTTGACCTATATTGTCCCATAGTATTTGTTTCATGAAAATAGGTATGCCGGCATTCGTGTATGTAATGTTTGATTCTATGTCTTTCTGGGAATGACTCCATTTACTAATATGTGCTGTCCTCCTCTGTCTTTGTCTCTTCTAAACAGTTTTTGCTTGAAGTTCACACTGAGTGAAGAAAACTAAACTTGTTTCTAGGCTCCAGCTGACTGAAGTATTATTCATTCCATCCTTCAAGTTTTGGTCCTTGTCTTGTCCTTCCTTCCTTCCTTCCTTCCTTCCTTCCTTCCTTCCTTCCTTCCTTCCTTTGGGTGAGGCATGCCTCTTGTAGGCAAGATATCATTGGATATTGTTTTTGATCCAATCTTACAAGTTGTGCCTCTTGGTTGGGGAGCTAAGACCACTTGCACTGGTTTACTGGCTTCTGTCATTGCATTCTTTTTCCATTTCTGGTTCCTTTATTTTTTCTCCTTTTCCCAAACTGTACTTCCCATTAGATATACTCTTTAATTGAGCCCTCGTATGCTGCAGGTCTTATGTTCTCCATATAGGATTGGTGAGGAAGCTAAATCAGATGCACGCTTCCCACTGCGCATGCTGTGTTCAGCAGCCTCCGCAGATTAATCAAGCAGGTGTATGAACAGGAACATCCAACCTAGAATGCAGTCTGGGGAATGAAGGTCCACACGGCAGAAGTGGCAGGTGCAGGTGTTCCACACAAGAGATACACCTACCGTCCCTGCAGATCCGTGTGAAAGAAGAACAAGTGAACTTAAGTGAAGAATTCTAGGATTCTATTGCCAAGCTAATCTGCAAATCTTCTATTTTTATGCATATAAAATGGGGATCACATCACATTGTGGAAGAAATATGCTGCACACAAATATTTACAGGCTATAGAAACATTTAAAATAATTCATTGATACTTTTTTGGCAATTTTCTTTCTTATTTTTAACACATTAAAATTATGAAAACCATCACTATACTAAATAGACAACTGTCCTTTCTTTTCAGAAAGCCTCACATGAAAGCTACTTCTGTAGTGAGCACTTGAACTTCAAGTTTCATCTCTTTAGCACATGACTGAGACATGGTAACAGCATAGGAATTCAATAAAACACATTAGCTACTTGAGGGTAATTGAATGCTATATATCTGATTGCCAGTAAATAGGATATAGTCAACCCGTGTTACCTATAACAGACCTACATCAAATCAAGTGAAAAAATTGAAGGAGTCATTATGTACCTAATTATTTTCAAATTTCCTCATTTCTCAAAGCAGTTCTTTTTTCCTAAAACCATTTTGTTGCTGTTTTCATTTTAGGTGTTTTCAAGTGTATTTGTGCGGTATGAATTTGCTTCAGGAATTCTTTATTTTCTTTTGTAAAACGTTCTTAGAGGAGTCGTGTTATTAGCATGCCACTATTTAAAGTAATATACTAGCCATTCAAAAGTACATTTCTTAAAATAATTAATAAGTAGGTAAAATGATTTTAGAATATAATTTGAAAATTTAATTTATTTTTCACATGAATGTTAATGTTTTTATTACATGATTTTTTCTCTATGATCACTGTAATTTAAATATTCAGATGGGCTTCCCTTTTTATAATCAGTAGGCTGTTCTAGGAGGAAAATGCCCGGCGAGCATTTGGTTGTCGCGCTACCTCCTGACCCTGGTCATCACGTCAGGGTCACAGTGGGACTTGTTGCTGGTGTGTCTTCTGCTCACTGCAGCTACTGGCCATTCAAATTCTGCCCCCAAAATGCAGACCTAAGAGTGTGTTTATCATCTGTGCTTTCCAACAGCAAGGACACCAGCAAGATATGAAGGAAGCCTTAGGCCTTTTTGAGTTGTGCTGTCTATGACCTTTGATGTTGAAAGACAGGTTTTGTAGGGAAAACATAATTCCTAAGTTATCAGATGTCATGAGAAAATGTCACAGGTCGCCCGAGTCTGAAGTCCTGAGCTCTCGGTCATAACCATGGTCCCCACTGCCCGCCATGAGGCTGCTCCTGTGAGGCTGTACTGTCTGCTCTGCCCTCCTCTCTGGAGTGATGTTGGGGAATCCTTGGGCTTGGGTGCATTTGTATGATCACCTAGCAGAGGAGGAAATGGGTTCCCTCAGCCCCATTGTCCCATCTGCCTCCCCCCCCCCGAAAGGACCTCCCACCGACACCATTGGGCACCGACACCATTGGGCACCGACACTTTAGGAATCAGATTTCAGCGCATGAATTATGGAGGGGCACAGATGTGCAGACCCTAGCAAGGCCTTCATCCAGCTCACACTGCATATTTCCTCATCTTTATGTATTTGTCCTGGTATAAGCTTAATGTCAGGGGCATAGGCTGAATCATTTACCTTATCATCTGGGCCTTTAACAATAACCAGTGCATCAATAAATATTTGTTGAGTGAATAATCATAAACTCAGAAGAAAAGAAAATACTACAAATGAGAACACAGATGCTGAGCGGACAGTGGTTTCCTTGGCAGTGGTTGGCCAATGTTGCTGAAGTCAAGACTTACATTATTCATGCATTTTCTTTGTAGTCAACCTCAGGACAGCTTTTACTCCTGCGATATGAGGTTATTCAGGTTATCAATGTACATGTCAGAGCACTGGAGACTAGGAGGAGAGATGAGTGAGGAAGGAGAGTTCCTGAAAGCACCCTGGCCTGTGAGCATGATGGGGATTGAGAGCACAAGCCATATTAGCCAGGGATCTGATTGCAGAAGAACTGTAGGGTGATATCCTTACTTCTGGGTCACTGAGTACACTGACGGTGCGGGAAGGGCGCGGATGCTTCTGTGGCCTCCACGATGAACCTGTGTTCACAGTAGTTCTCTTTAATACCATGAAGCTGCTGTGGAAGCCTTCGACCTGCATGCCAGAGTAGACACTGAAGCCTGCAGCATCCCACACAGCCTGGCTTCTTCTGCAGGAGGCCTTTGGCAGATCAGGGACAAGAAGAGATAAAAAAAACACAGGGCTAACACAGGTGATCACTGTTCACTGTCCAAGGATTGTTGTTCCAAAGTTTCATTGTGAAAACATCCCATATGTATGTGAGCATAAGACTTCTGTTGCCTTTGTGTTTACCAAAGGGGTCTGTTGTACTCCTTTGAACCTGCAGAAACGGCTTGTCCAGCTACGGCTGGGTTTTATGTTTCTTATAGCCTGTTAGCTTCATGCATTGGAAAAGACCGTGTTAATTAACTCTGAAAATGCTTCTGGTTCATATTCTAACTCATGTGTTAAATGACTACAGTAGCTAAAGAAAAGACAATGATTCCTTCAAAGGTCAGGTTTCTCTCATGATGCTAGAACATGAGTCACGGGAGCTAGGACAATCCAGAGACCGAGAACACATGCCTTTCTGCAGACAGTCATGTCAAGCCCCAGCCAGCCACAGAGTGTGCACTTGATATCATGCAGACCTGTATCATCTTTAAAAATCTGGAAATATCTTAAAATTCTGTATTTGAATGTTGACATCTTATTTTGGTTTTTAAAGAAAAGATGTGCAGGCCAACATTTTGTAGGGTGCTGGTCAGATTCAAGACAACCGTAACCTTCCATTGGCTTGTGGCACTGGGCAATTTCTGATGGAATCCTAGTGGGCACCATGTCCACATATTGGACCCCACCCACACTTCAGCAAGCCCTTATGTTGTTACGAGCCTTGCGGATGAACCTCTTCTCCTGTGCTGTCCCCATTGTCCCAGATGCACCCAGCAAAGTCTGTGTCACTAGGCAGGCATTATCGAGGAAGCTCTGTTCATTTCCCAGAGTTTCTTCCCCAAAGCCCAGCTTTGGCTCTGAGGAGGACAGGGATGTGCCCTCCTCCAGACCCTGCTCCAGGCTCGTTGTGTTTGCCATGTGTCTTAGTAGATGTGGATTCCCTAGCCTTGCAGAATGGTCCCAAGTCCATGTTGGTCCAGATCCTCTTTCTGTGTGAGCGTTCTTTAATCTCTTCCTCTGTAAAAGAGAATTGTAACATTGGACCTTCTGACAAATGACAAGCATGGGATTGCCATTTATTATTATGCAGGTTGGTAGAATTTTTGAGCTACCAGCATACATAAAAATGAGAAGGTGTTTGGAATAAATGTGGAGAGAAATGTGTCTTCAATTTTAGGTCATATCTGAAAGACAAAACCACTTTTAGTGGTGTCGCCTTGCTAGACTCTGTTTCCCAAATATCATACTGATACTAAAGTGAGTGGTAGATGCTAAGCGGAGGTGTCTGTGTGCACTATGTACAACCCTCAGTGGTCACCGTCATCTAATGATCAGCAGTGCATGCTGGCAACCCTAAATCTGAGGTGCCAGCTGAGGAAAGAGGACAAAGCAGAGAAGGAAAAACGTACAGTGCCGTAAATGCATTGAGTTGTCTCCTGTGTCCCATTTTGTACGATGACAACAGCAAAAATAAGTCTTAAAACTGCACATAAAGTCTCGCATAGCATATACTACCATTATTCCTGATTCATTAAATACTTTTGTGGCTATAATCAAGCTTGTTTAAACCCCACGTGTTCATGGTTTAGAAAAACACTTTCGAGGAAATGTGAGCAGTCAAACCCAATCGCCAGCATGCTATTATCGGTACTTTTCAGCGGAATGCAATTCCTGCTCCAGCCTGCTCCCTTCCTTGTGGCTTAAAGCATATGCAAATAGAGGTCCTTAGCAGGGTTCTTACTGTGTCAGCACTTGAGCTGCATTTGCGTGCCAGAATATTCAGAATATTCATAACATTAGGTGCCTCATGAAATCATTTTATTTGGGGGGCTGAGATTATATTGGAGAGATAATGACTTAAACCAAGAATGGCCGCCCCTACATAGACTCTGATGAGGGTGATCACCCATTTGCTCTTATATTGCTAAAGGAAGAGAGGACATTTTAAATATTTGAGGCTACCATCTTTCTTCCTTTCTGGAACTTATTGGGTTCATCGCAATCAGAGTTGTCACTGAACATTTGTAATTAAAGAATGAAATAAGACTTCACAATTCCTAGCTTGGGCTTGGCACACACCCAAAGAGCAGGCGAAATGGCGCTGTGTATCATCCTTCTGTCCGCTGTCTGTCAGCTTTCCTGACCTGAGATGCAGTACGGGAGGGAGGCTTTACTCTGGCTCGTGGCTTCTGCGCCATCAGCCGCGGCTTGCGGAGTCCAGGCGGCAGCGGCACAATGCAGGGCCAGGCGGGGGAGCTGCTCACCTCGCGGCTGCCTTGAAGCAGAGGTGCTCAGGAGGAGCGGGAGACAAGCGCGCCCACCCAGGCCCTGCGAGCTGGCTCTTCAGGCCCCGGGCAGATCGCTCCCAGCCGCACGAGCAGCTCTCGGCCACACAGCGGACTCTTCCACCCACGAGCCCAGCACCGCAAGACCCCTTATGAACCTCTGAAAACTCCACCTCCATGCGCAGTACTCTGGGGGAAAACGCCAGATCTAAACCATAACACCCGTCTGTATCTCATAGTACCCTATCTGACCCCTGTGGTAGATGATTCTAGTGTAGTTCGTTGCTCTGTGTACACACACACACACACACACACACACACACACACACACACAGAGGAATGTTGATAGGAAATGTTGTTAAAACCAGTCCTATAATGAAATTTCTAAAATATAAATTGTTCAGCGAGAAACTGTTCTGTGGGTCCTTCTACTTACTAAAGTAGGGCTCCCTTTTAGTATATCTTAGGAGTAAAACACTTCTTGGAGCAGAAAGTTAGCCTTATAAAGTTCTGAAAAAAGGAACAGGTCTGTTATGTGGGAGGGGCAATAAGTGCCCTGTAGCAAAATAGATAGTGAGACACGAGAACGGTAGAGTGTGATTTAATTTTACAAAAGTATTCACTATAAAAATAATGGAAGTGATCTGTTGCAATAATTAGATTTATGATCTTTTTAAAGTTATATAGGAGAAAATAGAAGAAACATTAAAAATTCATATTTCTTACCATTTCATTACATTTCAAGGATGGGTTTTTAGGCTATGGGTTATTACACAGTAAATAAACAAACTGGAGGGAAAGGAAGCGTGTCTCTTGTTGGTGTTGCACTGGCCACAGTCTTTGAGCATATACAGTGTCATGGTGTTTTGAAAACTATAAATGTTGTATTGAAATGGGTGTTAAAATATTTAAATATTGTTAGACAAAATATTTTATAGACTAAAATAAGATGTCTGTTAATAATGCACATGTTTATTCATATGTTTATTGAATTAATAGATACAGTGTAAGTTCAAGTGTTCGCAAAGCTGTTTAGTGAATTCCTAAATATGCGTGTTCCATGCTTTATGTATATATGCATAATGTGGATTTAGAAGATGTCATTACTGGAGCAGGTGACCAGGCATTTGGATAGTGTTTACGCAAATATAACCAGAGACTAAAATATGACTTTGTAGCAGTGAAATATACCAGTAGGAGATTTTTAAATGAGTATTTAAATAAGACAAAAGAAGATAATAAGCTAAAACTATTTCACTCTTTTTAGCAAAAAATTCTTAGATGTTCCTATTATTGATTTGTTTTACTGGATGTTAAGATAATTAAAATGGCCAAATTATTTCTACATGCAAGTGAGCCATTTTTGAATTGATTTAAGACAAACTGGAAAGTAAATCTTTATTCTCTGCAGATGATAACCTGTACCGAAGTCATGTGCACCACAAACCTAGGATACGTTCAGATTCTGTCGGCACGGGGCGAGTGCGTTTTCCGTTCGGGGTTCGGAGGCCACGAGGGCACAGCGATGATGCCTCGGTGCTCTCCAGAGCCATCGCCGGCGTCTGGAAGCGGGACGGAGGCCGCGGCGAGCTAGCCGGGGCGCCTTCACTACCCGCGTTGCAAAGTCAAACGTGTTTTCATTTCCTTATCTCTCCTCCCTGAGCTGCGCAAGAATCAATAGTCTCTTCTCTGAGTCCTTTATGATTCTATTTATGTCTTCAGTTTCTACTGACTCAGAGTTGCGAGGTTTCTCTGAGCCTCCCTGCATGAATGAGTGCTTCTCCTCTGACCGTTTCTCATTCCTCTCCTCCCCTCCAAGGCCTGCTGACAAACTGCAGAATTTCGCTTCTCCCCACATTCTTCAGCGCGCAGTCGCTTCCTTGCTGGCCGAAGCCTGCAGCAGGCCGTGGCCTTGGCTTTCTTCAGGGCGGACATGTGCGAGGGGAGGAGAGGGATGACCCCCTGGGGGGCAGGCGGCCCAGAGTCTCCCACAGACCCCTCCTGGCCGGGGAGTGGGACTGTCCCCTGGGTCTCCAGGCCACCTCGGTGGGACTGACCTTCCTGGTGCTTTTTTCTTTCTTTTTTTTTTTTTTTTCTAATGTATTTTGTTCAGGGTCTCATTCGGCAGCTGGGACCCATAGTGATCCTCCTGCTTAGAGCTTCACCAGTGCTGGGACTACAAGCCCGAACAACCGCGCCTGGTTTCAGTCTCCAGCTCAGCACACCCGGGCACAGGGCCGGTGCAGCCTGTGGTGTTGGACATCAAACTCTGGTCCCTGCGCTTGCCTAAGCAGGTGCTTAGTCCACTGCACTATCCTTTCAGTGCCTTGGATGTTTTGGAGTCAGGAAAGGAAAGAGTAGAGGATGAACTAGAAAATCTAAGGTAGAATTCTTTCCTCCACAGCCTCCCAAGCAAAGGTGAAGTTGACATTGTGAAATAAATGGATTCACTTTTGAGTATTTCCCAGATGTCCCTAGAATGGTCCTCCTTGTCCCAGAGGGGTGTGGAATGAAAAGCAGTGGCCCAGAGAGGTTGCTAGTGGCAAACTTTGTATTTGCCGTGGAGGCCCAGCCCTACTCCTGGCCAGCTTTGTGACTCCAGGCAGGTGGCCTGACATCTCTCCGAAAATGAGCGCAGTGACGGCACCAAGAAGATCGTTCTGTTAGGGTAGTTAATAATCTATACTTATTAATTTGTTAGAAAGGAATGAACATCAGAACACACTTTGTGTCATATAGATGCCATACATAGATAGGAAGAAAAAGAAAAACTAAGGCAGACGGTCAAGTAGACTCCCAGCATGTCAGTTTTTGAAACTCAGAGATTATATTTCAAGAACAGTCTGTCTGAATTCTGAAAAGGCACTCAGGATTGTTGATTAAATATTTAAATAATGTTTATTGTAGCTACTGCATTTATTTTTAGATAGGTCAAGTTTACGAGGCAGTAAAGTTGTAATACTGTGCGGCGTATACAATTTATAGTGCATTCGGGCCCCCAGCGTCATCAACGTGTACCATTCACTTATGCCCATTTTATGGGACTAGGAGTATAATGACGATATTTTAAATTATTATAGAGGCCTAACACTGTCCTGTCTTCTCCTTTATAGCATATTGTTGATCATATCTGTGATTTATTTAAAAAATGAGCCCTTGCTCAGGAACACAACATCCAATTACAAAATTACTCCGCGGGGGAAATTCAAGCTGTTTTATGGTGTGATTTTCAGAAATGCATCTTAGTATGAAGGAGAAATTACCTACATCAATTCTGCTTGCTTTTATTTATTTCAAACCATCTCCGCCTTCAACCTTCACTTTCTTTGTTCTGATAGTTTCACGATTCAGTAAATAAGTCAGCATCTCCTTGTTCTTACAGCTTCAGTCCATCCCTAGATATTTTTTTGTTGACTTTGCCCAAACTTCCACTGGTTTCATTAGATTTAATTAGTATCAATTGCCAGTGTCAGCACTGCTAGATTGCACTATAAAGCTGTATGCATGGCCTCTGATGGCTTTAATGTAAATCCTACTCATCCTGCTCTGAAGCATAAAAATCTTACTTAAAAGGGATCTCTGCTGCACAGACCTAAATTCCCTCCCATCTCTGTGTCATATCTCACTTTCCTAATCCCATTATGTAAAGGACATGGGGATATGGAAAGGGCAAATGTGAAAGTTCTAAGATGAATAAAGATTTGGAAATA
>NW_004524610.1:6511394-6517410 GCF_000260255.1 Octodon degus
GAAAGCCAAAGAGTTTTCCAATAACTTTTAATTTATGGTAAAGTGTAAGATTAGAAATTTTTTACAGACTGTGGGGTTCTAGATTGATCGAGGGATTAGAGGTAGATACTTACACCTTCCTGGCTTCACACTTATTCTGTCATCTTTAACCCTCCCACCCCATTCCATGCTTACAAATAGCCATTGTCTCTCAGAAATGCCTGAATTATGTTCATAATCCATATTACAATTTTTAAGATTTTCTGTGATTTTGTTGTATTTTAGGGAAGGATCTACAGGGTGTTCAGTAGACCACAGGTGGACTTGTATTGATCTGACTGTTTACAACCCCCCAAGAGCTGATATTACAGGCATGCACCACCACGGCCAGTCTCAACTGCTGTCTCAGTGTGCCCCAGGGGCAGGGCCGTCATGGCAGGCCTGGGGATCGAACCCCTGACCTCTGCACCTGCTTGCAGGTGCTTTAATCCACTGAGCTATTTGGCTGGCCCAACATTTTCTGTTTTCTGTAGTCATTTCTTTTAAACTCTCACACATTCCACTCCTCTCTTCAAATCCTGTGGTCCAAACAAAATGCTCTGCAGCTTTATTTCCAGAATTTCTCATGATAGCTGCTCCAGTGCTTTTATTCTTCCTGGTGCCTGTACAGTGGTTGGAGTCTTCCACCATTAGAATATTATCTAGATGTTGCAACAGTCTTCTCAGGCCGCTTTGTCTGTGGCTCATTTCCTCTTCTCTCCCATCAGATGTGATGTCTCATGTCTTTGAATTTACATAGTAATTTGTTTTGATATCTTTTAGTGAATCTGCTCTTGAATTCTATCTTGAATTATTGGTTTATAGTAAAAACCAAATTAATTAGATTGGTTGGAAACATCCTTAAATGCTTACAGTTTTAGAATATATTATTGCAAGGCTGGTAAGTGCAGACAAAGCCAGGCAGCTGGCTGGCCTGTAGCCCTTAAGGTCAAGCTGGCCGCTGAGACCGACCCTTGGAGAGCTTGGCTGTAGTTCAGTGACACCTGTCGGTCAAGATCCAGACATACTTGAGTATCAGTGAGCATGATTCTGGGTCTTGCGGTTGATTGGAACGTGAAGGACAGTGGTAGCAATTTCAGGAATCTTCTCTTTAGAAGGCTTTTCTTTAGAACTAGACCTGTAGGCTCACCCCTCTGCTTCCCACTTTCTAGAGCCCAGTAGCTTGCAACCTTCTGTTGCCTTCTTCTTTCCATCCATATGTACTCAGTCACCCCTAGCAGAGAGGTCCTTAACTGTGACCCCTCTTCAAGTGCACATGATCAAGGAAGGAGCCTCAGCAGCGTGGAGGAATGCCCTGCTAACTAGTTAGCATGCTAATCTGTTTCACTTGCAAGGCAATTCTTGTAGGATTTTGCTACATGCAACGTAGGCTGCACCATCTTGTCACCTGTCTGTGGGTAGCACAGTATACGGATACATGTTTTGTTCAGTGTTGTGTACTGATATTGTGTATCAGTATATTGAAATTGGATTATAGCTAAGAATCACTGAGCCTGGCAAGAAAGGTGGATCACAGGTGGGGAGATGACACAGAGGGAAACCTGGTCATGTCAGGGAAGTGAAATCCTACCATTCATCTTGCAGTGTAGCCAAACCCCCCAACATAAAGAGTCAGAGGAAAGACTGGGCGTGATGGTGCACGCCTGTAAGCCCAGCTCTTGGGAGGCTGTAAACAGGTGGATCACTACGAGTCCGATCTAGTAGTGAGACTCCAAACACCCTGTAGACCCTTCCTCCCCCCAAAAAAAGTCAGAAGAATGACCTTACTCAGCACACGACTATCATCTGTAAAAATATATTAACACACATCACAGAAATTTGTTGCTATTTTTCACTGCACAAATATTACCTTGATCATCTACTATGTATAGTATGCTAGATGTCAGGCATGTATCAGAAAAAACCAGAACTAGTCCCAGCTTTCATGGTATGTTTGTTCTGAAACAGGATCATAATTTTATGTTTCAACTGTGCCAATATCAATGATACAGTTTATGTAAACATTGTAAGTGCCTTCAGAAGGGCTGGCGAGATAGCTCAGCAGACTAAGCGCCTGCTTAGGGAAGCACAGGGATGGGAGTTCAAGCTCTGGCACCACATGCTGAGCCAGCCCCACCCCCCGGATGCTGAGCTGGAGACCAAGTCCAGGCGTGGTGGTGCAAGCCTACAATCCCAGCGCTGGGAGGCTTGAAAACAGGAGGAACACTCCTAGTCCAAGCTGCGCAGTGAGAACCTGTACAAGAAAAATACATTAGAAAAATGTGTTTTGAATCCTAAAGAAGAAAAGTCCTCTGGAATTTCTGGAATGATACTGTAGGAGCACTCGTTACTTTAGTCCCATTTACCAAGCCCCCAAAACAACTGAACATACGAGTGTCCACTCAGCCTCCCACAATGGACAACATTCTGTGGTGCCTGTGAAGTGTGGCACTACTTCCTCATAATTTTCCTGAGGTACCTGCCTCATCTGCCACCCGGGTAGCTCAGACTCTGCTGTCGGAATTACATTCACGTGAGCATATGCATTTGTTTGTTCTAAGCCATTGCACCTCAGAGAATTTTCTTTGAAAACGCAAACCCTCTTGGGGAGATCAACTGCCTTTGGCCATTGGCCGTTATGAACACAGCTTCTCTACTGTTTTCTCTGGGGCAGCCCCCCGAGACTGTAGGCAGCCAGCTCCGTACCTGCAGGGAATCACCTGGACATGTGCCCTCTGGTTTTACTCTTTCACTTCATATTTTTGGTTACACTGTCATATGAGTCATTTCAGCTTTTTGTAATGTCATTGGTAGCAAAAGTCTGCTGAGCAGAATCAAGGCTGGGGGACTGTACTGTGGTGTTTGTCCTCTGTGGAGGTGGCTGGTGGATCACCATTTGGTGCTAGGCGTGCACCTTTAATGGTGCTTGGAATTTCTGCACATGCGCACATGCGTAGCATTGCATCTGATGCGTGGAGAGCTTCCTTTCTCTGGGGCCGCTCTGTCTCCAAACAGGAGCGCCCAACCTGCACAGAGTGCACAGGTGAGGAGGTGGCGCACTTGCTGCCCAAGGCCTCTCCACACTTAACAAAAGGAGCCCTCAACAGCTACTCTGGGCACTCACCTGAGAAGAGGGCGAGGGGCCTCTCAGGAGGTGGAGTGAGGAATTATGGAGTAGCATTTGCAGGGGACACAGCCACGGAAGGCAGCAGCGGAAGGCAGCAAGTGGAGGAGGCTGCAGAAGAGCTGAGCCCTGCTCAGGAGCGTGGATTGCTTCACCTGCTGGATTTCTCTGCACCCCTTGCTTTCCCCTGTTCCCACCATCATCTTGGCGTGGAGAATGGGAGAGGGAAAGTGGCTAAGGCTGGTGAACAGGAGTGGAGCGCTAGCATCCATTGCAGCTGTAAAGGAAAAAGAGTGGCCTGGCTTTGGTGGCTCCAATCGGTTGGTCAAGTGCACATCGCCCTCCCAGGAGCCGGGCTGTTGTCTATAAACACTGTACAGATGATGCCTTCTTGGAAACGAGCAGGACAATTTAAGAGCGGGAAAGCTTGGTATTCAAGTAGCACTTTAGAAGTCAAATCTGTTACTCTGAATCTGAAGAGATTAAATATATACTTAAATTCCTGTTTTGGCCTCTCTTGGTCACTTTCGTGACTTGCTGGTTAATTCAGGGTGCCTGCAGAGAGCGAGGGTAACTTCCTGTAGACAAGGCTCTGTGAGCTGGCTTGGCCTGTGGCGTCGGCTCCTCACAGCTCACGTCAAGGCCGATTGTCAGAAACTCTCAGGCTGAAATCATCTGGTTGTTCTCCCTCTTTGTGCTGTTTTTTCCTTCTAAAATGACCTTGCTGGCCACAGAACTTTCTGCCCACCCTTTAATGTCAGATCAAGGTGGAGTCGGCCCTGAAGCCATCAGCCAGTGTCCGGAGGTGACGTAGGCTTCCGCCTTCCCGGAAGCTGAAGGCCTTTAGCTTTCTGTGAGTCCAGCGCCTTGTCCAGCTGCACAGCCCCTGCTGCGGCCTTGTGCTCTGGCACCCAGTCCACTTCTACCTTCCCGCTTCTTTCCAGGTTTGGTCTCCTGCTTCCAAGCTAGCCTTCCAGTAAACATGATTTGGATGAAGATTGGATTGCTTTTGCCTGGAGCTGTCAAGATCCTGCAAAACAGTTTCAACACTCTCAGTATCTTCTAAGGAAATCAGATAAGGCTTTCAGAAGTATCTCTTATCTTCAGGAGGATAAACATGACGGCAGCTGTACTAAAACTGGCAACATCCTCTGCCAGTCCTGCATGCACAATCTTTACACATGCTGAGGACTGTGTGCATTATGGTACCGTGTGACATGGACTCAGCGTCTATTCATAAGGAGAACCTGTGGAATCAAAGATATTGAAGTCAAGAAAGGAGAGAGTGGATTCATATGAGGGAACAGCTATGAAACGGTTGTGGGCTGACAATGAAACCTGCTGCCGGCACACAGAAACTTGTGCTGGAGGGTGACTACTCCCAGCAGGAGGAAGACTGGCTACTTCGGCACACAGGTAGCAGCGGGTCACCGAGGCACACCAGTTCAAGAATGTCACAGCCAGCACCTGTGCAGTCGGTTCAGCCGGGGCCTCTAGCTTCCACATGTCTGCCACATGTCCAGGTGTCACGCTTCTGTTTGAAAGGAATTGGGGAGAGGTACCCAGACACCTTTACCCTGTTTGTCCCAAAAGCAACTTTGCTAGAACCCACACAGTAGAATCTGTGTGGCTAGATTAATGTCATAAGATGTTCCATGCAAGAAAGACAATAAAGAAAGGGAAAATTTGTTTTTGAAGTCTCCGTGACACAGGGGAATGAGGAAAAGGCATGTGGGATGGGTTTTGCATGGTGTCAACCACAGTACAGAAAGATAAAACGAATGGATCGGAGTAAATTGAAAGAAGAGACAGAACACTATAGAAGAAAAATGAATAATTCTGTGATTGGATGGAATAGTTTCAGTACCAATGTATGAAAGAGATAACTGTGTATGTGCGATCAAAAATAAAATATAAAGTGAAAAAAAGAAAACATATGATACTTTGTGCTCTTGTCATTGAAGCACAAAATTCCAATTTTAAACAGCTGTGTTGAGGTTAAACAGGGTGGAAACACTGACAGGAAGCTGCTTGAGGGCTCCAGCCTGGGACTGGCCTGGGACCGGCTGCCCCTAGGGAAGGAGGGGAAGGGAGGAGTGGGGAGGACGGGACAGGGCTTCATCACCCCACGTGCAGGGCTCGAGCCTACCAACACATTTGCTGTGCATGTCTTTCTCTGTGTTGTAAAGAAAGCAGAAGAAAATAAGTGGGAGCTTAAATTTGGCTGTCATTGCAAATAAATTAAAGGGAACACTAAATAAAGATGCAGATGGGAGTTTAATCACCACAAAAGTTGGGATATAAACACACACCGTATCACTGGAAAGCAGACCCGATGAGAAAGGACACCCCGAAGTCACCTCTGGCACACTTTTCAAACCTTTGGTGTTTAGCTTGAACTTCGGATTTCACACTTTGCCTGATGCAGATTTTGTGAGTGTGCATTGCCTAGCAGTCCTGGCCTCTTACAGATAGTAATCATTTGTGATCAGATATGGCCTAAGAAGTCTCTATTCATTGAGTAATAAGCTACGAGGATCGGAGGCTTTATAATGTAATTTTTCATTCGTTTGATTTCTAATGATTGAAAGTCTATTTCATGCTACAAGCGGTTCTAGCAGCGGACGCAGATGAAGCAGAGCTGAAGGTTTGGTTTTCAGGCAGGTGACACCCGAGTGGAAGGAGACGGATAGTAAGTATGTACGTAGTACATAAGTAGAGATAGGCTGGTACAACAACATGTAACAGGATTTTCTTCCTTTTAAATCTTTTATTTATTTATCTGGCATAGTCTCACTACGCATCTGAGACTCCTAGCAATCCTACTGTCTCAGCCTCCTCAGTGCTGGGATTACAGGAATATGCCACCATGCC
>NW_004524610.1:6521270-6538528 GCF_000260255.1 Octodon degus
TATCAGGTTAAGCGGCTCAAATAAAATGATCCACCTCTAAGGTAAATCCTAGTGAATGCGCTGTTTTTTGAAGCATCATTATACTATGTCTTTGAAGGCAGTAGAAATGATCTTGGGCTCCAGTACGCAATGGTTTCCTCTCTGAGCATGAGGGAAAAAATACAGCAGCTTCCAGGTGGCTGAGGGCTGCATAAGTGAGACACAGTGAAATTGAAACATATTCCAGTGGATAAGGAAAACTTTCTGAAGCACTGTAACTTTCAAATTTAAAAAATCCTTTTATAGAAAGCTATCAGAAAATTGTACCAGGGGTATATCAATAGGTACTAGTTTCGCTTTTCAGGGTATTTCTACACAAACAGAACTGTGCGACTTATTGGGACTACAACATAAAACCTCATAGTGAACAAAATCCTCACCTCACAGTTCTGAGCCTGGGAGATGCAGGCTCAAGGAGCCGGCAGTGCACTGGCGTCTGGGGGGCCTTGTGTCCTGGTGGTGGCACCTTCCCCATGTCATCACTGGTTCTAAGGAAAACGCTCCTCTTAGCAGCCCTTGGTATAGGCTCTAAGCCCACTCACCCAGGATTTGCCCTCATGGGCTGGCCATGGCCTGAGGACCACCTCCTGTCATTGACGTGTCATGCGGTAGGTCTCAGTATACAAATTATGGAGGGACATGGACATGCAGGCCATTTCAAGAACCAGTAGGTTGCAGACCTTCAGGGAAAAGGATTTAAGATGAGACATTAACTCATGATTGAGCTTGTGAGCTCAAAGCTTGCAGTGTGAGCTGGCCGATCCGAGACCCAGAAGGACCACAGCGCAGGTAGCCACTTTGGGTCCCTGAGGCGTCTTTTGGGCCTCTGAGGGCTGTGAGCCCCCAGGACGAGTCCCATCCACCACACAAAGCCAGCCTGCTTTGTTCAGTATCCACCTATTGAAATGAAAATCTGTCTAAAGCCACATGCTGGGTGGATCCACAAAATCTACTGTGCCCACCCTGTATTTAAAGATGGCCAAAGTAGCAAATCAACGTTGATTTTCACATATCATTAGTAACATTGCTGTTAAGAAAAAGTATTGAGGGACCAGGGAGATGGCTCAGTAGAATAAGTGTTTGCCTGGCAAGCACAATGACCTGAGTTCAATCCCTGGTTCCACAAAAAAAAAAAAAAAAAAAAAAGAAAAAGAAAAAAGTATTGATTGTATAAAACTGAATTTGGGTAAAATAAAATGAATAGTTTGATTCTGTAAAATAAATAAGGAAGGAAAGAAAGATAGATGGCCAAGACTTAGCATGTGCTCCATGGTTAAGAACCTGGATTGGAAGCGAAATATTCTTAGAGAAGAATAAATTAAAAATTACAGCACACGACCTCTATGAAACTGTGCCCTTCCCCCTTCCTTCATTTCAATGTCATTAGGGTACCTTTCCTTTTCTGAGGGTTGAGAAGAACGCGTAAAAATTTCCAGAGGAAAACAGTGTCCCTTACCCACTCACCGTTTTGCCCTGAACTTTCTTCACTTTTGACAAACCAAAAACTCAATGTGAACTGAGGATATTAATAGTCCACTAATACATGTATTTTAACATCAAATTAGCAATAACTTTAAATCAGTATGTCAGCTCTTAATAAATGATTTAAAATTGAAAAGAAATAAAATTATTGCAGGCTTTATGGACTGCATATAGAAGGGATATATTTTAATCGAATGAGTCTCTTTATTGGGAAGAAGGCTAACAGAGTTATGAGATATTATCTCATTTAGGAAAATTATGCTAACTAACGTGGCCAGTTGCCCTCCTGATGAATGATCTGGGCTTTGTTCATTAAGTGAGCACCAGAGAGCCTTACGTTGGCCATTTGTACTGCAGACATCTGGGACCACGAGAGCAGGGAGAGCGATGCACTGTGCAGTTCTTTCCCTAAATGCAGTGTCTCTCGTTTCACAGGGAAAAAATTGCAGCAGTCGTGTTTCTCTATCAAGCACTGAATTCATCTGTGCTCTTACCAGAACTCCACACAAATGTGTATTATCAGTTATAAAAGCATTACTCCTCTGTAATTTTGCCTAGCGTATAGCTGCTGTGGGCTGTCAGGAAGCATCCTTTCCCTTTCCTGAAGGCTTTACCAAATATCCATGTGTGATGAGTGATCTTCACCACTCGCCTGGTTGGCTTGTGTGTGAGCTGGGCACTGGCAGGCTCGCCTCTGGGTATGTGTGAATGGGTCATGGGGCTTGGCTGAGCAGCCCGTCTCCGGGTCCTGGCCCCTCCTCCCCGCTTTCCTCTTCTACGGCCCCCAGCCTTGACCTCTCTGCCTTGGACTCAGCTGCCGGTGGAATGAAAACTTGGAAACCACGGGTCAAAGGAAACCTCTCCTGCTTTGCGTTGCAAGCATCAGGTAGTGAGTGCGGTCCAACAATGGAAGGCACACTAAGTGCTTGACGTGAAGAATTACTGCGTGCTTTCTGGTGGTTTACACTGGAGGCTTACCACGTGAGATCTTGGATTTAGAACTTGTTCAGTCACAATTGAACTCCTTTGGTTTTCCTATTGGTAACAATGAAGTTAACAGTACCAGGCCCTTCCAGCCTCCAAATCATTTGTCTTTCAGTGTGTAATTTAAACTTATTGCCAGTGTTTGTAACACCTCACCTCTTGGATTATGAGTCTATAAATGCATGAGAATTTGCAATTTTAAATCACTGTAGAGCTGCCAATTACACTTTGTGTTTTGGGGCAGAATATAAATAGGATCTAGTCTGTGAACAACCATTCCTATGATGGCCATGAAAATTCAAATTCAAAGCAGCAACGCTCCCCCCAGCCACCTGGGTGCCTTCTGTGCATCAGGTGTGCGGCCTCTCTTTATCGTGGTCCCCCAGAAAATGAATGCTTTATTGAGCAATTTAATTAAAAACAAAACAAAAAGTCATACTGAGGTGGTTTCTGTTTTCTTTTGTTTTTAAATTTCAAGACTCATAATGATAGGCATATGTTTATTTATGGGTGAATAGATATTAAAAACATATTGTGGGCATCCACATGTGCGTTGTTCAAATTTGTTTTCAACTGGGTGATTTTCTTCTACAGAGCAGATTATGTTGTCAGTAAATTTAAGGGTTCAATATTCACCATTCCAATTAGCTTCAGAGTTAAGCAGACATGAACTCTTGAATTATTGGTGACAATTTTGTTCTTAAAATTTTATGACAAAGGGTATATATGCACCTGATTGAGACATTATCCTGTAGATTTGGAGAATTTCTGCATTTAAATAAAGGTTTCAATAATTATCTGAATCCCAACCCTTTCCTAAGGAGGTGGAACTGGGAACAAATAAACAAAAAGCTGATGAAAGTATCACCTTAAAGCACAAATTCTGAGCAGTCATGTTTGGTACTGTTGCCTAATATAACACACAGGGTTATCAAAATATAGGGTGAACTTTAAATAAAAATTTATATTCCAGTAAAGCCTTGTTGCTATGGACACTCCCCAGGCCCTCCCCCTTTGAACTCCTGCACCTCTTCCTCCTGCCACTTCCAGAAGCAGTTTGAAAGCTGTCTGTTTCAGGGGTGACAACAACCAAGTGAGTGTTGTTACCACTCTTGGGACAGGCAGGCGTGTCCGCTCCCGCCTTATCCTTTAGATCCGGCACTACTGCCTCATCCCCGAAGTCAACATGACCCCCCAAGGTGACATTGCTCAGAAACTCACAATAGCTGGACTACACACACCCCAGAAGGAAGCCTTCCAGGACTGCTCCAGGAGCACTGAATGATGGGATGCGTATGTCGGAAGTGGGGACTGGCGCTCGGAGAGGTGTCAGTGCTAGTGCGTCATTGGCTATAACAATTTTATTTATTTTTTGGCAGCACTGGGGATTCAACTCAGGTCCTTGCGCTTGCCAGACAAGCTTTTATTCTACTGAGCTATCTCCCCAGCCCTGTAATAAAGTTTTAAAAAATTTAAATGACAAGTATAATTTTAATAATGCCTCATGATTTCCTCCACACACTTTTATCTTTTTGTTGTTGTTTTGTTTTGCTTTGTCTTTTGAGACAGAGTCTCACCATACAGCCCAGGCCCTCTATCTTGTGGGCATTTCTCCTGCCTCAGCCTGTCCAGTGCTGCGATTATAGGTGTGTGATGTTTTTTAAGGACAAGAGAATCGGAAACCTCTTCTTGTTTGATGTTGGCAACATTTAAAGTTCAAAAGTGCTTTTTAAAAAATGTTAATAACATTGGAAACGTTTAATTGGTAAAAAGATACTTTGAAATACTGTTCTATAGATATTGCTCATGTCATTTATTATTTAACTCTCCGGCTTTGGTCTTGCACCACAGTGTGAAGGGCTTGTGTGTGTCGCACTTTTCGGGCCTGTGTGTTTCTTACACAACATGAATTGTCCGAAGGCATCTTCTGCTTTGCCACTCATCTGAGCAGTCACCAGTACGGAAATCCTTGATTCTGTGAGTTCCTCAGTAACCTGGGGGCCCAGCCCCTCTTTTTCTGTGTTCCAGCAGCAGAGAATTACTCCTCTAGCCTTTTCTTTCCTTTCCATTTGTGAAGCCGGACAGTGACTGGGACCAAATAGAAATGTAATTGAAAACTAAAATCCCAGGGCCAGCAAGATAGCTCAGCAGACTAGAGCACATGCTTGTTCAAGCATAGGTAAATGCAGGGACCACGGCTCAATCTCCAGAACCACATGCCATGCCAGCAGCCCCCAGGGTAGGCTTAGCCAGCCACCGAGTCCTGGAATAGTGGCGCGTGCCTGTAATCCCAGGACTGGGGAGGCTGTAAGCAGGAGGATCACTATGAGTCTAAGCTGTCTGCAACAACCAAATACATTAAAAAAATTCCATTGCAGAACATTACTTTATTCTTCCCTGGCACAGGTCTCCGTACTCCTTAAAGCTCCTAAATTCAGCTCTGATTGACATAGGAAAGGGGGTGCAGCAGAGAGCCTGGCCGGTGCTTTTGGCTGTTGTTTCTCTTTGATTCATGGACTTAAATGTCCTACAGACACCTGCAGAAAACGCTAGTCAGCCTCAGAATTGAGGTATTAGACGTTACTTGGTGCGCCTGCCCCCATTGGATGGTGAGCTTCTGGATGTAGCGAGAGCACTTCATAAACTGGGGATATATTTGAATTTGATGTTCATATAAACTTGTTGTAACCTTGGGTTTGCATGTACAATTACTGTTAAGTCTTCAGCGTGTATCGTTACAGAAATGAGAGTCCTTCAGGGTAGTGACATTTAGATAAATACTATATTATTTGAGTAACACCTCCAAGAAGAAAGCAGATGTACCAGACATCACCTGAAAAAAAAACTGCTGTTTTTGAAGATTGGAGCCTCTGTGGCTGCTAATCAGCTGTGGAAGGGGCATTTTGTAGAAGTGACAAGTTGTTTTAATCAAAAAGGTCATGCATGTCAGCTAGCATTATTGTTTCCTGAAGTGGCTTAACTGTGCCCAAGTCAGTGAGAATTAAGATTTCAATTATACATTACTAATGGCTTAGACACAAGGTTAGTAAGTTAGAGGTTTAAAACCAAAGCGTGGCTAAAAAGTCATCTTGATTCGCTGGTGTCATGGCTAAGTACTCTGTAAATGCCAGAAGTTTAGAGTGTGTTGCTAGTGCCCCAGAGTAACAGCTCATTAGAATTCACAGAACAGGAGACAGAGCTGGGGCGCCAGGGTTAATTTCCACATGAGATTTGAATACTAAAATCAACATCTGATCTCTGTGGAGCAAAGACTTTGGAATGATGCGTCGGAGTGATGCAGACTACGTGGAGAGGGTAGTTTCCTTACAGGGAAAGACCCTTAATTGTGAGTCTGATGACATATAAATTCAACTGTTTTATTTTAATCAGGGCTACAGAATTAGTCTCCTTTACTAGTTAGTGAGCATCATACCTGGAATAGTTCTGATTGTATAGAGAACCTTTCTATCCAGAAAAATGAAGCTATTCCTCAGGGAGCTCTTGTACATCTGCATACACAATAGGGATGAGTTTGGGCCTAGCGCAGATATTCAGTGAAAGCAGAACTTCTTGTCAATATGTTAGTCCTTCTGATTGTCTTCAGCTTATCACCAGCATACGTGGAGTCCAAGCAAAGTGTCCTTGTGTTGGGAGAGATACTTCACAGTAAAATCTGTGGAATTTCAGCTCCTCATATGTATCTCCTACAGTGTTGACCAATGTATATTTAATTTGCATTCAGAATGAATAAATGCACAGAAAATTGAAATAAGTCATTGTTCAAATATGATGTATTTTTAAAATATTTTTATTGAGAAACAAATAGCAATGAGACAGTTTCACAACCAATTACTAGCACATTTTCAATAGTTAATACATTTCATATTGTTGTCTTAGTGGTTATTCATTGTACAAGATGCAGACCTGATATCCTGTCTCACACATCATTAGAATAAACTTCTCTATTCTTTGAATTAAGAGAATGGAACTGTATATCTATCCCAACCATTTTGAGTATACAGATACAAAATAGTCATTCATTTGTACCCCTCTTTTTTAGTTAGTTTTGTCAGAGCAGGGCATTCCATTGTCATTTAAATACTGTAGGTGTGTGAATTCAGCAAAATATCTCAATATAGTCCAATAGTCCATAATAGTAGTGGGTTTTCCATAAGACTGTCAGTGTCCAAAGTTGTTGACTTGAGCATTTTACAGCTTATCATATTCATATAGCTTTACTATTTATACTTCATTTTCATACTTTTCTACTGGATGGTTAAGACCAAGATAAAACAAGACGTATATAGCAAGAAATGTAACTTTTATATCTGACAAGGTCAGTTAAATCCCCTCAGGATTTAACCTGAAACCCCGTACCTCAGATTGTAGATCCTTTGTCAGTGTCAGCTGTATGGATGAGTCATGGCCATTGCTTGACCAATTTGCTCTCTATGAAAGCTTGAGAGAATGTTTTCTCCCCCTGTGACTCTCCTTAGGCACACTCTACATTGTCGATCACTTTCCTCTGTGGCCCCAAACATCTTTTTTTTTTTTTTTTTCAGAACCGGGGATTGAACTCAGGCCCTTGTGCTTGCCAGGGAAGTGCTTATTCCACTGAGCCATCTCCCCAGCCCCATGGTGCATTGTTATTGGAGCCTTGGATGTGGGGAGAGAAGTGAACCCACTGGAGAGGGCAAAAGTATCACACATTTCCTGAGTTGTGAATAGGAAACACACGGAGAAGGAGCAGAAGGTGGGAGCGAGGTTTTAGGGACTCAAATCAGAAACAGCTCAGTTAGTATTTATTACGCTTTGGATCTAAACTCCAGAACTCCCATGTTCACAGACACAGACTCTTCAGAGGGAGTGGGCACTGGGAAGAAGGAGGTCACGGGGTGTGCTCTTGGCCCTGGCTGCTCCCGCCCCACTGAGGTGACCATGAGGCAAACAGCTTTGCTGCCCCAAGCCACCATGCCATTTCTTCCTTGAAGCCAAATCATCATGGCTGGAATCCACGTAAACCAGAAGCCCAAGTGTATCTGTCTTCTCTGCATTTTGGGTGTTGGGTACTTTGTTCCAGCGCAGAAGGGTGAGTAGACAGAAAACTTGGTGCTAGAAAGGCGGCTCATTGCCTACACCTCAGATAGGAGGGACCATCAGACGCTGAGAGGCTACAGCTGCCATGTTGAAAAGGGAAAAGAAAAGCTAGAGCTGGGACTGACAGCAGATTTTGTTAACATTGATATGCTGGTGTTCTGACACGCAGAATACAAGAGTTACGGGGAAAAGGAAGATTCTGTCCAGCATTCAGAAGGCTTGTGATAGCAAGCACCAATCCGCTGAGAGTGTAGTGTGTACATGTGTGAGAGAGAGGCTGTGCTTTAGGGGAGTCTCCAGGGAGTTGGAGAAGCCAAGCCATGGAATGCCCTATGAAAGCCACAAGCAATGAGTGGAGCCTGCCCGAGAGAGAAACCATGTGGGCTGCAACCAACAAGGCCATCAATGTGAGGCTGCCCGGGCATTTTGGAGTTCACTTGTTACCACAGCCTCCTCAGTGCTGGACATGGAATTTAATGTTTCCCCATAGGGTTCAGTTTTTATTTGATCTGGTTCATTTCTATCCTTAATTTCTTCCTTTTGGAATGCGGCTGTTTACCCGGTGCCATTGTGTATCAGAAATATTTAACTTTCTGTTTCAGCTTTACAGATATTTATAGCTAAGAGTGTGGCTTGGGTCTCAGAGGAAACTCTGGACCGGGGATTTTCAGCAATGCTAGAGCTGTTAAGATTTTGGCAACTATTAAAAATGCATTTTATGTAGTGAGATAGATATGATCATTTGGCAGGCAAAGCTAAACATGCTGCAGCTTTTAACTGCAACGGGCCCCAAGAATCTCATGTTTGGAGATGAAGCCTTCTCGTAGTGCACACACTGGGGCCACACGTGGAAGAGGGGTCCCTTGTCCCGGCTGTGTGCTCCTGTCTTTCCCTCCTACCTGGCTGCCATGCAGTGTGCAGCTTTCCAAAATGCTGTTCCGCCTGATTCTCCTGCCTTCGGGCCACACGAGCATGGACTGAACCCACGGAAGTGATGAGCCAGGAGAAACCTCCCTCCTTCACACTGTGGTGCCAGTTTTATCTCCACAGTAGAAAAGTGGCTGGCAGAGTATGCCTGAAAGCTGCTGAACTTCTCAGTTACTTAGGAGAGATAAGAAAATGCTGATCCAGGGATGGAAAATGGTGGAAGTTATTGCAGTAACCCGGTTTAAAAAAAAAAAAATCAAGACTTGACAAAGAAGATTCTTCCTTTCTTTTTGGTTGTGAATATATAAACAAATTTACTTTCTTTTTTAAAAATTTTTATTTATTTATTTATGTGTGTGTGTGTGTGTGTGTGTGTGGCCAGCTCAGCCCACCAGGGGGCGGGGCTGGCTGGCATGTGGTGCTGGGGATTGAACCGCGGTCCCTGTGCTTTGCTGAGATTGTTCTAAGTAGGTGCTTTAGACCACTGAGCCATCTCACCAGCCCCGCAAATTTACTTTCAAATGATAAATTTTCTTTTTGTTAATGAAGGTATTGCCACTGATGTGAAAATAATTGTAGAACTAGCTAAATTTACCTTGAGCTAAGAAAACTAAGTAAACACTTTATATAAAATACAGAAACATAATGAGGAAAAACAAAAGGAGTAGAAAATAGTCAAATTGAAGCCTAATACAAAATGATAACATTAAGGATAACATTACACATTAAGTTAAATTGAAAGAGGACAAAAACAATGATTTCTGAAAACGAGAACACTACTTTTAAATAAGGTAATAAACGAACATTAAATAAAGCAACAGTGCAAAACTTTTAAAATTACACTTCTATTTCAAGAGTTCATGGGAAGATGTTTCCTTATTTAAACAACCAGGAAATATTTAGGAGATTTCTTTTCAGCTACCCCTCTGCCTTGGCTGCTCATCTCGATATTTGGGGACATACCAAGGCCCCCAACGTCTGTTGTTGATGTTTCCCTTTCCTATTGCTTCCAGTACAGTCAATAATCCTTTCAATCCCTACCAAAAAATGTGAGCTAAACTTCTACCAATGGCTGTCAACCCTTGCTACATGTTTGCATCACATGAAGAGATTTTTAAAAATGACAATAAGGCCCTCTTTTTAGGGCAATTAGTTCATTATCTCTGGGGTTATTGTTACTTTCGTTGTTGTTGTGCATTAAGTGTTTTGGTGCTCAGACGAGCCCCATGTGCTGTGGAGAAAGGAGACAACGCAGCTCTCACAGAGTTTCACCTGTTGGCACTTCAATGTGTCCTCCAGGTTTCCTAGCAGAAAAGAATGTCAAAGGAGGGGCCAAGGAGATGGCTCAGTGGAATAAGCACTTCCCTGGCAGGTGCAAGGGCCTGAGTTCAATCCCAAGTTCTGCCAAAAAAAGAAAAAAAGAAAAACATCTGAAAGACATTGTCACTCAAATTAATAATGTTAAAGGAGGGAGACATGATCCAAGAGTGGGGAGGCACCTCTGCTGCCCAGTTTGGTGGTCAGGGTTTGTGGGAGTACAGTGGTTTAAAGACTTTTTGGTTCACAGCAAAGGTAGACTCTCTTCTAGAGCTAGTGTAGATAGAGGTAGGGGAGGGAGTGATGAGAGGGGAAGATGCTAACTGTGTGGAAGGCAAACTTAACTTCATGATTCTGTTTTGTCATCTGAAAGGAGAATGTAACAACTGCTTTGTGATGTGGCAGTTCAGTCAGATGTATTTATATAAATAAAATGCACAGTATGCGATTCCGTCATTCATTCAAAGGCTCAGTGTGGGGGAGATAGTGAAGGACAGCATCAGTCTAATTTGTCAAATGTAATGGGCGCCATCTTGAATGGATTTGGAGACACCTAGAAAATAGGCCAAGTGCTCTTCAGAATGTCCATGTGGGGGGCTGTCCAGGAACCACTGGGGGGTGTGTTACTGAACAAATGGAAAAGACATACAGGAAACAAGGACAACGCTGACCAGTAGTTTGGAGCCAGACAGAGCCAGAAGCAGAAGGAATAGGAAGCACGTCTCCTTGCGTTCTGGATTCTTCTTGAGCAGTGCTTCTTTTGGCAGTGCCATGGTCTGTGGATATGGTTCTCCATATCCTTCCAACTTTTTGCCTGGACTCACTCTCCAGGGAGCTTCCAAGCTTTGGGCTGGGGCTGCATCCTTGGTCCGTCTTGTTCTGGGATAGCTATCTGCTGGTGCTGCAGTTCCCAGCATGCAGACAGCTCTTGTGGGACTGTCCGACCTCTGTGTGTAGCTAACCTTGGATTGCATAGATAGCATTCTGTTTCCCCCTTTGCTCCAGAGAACCTCAAATCACATACACAGGTAGGCGAGCAGTGGTGCTTCAGATTCTTTGAACATATTGGACTCTGTCTAATGATATCTTTGTGGGGTGTAAAAAACTAGTTTTATGTTGTTAATAGTGATTACTATAATTCAGGGTTTCACAATATAAGATGGTAAGAAATCTCAGTTTATGATAGTCTTTGCTCAGCGGGCTAAAATCAAGACATTCTGGAATACACAGTCTTCTGGAGCTCCAAGACCTTTTCTAACTTACGTGCTCTTTGCCGAGATGGGCTCCTTGCCGTCTGAGGGCCACGGCTCTCTCTTACTTTCTGCCTGTCACCTGGGGCCAATCTCAGCTTTCAGTGAAGAGCTGAACCCCCGCTGTGAGGCGCCTGTGTCTTCATTGCCAGCGATAAAGAATTCACTTCCCTCTTCCTTCCATGATTACATAAAGCCCATGGGGACACTTACATGTTCTTAGAGCGCCAGTGTTACGCAACGTAGCGCAAGAGTGCTGACTCATCTTCGTCATGTACCGCTCTCACAGCAGCCATGAGGTCATTACACAGAGGAGGGGTCGCAGAGAGTCATCTGGGAACTCGGCCTTCTGCAGCACATATGAATGGGACGGGGCCTATATGGCAGGTTAAGGCGATTTAAGAATGTTATCACTTTATGTATTGCATTTTACTTGGCATGATGGGAAAAGGTATTTATTGGCAATGAAAGATGTGTCTTCATGTATTTCCCACACAAAAAATAGAAAGAAGTATAGAAGGATGATCTGTTCATTAATTTAAAAGTATAAACCTTTATACATGATTTTACTGTCCCAGAAAGATTATTCTCTTTTTTCTTAATTTATTCCTTTCCTTTAACAATAAAAAATTTCTTAAACAATTTTATCTAAATCTAAATGTTAAAAACACAAGCCAAAATTAAAACTTCGCAAAGGAGCTGCATTCTTCAAGGAAAATTAGCAAAAGTTAATTGCTCTGAGGGACGTGCGGGGCCTGTGTTGTTGGATAGAAAAGCGTAGCAGCTTTTTGCTTCCCTCAAACTCTGCTGGTAGTAGCGCATCTGTTTCTGCCAGCTCCATAGATTTACCACAGAATAAAGAAACCCTCACCCTGCAGGATCCTAAAGCTCTAAAGCTGCTGAACACCTGCTGCTAGTGCTTGGCCACTATCTTGATTCCTTGTAACTCTTCAAGTCATGATGATGTGCATATTCAGGAAACATGGGTTGGGTTTGAACGAATGTTGCTTCTTAGAGCCAGGCCCTAGCTAAGGAAGTCAATTTACTTACTTTCCAAAAATTATACATGAAGGGCCTAATGGACATTACTAAAAGCACAGTGCCCTATGTGGGTAGTACAGTCTGTGAGACTAACTCATGGAATTTGGGGAGAAATCCCCATATAGTTTCAGTACAAACTAAATTAATTGCTGTAGATGTTTGAATGCTGTGCGTTTATTTACCAGAAAAGGTATATATTTGAGCAAAGACCTTTTATTTAAAGGTATTCAATTTAGATATCCTGTGTGCTTTATTACAAGAACACTTTAGAGAGAAATGAACACACATGACTGTAATACAATATTACCATTGTGCTAATGTTTGGTGCTAAACTGGAGTGTGTATGTTCTTGGGATTAGATGAAAGTTTTCTGCCATGCTGTGGACTCATACCTGTCAGAACAAGGGGAGAGGGAGAGGATTGTTTGGTTGTAGTACTGACACAATAGAATGGCTCTGTTAAGTAGGTAACAAATCCATTTTTAAAGCAGGTAGTTTACAGTTCTCTCCTTGAAGCCAAATTGCAGAGGGACTTAATTGAGTTGTCAGCCAATGTATGATTAAGATAATTTTGATGAAAGATCATTGACATTTGCCATAGAACTGAGATGGAATTCAAGGGCTTGAGTGACACTGTTATAATGGAAGGGGTTTCTTCTATTTTCATTTACTTATTCATGTGCACAAAGAATCTCTGTATTTATAACAATAAAAACAAGACAGAAGTGATTCCAGACCCTACCTACTTTTAGCAATAGGCAATGGTCATTCACAGACATGTGAAATAGGCAGCAAAAACTCAAGTGCATCCATTTAACTAAAAGATTATTTTCTAGTAATTGTAATCTTTGTTTAATATTCTTTAACCATTGTAAATGTTTACTTTAATAACTGTGGTCTTCTACCAATTTTAATTATAATTCACCCCAGAAGGAGAATTTAACACTTGTCATTTTATGGTCACAATGCACTTTTTAAAAATTACTATAGATATTGCTTTGCTGTAAAGAAATATGGTGAATAAAAATATTTAATCATAAAATTTATCACATTAAGAAAAGATTCTATAACAATGGAAATATGGCTTCAAAGGGAAATTGGACTGGAGTAAAATTTCCACCTGTTAATAAGATCTTGCTCATAAAATTTTCAGTATTATTTAGATTACTGCAGATTCATTAAAAAGAATTATATAATGGTTTCATTCCAAAATATCTATAGTTTTAATATGCTGAACCTTATTCCCTTTGGTACTTAAGCTTATGAAAAAATTAAATGCCAACTTCATTTTTTTTTTTTTTTTTTGGTGTCGTGGGAATCAAACTCAGAACTTTGTACTTGCCAGGCAGGCACTGCAGAGTATGTTTGAAGAGTAAATTTTTTATAATATAAAGAGGTAGCTGCATGAGTTTAGGGTGTTATGTAGTTGCTGGCTTTTCAGTGCTTCATAAGAAGTTTGGAATAGGGCTATGGTGCTCTTTCTGACGTTAACAGTAGTTTACCTTCTTCTGAACTGCTGTGTGCCTCCTTAAGCACCGCAAACATTTGGTACATTTTGTGCTTTTGTGTAGATTCAGAAGCTGGACCCCACCACTTTTATGTAACGCAGAGACACAACAGGTTTGACTCCATAACACTGCAGTATATATGACATTAGAATATGCTGGATGGTGCGTTTGTTTTCCCAGGACATATATGTGACCATCAATACTGTATGTCAGTAGAATGGATTAAGAAATGCTTACCAAAATAGTGTAGCACAGTTCATCTGACATTAAGGGCTAGGGTTCAGGGCACCCCTCAGATCTGTATAGCACCAACCAATAGGTTTGTGGACTGGGTGAGATTAAAATAAAAAGATGGAAGTATCCCGTCTTTGGAAGAACTTCATTTCTTGCCCCAGTGTTAGATATCAGTCATCAGTTTCTTCAGTCTTGCAGTAAGAGTCGCATTGGCTGCCAGGCCTCCAACTTGGGACTGGTGCTGCATCTTTGATCAGCAGCTTCTAGGGCCTCGGCTGAGCTGCTGTTGCGTCCTGTGCCTCTCCAGTTCACATGTGGCCCTCGTGACCTCTCCTGTCTACAACCTGTAAATTTGTCTAATAAATCCCCTTCCATGATTATACATACATTGCCTATTGATTTTATTTCTCTAGAGAACCCTAACAAATACGGATTTTGGTATCAGGAGGAGGGTGATTATCGTGAAGTGTACCTGACCTTGTGGTTCAGAAACCTTTGGCTGTTTTGTGGAAGAAGTTTGAAAAGTTTTGGAGATGTAGGCTAGAGAAGCTTTAGAAATGCCACAAAAGTCCCTGATGGGTGATTCTTATCATATCTGCAAAGACCAGAGTGCTGATAGGAATATTGAAATTAAAATAGGCTCATGAGGTTTCAGGTAGGGACAAGAACTCCACTGAAATTTAGGGTACAAGGTATGTGTGTTAAACTTTGGCTGAAAGTTTATTTATATTTTGCCTGTTTTTTGAAGCTTTTCAGGAGACTGACTAAGGGATGTATAGTAACTAATCTTATGGAGAAAATTTCAAAACAGCACAAAATTCCACGTGTGGCAAGTGTACTGCTAGATTCTTTTAGCCATGTTTATATTCAGAATCAGAGAAAATTTTGAAATACTTAATTTTTTATTTTTAAGAATACAATATAGTGATAGAAAAAAACAACAGAATTACAAATGATGCAAAATTTCACTAAACAAAGTAATAAAAATTCAGTAATGGTTGCTGTATTACATGGTGCTATCTTCAAATTAGTTGTTCAAATTACCAGATATGAATATGTAAGATTCATTTAGAGAAAATAAAATAAAACAAAACAATACCAAAGAAGATATAATAAATTCAAAAAAGGAGGAAAATGAGTAAAACAAAAACAAAAACAAGAACAGCAAAAAAAGAATTTAAACATCAACTGCTCCTTTCAAAAGACCAGCAGAAATTGACAATGTAATTACCCAAACTATTCTACATATACACATAAATATATCTTTTTCTCTTCTTTCATTTGTCCTTTTCTTCTTCCCAGTTTTTTCTTCCTATTGAACATTTTTTTTTGCCTTTGACAATATCTGTTATACCTTTTAGATTTTGATTACTCTTTCAGGTTCTCAGAGTAGGGAGATAATATGATGTTTGTGTGAATCTGATTTATTTCACTTACCAATGTAGTCTCTAGCTGCATTTCATTTATCTACAAAAATCCTCAAATTTATCTTTTTTATAGATGAATAATAATAATGCATTGTCAAAAATACAATATTTTTTTATCCATTACTCAGTTGATGGGCATTTGGATTGTTTCCAAGATTTAGCTATGTCAAATGTCCCTGCTGTAAGCATGGGTGCTCATATATCGCTGTGGTATAATGCTATTTTTTTTTTGTATCTCATGTGTGAAGTCTATATTCATCTTAGATGCGTATTTTTGGATTGGATCTTTGAATTTTGGAGGCCTGACTTTTCAAAATTCTTTATATTTTCTAGAGAGGAATCCTTTGTCAGATAGACAGTCTGTTATAGTTGTCTCCCGCTTCATGGGTTTTCTTTACAGTGTTGGTGATTTCCTTTGATGTGCAGAACTTTTCAAAAAGATGAGATCCTTAAATTTTGACTCTGAAAAAATATGTTAAAAATTGGAGCAGAAGAAGGTATAGCTTCTAGAGAACAGCACCAATATAAAAACAAAACAAAACAAATACATTTACAAGAATAAGAATGAAAACGTACCTGAAATCTTCTCTGGGATGAGTGAGGACCCAGCCATTACAGCCTTACTGGTACATATGTGTACACCATTAATTTGGGAGTAGAGTCCGTGGAAGCCATGCTCAAGCAGGAACTGGTTTCCAAGAACTCATTTCACTGTCCTTATCCCCCTGAACCATCAGAGGACGCTGCAGACATGGTTCAAGGGGACCTAGGTACTGCTGGCATCATCACTGGGTTTGTCCATGTGCTGCTTGTTCTACAGGCACAAAGAAAGCAGGAGTTATAGGCACAGGAAGTTTCTACTCAGATTTCATGGAAGGCCTGAGCCGCAAGCAAGCAGCAAATAAGAAGGCAGTAAGTAAAGCTATTAGAAGGAAAGCAGAGGTGCACTAGAGATCCTTGGAGGTGCCAGCAGTTTGGAATATCTGTCATGGATAGCCATAGGCCATGAGTGGAGTCAGCCTGACAAAGAGGCCCCATGGGCTGAAGCTATCAAAGCATAGGCATAGGGCCGCCCAAACCCTTGGTAGCCCTCATTTTCTCACCATGCAGCCTGGATGTCAAATATGGAGTTTAATGGTTACCTTGCTACATTTGGTCTTGCTTCGGAGCATTTCTGATCTATCTCCTTATTATAATAACTCCTCATTTTACAGACATTTGAGTTGTGAACTTTGATAGGCATGCTGTATAAGATGGACTTCATCTGATTATGGACAAATCTGACATAGTTAAGAGCATTTTCTCATGACAGAACTCACCTGCAGGTCAGGGATTTACTGTTCTGTCTTTTGGAATTTACTGTTCTGTTCCATTCTACCTTGGGATTATGCAAGTTGCTTTTAATTTTTACAGAGGTTCATGACCTAATAGTTTGCCTTTAACCTTGGACGTGGACTTTTGAAAAATGCTGAAAATGTCGAGTCTCTGTGGAAGTGATTATTGAACTTCTTGGTGTACTCAGAATAGTTATGTTAGGGCTGGCCAAATAGCTCAGTGGATTAAAGTGCCTGCAAGCAGGTGCAGGGGCAGGGGATTTAATTCCTGGGCCTGCCCCCTGGGGCATGCTGAGATGGGCAATTGAGACTGGGTATGGTGGCACATGCCTGTAATCCCAGATCTTGGGAGACTGTAAACAGGTGGATCACTATGAGTCTGATCTAGTAGACCCTGACCACCCTATAGAACTTTCCCTAGAATACGGAAAAAAAGTTATAGTAGTCATAATTGTTCTTTGCTATCTTCTTTGTTTGGAGATTCACTCTGGTTTAAGGTGATGTGTTTGGGTGTAAAGTTGGCAAGGGATGTACTGTGACTGATACTTCTGATATGCGAAAACTTCATTATATTAATAAATGATTAGCTCAGCCTACTCCTGGTGTATATGGAGGGGTC
>NW_004524610.1:6548268-6552296 GCF_000260255.1 Octodon degus
ATTACCATACTCTCCTTGGTATCCTTCCTTCCTTCCTTCCTTCCTTCCTTCCTTCCTTCCTTCCTTCCTTCCTTCCTTCCTGAATTCACTCATGTTGCTTTCTAATGAGAAATAAAATATATCTCAGGTCCACTAATAAAAGTGAAGAGTAAATAAATTTTTTCCCCCTTTAGTAATGTCCCCAGTATTTGCTCTTTGCTATGGTTTGTGGCTAGTTGTCCCCCAAAGCCTCATGCAGTCATGGGATGGCTTCTGGAGTTCATGATTGATTATTGTGGGTGTGGATGCTGCACCTGCCGGAGGCAGGTAATGCATTGCAACGTAAGGAGGGAAGAAAGGCTAGCCAACTGCCTCTGTTGCTGCCACTTCCTTTGCTCACTTGCTCTTTGCCACCACCACGAAAGGCTGCTTCTACCCTGTGTCACTCTGCCTTAGAGCCAGCTGAGAATGAACTAAACCTCTACTAACTGTGAGCTAAATAAACATTTTCTTCCTTCATTTTGGATGTCGGGTATTTGACCCAGCATCGAGAGAACACTCATTCATGTAGGTTATAGCATACTTTACTCAAGAAAATTCTAGCAGATGTTAGCAATTTTATTTCTAAATAGAGGTTTTCCAATTTAAAAAAATACATCCTTTGATAGTTGGACTTTGCAGATTTACTGACAAGCTACTGATAGTTCACATTAGTATTAAAAACAGCACAATGATCGTAATGACACCTTTTATATTCTAATTTAATGCTTCAAGTTTGAAAGTAACATTTTTCTTAAAGATTTTTGAGTTATTACCTAATAAACACTTCTAGAAATATAATATTTAACATATTTCATTGGCAAAGGCCTTTGGCATATTTGTATTTTGGAAATCTGAAAATGTTTTGTTCTTTTTTTTTTTTTTAATTGTTTCCTCTTGCTTTTTTTTTTTTTTTTTTTTTGGTGTTACCAGGGATCGAACTCAGGACCTTGTGTTTTTCAGGTAAGAAATCCTTTGTTCTTAATAACATTGCAGATTATAGACAATATCTACTTAAATTTAAATTCCTTGATTATTTATTAAAATTAAATTTTGAGATCTGCTATATATCAGTTGTCAGCTCAGCTCAGCTCCCTCCATAAGCGTAGTCACAAATGGAACTGGAGAAGCAAATCAAGTTTCTTTGTAAGGGGAACAGTGAACCTGACCAGTGAGTCTGGTAAGGTCAGCTGGAGCAGGAACTGTGGGAAGAATTGAGTTCATGAACCAAGGTTTTATATGCATATCTCTATCTTTATATCTCTATATAAATCCTTGAAATTATCCTTATTTCTCCTTCAGAGCAGAAAATGTTCTCTTAAAGACCTTCTGAGCTCGCTTTCACCATGTGGCTGCTCAGGCCCACAGATAACTTTCCTACTAAGATGGTGCGATGCAAGCTAACCTTTTCTTAAATGGAAATGGAGTTTTTCATTGTGAGTGCCTTCTGACAGCATCATGTGAAGGTGTCTTTAGGAGGTGCAGTCTTGAATGTTGCTGCAAATTATAGGTTGGTTTTTCTATTCATTTTAGTGAGAAAAATAACAATGAAACAGTTTCAAAACAGGTAGCAGCACAGTTACAATGATTAATTAGATATTGCTGTCTTCATAGTAGTTATTTAGAGGACAAGATGCAGACATGATATCTGTCTACACAACATTAGTAGAGACCTTTCTTCTCATGGACCTACTAGAAGGTAGCTGTATAGCTATCCTAATTATTTTGTGTATTCCTATATATATATATTTTTTTCACTACAAAATAGTCCTTCATTTTTATCTCCCCTGTTACTTTTGTTACACCTTTTCTAGGTGTGTTTTAAAAGCACACCTGCCATTTGGTACAACTGGGCTGCATGTAGCTGCCGTGCAGCAGCTCCACACACACATCTATTGAGCTGCATCACTAATGCAGTACAACGCGTGGAGGGAATAACAAGACCGGAGGCGCTTGAATTAGCTCATTTTAGCTTATGTTAAACCAACGTAGTTTTAATAGCTCTAAGTTCATAGATACCAGGCTATATGTGTGTAAGCAGATTTTCCTACAAGGTTTCTATGGCTTTCCCCCATACACATGGCCAAATGGCTTCACCTACAAAACATGTGTCATCTAATGCAGTGGAACCCATTTGTTGCCGCATCACTGTGTATGAATCCCGAAACGTCCTACTGCCCAGCTCCTTACGGTTCTGAAAAGGAGATGTGGGGAAGGTTAAGTTTTTCTCTCTGTGAACTGCAATGTGTCATGGGAGCCTGTTTTATTGTTGAAATAATTTGCTTTTAGTAAAGGGAATTTGTGTTAATTAAAATTGTTGGCTTCACCCTTAAGCAACTCACAATTTATTTGGCTTTGGTCCTATATTGCTATGATGAAAACAGGTGGAGAAAAGCAGCCTACCAAAAATACAATTTAAACAGATTGTTGGCATAAATAGCGACATTAAGTACTGAATTTTGTAGTTTTATATTATCCTTTCAATTAGAGAGGCACTTCAAAGGAAGAATAAGTATCTAATGATATACTGTTCACTTCAACACTGCTACACTCTTACTGAGAAACTTTATGTGTTATATCAATAATTAATGCACCTGTAAGGAAATGTCACATTGAACAATGAAAAAGTATATCCTCTTTTTCTGGTGGAGAATATTGCCCTTGCCAATTTAATCTCTTTAACAATTTGAACTAGAGAAATCTGTGCTGTTATATGTTTTAAAATTAAAAAAATAAATAAATAAGAATTCCTTGTCAACTTCAAAATCAAGGACACATCTGGACCCTAATATAAAAATAAATTTGGAAACATTGGTATCCAATAAGATCAGAAAAAGTTGGAATTAAAGATGCATAAGAGAGAAATACAGGAGATTCTAAGGATTACCATAAGTAAAATTGTCATAACCAAGGTCAGTTCTTACTTAGTAACACATACCGAAAACTTTGAGTATTTTGGAGAGACAGGGTCAGGTTGGAGGTTTTTGCATTTGAAGAATTTATACTTTGCATATGTATAACATGTAAATATGATTGCAGTGTAAGATAGTGTATGATCACCACTATAAAAATGATGAGAGATTGTCACCAGCTAGGGACAGCCTTAGAATGTGGTGATCCGTGGCCCAAACTCGGGGTGCTTTCATCTAGGATTCTGATAGCTGATGCTTCCCTAATTAGACTGCATTTTTGTACACATTGGGCTGTGAAACTTGGTATCAAAGAGAATGAATGAGACAAAAAAGAATGAGATAATTATTTTTGTCTCATTTTATACTTTCTCTAAATTTACATTTTTCAAACTTAAATACTATCTATTGTTTGACACCAGTTTTAAGATTTTGTAGCTTTAATTTTATATTAAGTATCTTAATTATATAAGGGTGTTTTTAGGAACCAGGCATAGGCTACTAAAGTAAATAGTACATTAATTTTTATGCTAGTCTAGGTGCTATTTACTTGCATACAAATGAAACTCAACCACCCCAGGGAACTAGCACAGGGTCCATTCAAAGCCATGAATGCAAATGTATGGTAACATCATTTGAGTATAAACTATAAACTTCGGAGAATAAGCATCAAGCAGAATCGCCTTTGCCCGTGCATTATTCATGATGTGGAGAGCCTGGCATTTCTATTCTCAGGTGACATCCTAGGACTCTGAACTCCTCTCTGTAGGTGCTCTGTGAAGGTCAGTGTGTGTCCGGGTCAATCTGCCATATGGGCAGAAAAGCAAGTCTGCTGCATCTTTATCAAGAGAAACTCCACAGGGCTTTCACGGGGCCCCCCTGCATTTCTAACCTTCATTGCAGCCATATCAAGATCCTTCCAAGTTGAGAGCAATCATATTTAATCTTCTGTGGTGCCAGCCATTGACTATACTGCTAAGAAAGAGAAAGTAGTTCCAGTTAAAATATAACTTTTTGTGGCTCCCAACATATCCCCCTTTTCTGTTTTATTTTTTTCAGAGATGGGTCTTTCACTGCAGTTAGAGAAGCTGTATTGGAGAA
>NW_004524610.1:6552396-6553915 GCF_000260255.1 Octodon degus
CTATCAAAGCATAGGCATAGGGCCGCCCAAACCCTTGGTAGCCCTCATTTTCTCACCATGCAGCCTGGATGTCAAATATGGAGTTTAATGGTTACCTTGCTACATTTGGTCTTGCCTCGGAGCATTTCTGATCTATCTCCTTATTATAATAACTCCTCATTTTACAGACATTTGAGTCGTGAACTTTGATAGGCATGCTGTATAAGATGGACTTCATCTGATTATGGACAAATCTGACATAGTTAAGAGCATTTTCTCATGACAGAACTCACCTGCAGGTCAGGGATTTACTGTTCTGTCTTTTGGAATTTACTGTTCTGTTCCATTCTACCTTGGGATTATGCAAGTTGCTTTTAATTTTTACAGAGGTTCATGACCTAATAGTTTGCCTTTAACCTTGGACGTGGACTTTTGAAAAATGCTGAAAATGTCGAGTCTCTGTGGAAGTGATTATTGAACTTCTTGGTGTACTCAGAATAGTTATGTTAGGGCTGGCCAAATAGCTCAGTGGATTAAAGTGCCTGCAAGCAGGTGCAGGGGCAGGGGATTTAATTCCTGGGCCTGCCCCCTGGGGCATGCTGAGATGGGCAATTGAGACTGGGTATGGTGGCACATGCCTGTAATCCCAGATCTTGGGAGACTGTAAACAGGTGGATCACTATGAGTCTGATCTAGTAGACCCTGACCACCCTATAGAACTTTCCCTAGAATACGGAAAAAAAGTTATAGTAGTCATAATTGTTCTTTGCTATCTTCTTTGTTTGGAGATTCACTCTGGTTTAAGGTGATGTGTTTGGGTGTAAAGTTGGCAAGGGATGTACTGTGACTGATACTTCTGATATGCGAAAACTTCATTATATTAATAAATGATTAGCTCAGCCTACTCCTGGTGTATATGGAGGGGTCGTAGAGATGCAGCCCCAAGGACTACATGGTCCTGTGCTCTTCATCCCTGGTCCTCTCTTTCCTCTGCTCCCACACCACTATGAATTCAACAGCATTGCTCCGCTGTGCCAACCCATAATCACATTCTACCTTGGAGCCAGATGACTGAACAGAGTTCTCCCAGCCTGTGAGTTACATTAAACACTTCCTGCTTTAAATTGTAGGTGCCATGTCCTAGCACGTGAAAAGCTGATACAACATATAAACTGTGTTTGCAAATTTCTGACTGGTCAGGATGGTGGCTGCGGAAGTTGCGGGCGGCTGTGGAAATTTCTTAAAATGGAGCAATGTGAAATCGCAACATTAATCCACTTTTCTTTGCACAATTAAATTCTTTATAAAATTTGGGGCTGTTTCATAGCACTCTACTCAGCACACTTGAATATTGAAATCAGCCTTCTAAATTTCTATTACTTGGTTATCAACTAAGTGTGATATTCTAAGTCTTTTGTAATCATTTCAATAGCGTTGATACATCTTCACCAGAAGTACACTTCACCAAAGAAAGTACTGTTTTTCTTCATTGGAAAGAGGTAACTCTTATCTACTAATATTTTATGTTAAGATTACAATT
>NW_004524610.1:6554630-6556066 GCF_000260255.1 Octodon degus
GTGTGCAAGTCTATCAAAGGTCTTGGGTCACCAGGTTCATTGTCAGTGAGCTGTGGTATTTTGAAAGGAACCTTTTATTCTGAGCAATAGTTCTCAGCCGTGGTCCTGAAGTATTCAGAACAACGTGCTGTAAACAGACAACGTGCTGTAAACAGGCCCTCTCGGCCTTCTTGCATCCATAGGGCACGAGCAGAACAGATTTAGTATGATTTTTTAAGAACAAGGAATTTTCATAATAGCAAATTAGCATTGGCTTTAATTGAAAGTCACCAGCTGCATTAACCTTTCACAAGAGAGCTGGCCTGCTCAGAGAGCCTTGAAGCCAAGCAGTGAGCTATCCTCTCTAGCTCTGGAAGTCATAGGGCAAGCGGCATCCTCTCCTGATAGAAGTCTGGTCCATCTACATTGATCACCTGTGCTTACTTGGCCACCTTAGTCAGTTTTGTTAGCTAGGTCTTCTGGATGCTTGCAGTTGCTTTACCCGTCCCTATTACAGAGTAGCTTGTCTTCTTAGACATCAAGAGTCAAACTACACTGGCCTCAAACTATCCTTCCGCAGCTTCCTGTCTTTGCTCCGTCTTCATAGGACTGAAGAGGGCTGGGGTCTCTGTCTGGATTAGGCTCTGTCTTCGGCAAATGTTGTGGCTGCCTCGATCTATCCAGACAAGGGAGCCTCTCTCCTTATCAGGAGGAAGGTTATCTCAGCTTCCTATAATGCTTAGATTCTCTTGAATAGCGTGACATTGACAGGCCCAGTCGGAAAGGTCGTACGAGCTCAGGCTACTACTGCACACCAGTGTGTGAGCAGCACAGCAGGCCCGTGCAGGCCTGTGCATGAGTACTGTGCATGTAGTCAGCAGTGCAGAATTAGCATAAGGTCTCAGATGTTTAGACCCTAAATATCACATTATCAAATACTAACTAGCTTAAAGTTACCAAAGACGTGAGTGTAACACGGGGTTCCCACTCTCAGTCCCAAGTCTGCTAGTGTGACCAGATGGTCATCAAAACGTGACTCACCTGGAAACCAGCTGCAACTTGAGCAAGCTTCTAATATAGCCTAAGAAAACACCAAGGTCAGTTGCAGTGGTAAAACCAGTTGGACTTCACATAGTAAGACAAAATCCATTTTCAAATCTAAATATATTCTCTTCCAAGATCATTAAGTCTAGATACATATATTAAATGATTAGAATGCTTCTTTGTCTATATGTTGTGCAGATTTTTGTTACAAAAAGCATAGCAAATGGTCAAATAATAGTAATAAAGAAATTAAGCAATATTTCAATATTTTTCATAAAGAAAGACTATGTAAACTTCCATTAGTTTCATTTATGTAATACCATTTAAAATGCCATTATCACAATTTTGATCACTAAACCTGAGCATCTCACTATTGATTCCTGCATTTCATGAAGAGTTATGCACCTAGGAGT
>NW_004524610.1:6567532-6572880 GCF_000260255.1 Octodon degus
AAGTTAAAGCAAGACCTATATAACTAAAAATGTAACTTTTGTATCTCACAAGATCAGTCAAATCCCTTCAGGATTTACGCTGGAACCATGTACAGCACCTTGTAGATCTTTTGTCAGTGTCAGCCAGCTGGATGAGTCATGGCCATTGCTTGACCAATTTGCTCTCTGTGAAAGCCTAAAGCTAGGAAATCGATCAAATATATGTAGGTGGGACTTGACTCAGTGCCTAAAGCAGACAAGCTACCTCACTCCTGAGATGAACATCCTGTCTGGTTAAGGTTAGCTATCAGTTGCTAAGCAACCTAGTGTCATGTGTTACTAACTTCACAAAAGTGTTAACAAAAGACAGTTTTGTTGTGAAAAAAAAGGGGGGAATAAAAATACACATATATATATACACAAGAGAGTTAGGCTAGATGTACAGCTACTTTCTCTTAGTTCCCTGAGAATAAAAGTTTGTACTAACATTATTTAGACAAGATATCATACCTGCATTTTGTCCTCTGAAACTACTATGAAGACAATATGCGATGTATTAATTATTGTAGACATCTTACTAACCTGTTTTGCAACTGTTTCATTGCTATTTTACCTTTTTTTCTCATCAAAATGAGAAAATTATATGTTTTATAATTATAAAACTATAAAACAATAAAGTATAAATTTTCATAAACTAAAATTGTCTTGATTGTGACAATGCTGAAATATGAACCATAGAAAGCCATCTGGGTTTGTCCTCTAAGGGTGTTATCCTCTCCCAAAATGGCACTTAGCAATAGTAAAGTGACATCTAATGGCTCTCAAGAACCTAACAAAGAATACCTCCTATACCCTTGTGAGACTCAGAAGTTCAATTTTTTTACACATACATATATTTTGTTAATTAAAAGGAAAAATCCTCAAATAAATGTAGCGCTGAAATTTTAAAATGTCAATGAGACAAATGTGAGAGTAATTCACCAAGTTTCAAAGTCGAGGTATCTGTCTTGTGTTCTTCCTTAAATTCATCAGCTTTTGCTGAGCTGTAACAGAACCTTCTGGATTCCAAGCTAGAATCAGAACTAACAAATGTACTCCATCCACTTTGATTTTATTATGGGAAACAGGATGAATCCTATGAAGCAAAATTAAAAAAAAACAAAAAAACATGCCCTTGGGGCTGGCGAGATAGCTCAGTGGACAAAAGCACCTGCTTAGTCAAGCTTAGGCAAGCACAGGCACGGGGGTTCGGTCCCTGGCACCACATGTCAGGCCAACTCCTCCCCCAGGGTGGGCTGAGCTGGCCAGAGTCCAGGCATAGTGGCGCACACCTGTAATCCCAGTGCTGGGGAGGCTGAAAGCAGGAGGATCACTTCGAGCCTGAGCTGCATAGTGAGACCCTGTAACAAGCAGGTACATTAATAGACAAACAAACAGGCCTTTATTGTTGCTTCTCCCTTTTATTTGAGCTCTATGAATACATTTTGTCATATGTGTAGGAATTTGAATTCTTAATATATGTCCTGAAAACCTACTTGTAGGACATGCAGCCCCTAAATATAGTGGTCAGTAGCATGCTTCTACTCACAAGGGAATGGGGCTGCAATTTTTTGAACTCAAACATTCTTCAGTTGCTAACAGATCTCTTTCACTTAGCAAACTGAATCCTGTTATTCACTGTTGTTTACTAGAAAGGGCATTGGGCATCATGGCACCAAGGTACCGCTGTCAGAAACTGTCCTTTGTCACCTGTAATGTGTCTAGTGCTTCTGCTACTGTGCCCATTTTAAAACACTGAAGGTGACTGCTCACTATCGAAACAAGTATCACATCACCCACGTGTAGGAGAATGTTCGCCAAAGAGCAGATAATGAACATGAAAATACCTCATGGCTTTGCTTCAAGAAAACTAGCATGTGAAAAAAGAAAGTGGCTTCACAGAGAGATGGGCCCTCCCAGCTTTGGGGTGCTAGCTAATCATGTTGAGGAACTGCCCTTCAAATTCTGTTTTTCTTGAGGGCCGGCCAAATAGCTCAGCAGATTAAAGCACCTGCAAGCAGGCTCAGGGGCTGTGGGTTCAATCCCTGGGCCTGCCATGCAAGCCCCACCCCTGAGGTGCACTGAGATAGCAATTGAGTCTGGGCATGGTGGCATACACCTGTAATCCCAGCTCTTCAGAGGCTGTAAACAGGCAGATCACTATGAGTCCTATCTAGTAGTGAGACCCTGAACACCCTGTAGACCTTTCCCTAAAATAATACAAACAAAGAAATCTGGCAAATTCTGTTTTTCTTGCATTTGGGAAATTTTGGTTTGCAAACTTTTGTTCACTTGAAGGCAAAACAGTAATTTTTCTATTGCACAAGTTAGTTGTGCAGACTCTTGGGGTTCAATGAGGCCCTGTGTGCATGCTCGCTGCAGCAGCGAGCATGTCCACTGCCCTTCCCTTCACCTTGGTGCCCGTTCCAGGCTGAGCCATCACAGTTGCAGGCTCATGTCAACTTGTTTTGAAGTCTCTACCTGGGAGAGAAGATGAGGTGCTTCTCCTTCGTGTCTTGGCTGACTTTGCCTGACATAAGTTCCTTCCATTTTATTGCAAATGAGATCTCATTCTTACTGAACGGCTGCACGACACTCTGCTGGGTTTACATCTGCACTACATTCTCTTCCTCCATGCACTGGTGGGCATCTAGGCTGCTTCTGTAACTTAGGTATTGTGAATAATGAAGCAATAACACGGGTGTGCAGGTGTCTCTCCTGTTTTTCTTTCCTTCGGGTCGACACCCAGATGCAGGATAGCTGGATTGAAGGCCCTCCAGATGGTTCTCCTTGACAGTTGTACTGATTTATACCCTCACCATCAATGTATAAGTATTTATCAGATTAGAAACTGGACTACTTGAAGAGCTCACAGACTGTTGGGGCTGACCCTTCTGTGTTCACACACAGACCAACAAGGCTATACATTTGGGCCAGTCAGAGTGATCATTTAAAATCTCAGTTGTTCAGAACTATAAAGATAATTGAGTCAACTCCTCCTTTCCATATGAATACTTTGGAAAAGAGGTGAGAGCGTACAGTGGCATACTCTTGCCTAAACATTGATGCATGCCTGCATACAAGAATGTTTTCATGAATGTAGGCTTCCCCATAGTTCTAAAAGATTATAATGAATCAAGGTATTTTCTAAAATCATTCACTTACAACTTAATAAGTCTGTGTGACCTATGGGTGGGCGTGGCTCATTTTAGGAGGTGAGCTAGCATTCATCTAAGTGCCAAATGGACAGATACTTAAATGGAGCATTTTGTTTGGAATAGGGAATAGTGAACTGTGTACATAAAAAGTAGGAAGAATCTGAAGTGCTACTGCCCAATGTTTATGTCACTCTGAACAGAAAGTAGAAGATCTCTGAGTTCTGATTACGTGGCATATGTAATCTAAATGCTTATTGAAAAATAGGTTGTATGAAAGAAACACGTTATCAGCCATGTACTAATTATGATCTTGTTGGTATTTCTACATTCATTCATAGTCCTTGTTAATTCTAATACAATTACACATATTTTCTTCACTCAACAAATATTTATGGAATGCCAGCAATTCATAAGAGTTCTAAATAACATGAGTAAAGTGTATTGCTGAAAAATTTCTAGTTAAGGGAGACTACATCTTCATATTTGGCTTTCCTTTTACAAAGCTAGTACACTACATCAACAAGTTCTACTGGTACTTCTACTACACCCCTCCTCCAGCACTACCCAAGCACATTTCTGGGGACCCTGTAAGTTGGGCGCTGTCCCATGTCTGAATGTTACTGTGTGTTTTGAGACTCTAGTGCATGGTTGAAGAAAGGGAGCAAACGGTGCTGATGACCTGAGGTAGTATATATTATGAATAACGAGGGGAAGCAAACACATCTGAGTTGTGGACTACTGAAGAAATTATACAGAAGCACAGTTTTCTTTTATTCTCATGTCTATCTCTTCTCCTTTACCAACTCCCTAATTCAAATTCCTTTTGTTTTCCTTATAAATTGTTTCAAAAAATCTTCTTGAATATTATCTTTGTCAATAATCCTGAATATTAATGCCAAATAAGTTGTTCATAGACTCTAGCCATGGAGTATGAGCACCACCTGCTAAATTTTATGTTTAATGTAACTCAAAACCGTACCCAGCTATGGCTGTGGTGCTCATGTCACTTAAGATTGCTCCACCCAGAAGAATACGTTGAATTTATTTTCTCCTTATTGCAAAAGTCAAAAAGAATAATCTTGAAGGAACATTGTAATATGCAAGAGTTAGCAGCCCTTGCAGTAATGTACTGTATCTGAATTCACCAACACTGGGAATGAGAACCTGGCTGGTGTGTTTACAAATAAACCACGACAAGCTTTGAACTGTCCACCATGCGGCAAGCTGTGAGAGAAGTCTGCTGATATGCTGAACCGCCTTAAGCTGTAATGGCAGCTACAAAAACACAAGACTGAGCGGCTCCATTTGGAGCAGTGCCTTAGTCAAACTGGTAAAATACATTGAGGATTGAACATCTTCCCACTTGCATCTCTTTTGGTCCTTGGGGAACAATTCAAATATCCCGTTTTTCTTCGCCCCAGTCAGACAAAGGTGAATATTCTTATTTATGGAGATGGTGTTCTATTATTTTAAAAGCAGAATGAGGCCAAAAAATGCACTTACATTTATGTCATCCATAAGAAAGTAAGGAAATGGGAGAAACCCAGATTCACATTTCATAGTCTTATAAGTTGATGACGTATGTTTGAACGCTACAGGCATGTGGCGTTTTTTCTGAGAAACTCATTCAAGGTGATAGGAGATATCTTCTATATTCGAATTTAGCTCTTATTTTCTTGCCGTGTCTAAATACACATAGAGATCCTGTTCCCATGTACTCAGCATCAAATCACTCAAATTTCTCCTTCGATGGCCCCACCATCTGCTACAAGGCTCTTTTTCAGGGGTGCCGGGCTTGCTCCACGCTTTCTGATAGCACACAGTCATGCACTACATGCGTGTTCAACATGTTTCTCATGCTGTCTACTAAGGGGACAGCCTATTTGTGTGGGTATTTGTGAGACATGGGATTTTGTGTACACAGTGCAGAGACAGGGGTGTCAACATGAATAGGAATAACCGAGCCGAGTAGGGCTGAGCAGATTAGGCACTGGGGCACAGCCGTTGGCGCTGCTGACGCTTGACCTCGCGGTGATACAAGGCTGACCATGACCGTGAACAGTGGCACAGCGCTTGGCCAGCCACAGGGCAGGCGAGGGGCCGCGGCACCCTGCATGTGAGCAGAGCTCAGCTGGGGAACGTGCAGCAGCTGCCGAGGAAGCGACGGGCCGC
>NW_004524610.1:6572980-6575919 GCF_000260255.1 Octodon degus
GAGTGAAAGCAGGCATGAAACATTAAATCAAACTGAGTTTGCTTGGAAGAGAAAGGAACACAAAGATTGTACTAACATTCACTCACATCAGAAGAACGCACAGTCATTGAATTTCAGATGTTATTCAATATAATGATTTTGAAGGGACAAGCTATAAAAGTATGAGGGGATAATAATGGAGAACACATTGATTGCTCCTAGAATAGAAGTCACTTACAGCTGGTTGACTATGACATTTCTGGGGGCAGCAGAGGCTGGACGAGAAGACCCAAGGCTGGTGTTGTGCCCTTAGGGCAGCTCAAGTGGAGGAAGGAGACACACTTGCTGGGGGAGCTACTTGCAGATACTTCTCTTCCCACTTCTGTATTGCTCCCTTACATTTCTCTACCTCTAAAATAAGTTGCATAGCAAAGCTCCTACATCCCTCTGATCTTAGCCTTTAATTTGAACTCAGCTCTGAGGACCTAGACAAATTGCATTAACTCTTCAAGCCTCTCTTTCTCTAGTGGAAAAACAAGGGTAATATAACATTTATCTCATAGTTTCCATGAGGATTAAATAGGATAAATTGTATGATAAGCTTAGCTCATAAAAACATACTCATTATTTGTATCGTATATCATATTAACCTCCTTAATAGAATTCTTATGATGTGAGGGTTTTCATTTATTTCTGTACAGATTTGTGTCTGTCGATGTTGTACTGTTATATTTATTTCATTACATTATAATTAACAAGTCTTAATGTAGCTAGTATATGAAAAAATTACTTGACATTTATAAGCCAATCAAAATGACAATGACATGGGCTGGCCAGATAGCTCAGCGGATTAAAGTGCCTGCTTAGGCAGATGCAGAGACCAGTGTTTCGATCTTTGGGATGCTGTGCCAGCCCTGTCCCCAGGGCACACTGAGAAAACCACTGAGCCTGGGTGTAGTGGCATGTGTAATCCCAGTGCTTGGGAGGCTGAAAATAGGAGAATCCCTGAGTCCAATCTGTGTAGTGAGACCCTGCAGATCCTGTACTAACACATTTTTTTTAAATGGCAATGCCTATTCAGTTCAACAGTATGATGCTGATGAAAAGTGATCTATAAATTTTAAGCATTATAAGATAAGTTTAAAATTTAAATTTCTTTGCTGTTTATCATGTCGAAAAAGACATTTTTCCTTCCATCCCTTCTTTCTTTCCTTTTTCTCTTCATCCTTCCTGCTTCCTCTTTCTTTCTTGTGAGCTAGAACCTGCTCTGCTGGCCAGGCTGGCCTTGAGCTCCTTAGCTCAGGGGGCTCCTTCTGCCTCAGCCTCCACACAGCTAGGACTCTGGGCACAACCACAGAGTGCAGCCTAACACGCTTTCCTTTCAGGCCTGATGATATGTATGGGGAGAACCCTAAACTATGCCTTTCACTGTCATCCCATTTGCTTACTTGCTCTCCTTGAAATTAAACCTCAAAAGGCTGACACTTCCTGTGGACAATAGCAACACCCCTGATCAATTAGGAGTCACACAACCAGGCCACGTGACAAGCAATGCCACTAAGGTGACTCCTACACCACGTGCATTCTTCCCAGAGTCACTGTCCCTATAAATTTTATTTGTGCTTCCTATAAAGTTTTATATCCTAGTATTTTTCAAAGGACATCTTTTATATCATGTGCCTGACCTTAGTTATGTGGGTAACTGCTTGTTTTGTATTAAGAATTAGATTGAAGGGGGCCGGGGAGATGGCTCAGTAGAATAAGCACTTGCCTGGCAAGCACAAGGGTCTGAGTTCAATCCCCGGTTCCACAAAAAAAAAAAAAAAAAAAAAAAAAAAAAAAAGAATTAGATTGAACCTAATTTTTATATTTCTGATGTATGAAAGAATTTCCATCTTTTTCCCATGGGACTGTGCTGAGACCCAACTGCACTATGGCGGTGTCAGGAGCTAACTGTAGCACAGAACTTCTGGTTTACCTCTCACAAGACCACACGCTGATAAACCCACGTCGTCATGACCACATGGAGACCCGACTGCGGCTAGGCACAGAGCTGCTTCCCCAGAGAGAGCGCAGAGTGAAACCAGGAAGCGCTTGTCTTGGGCACTGGCGGATCTGAGTGTGCTTATTCGGCCTACAGGGCTCCCTAGGAAATCTCAGGCCAGAGGAGGGACAAAGACCGAGGAGCACTTCGGTTTTCTCCCAGAATTTGAGGTAGCGTAGGCCGACTTGCTCATGATCTCGCGGGACACCCCAAGCGGTGCATAGAAAAGCTGTTTGCTTTGGTTTGTTTAAAAAATCAATTTTCTGTTAAACTTCCTCAAATATTTGCTACCATGCGTGGAAGGAAAGATATTTTTCTTTCTGTTCTGCCTCAACGAAGAGACATTTCTGTACTCAGTTTAGTCCAGAAGGGAGGGTTGGGTTAAAATGTCCAAGCTAGACGTAACCGCCACTTCGTGGCAGGCTGTGCGTGGCATCATCCCTCCATAAGCAAACCTCCCTCAAGGTGTTGATGTCTCATTCTCCCAGGGAAGGGGAGATCAGAGACAGCCGTGGCCACTGTTGCCGGCTCCCCCCGCCTTCGCAGGTCTTCCTGAAGAGCTCCAAGGCCTGGGTCTTCCTCAGTGTCTGAAGCCTAAATTGAAAGGGAAAAATAAACAGAAAACTCAGTTCTTTTTAAAAGTAGTTTTGTAAAATCTCCTTTGTACTTAAATATGATCTCCTGCTATATATGTAAGGGACATTTCACAAATCTGGAGGTCTCTTGTCACTGTAGAAATGATTTAGAACCAATGAACTACATTAGTCTTCCTCGATATCACAGCAAGGCTCCAAGAAACTCTCTGCCCTGCTACGAGTTTGCATTTTAGCATCTTCTATATGAGAGCCAAATGCTGTCCCCACTTTCTGAGGAGGGAACCAAGTACATGAAGGGCCAGGCGAAGCTGGTAAAGCAC
>NW_004524610.1:6576035-6592590 GCF_000260255.1 Octodon degus
GGGCCGCGGCACCCTGCATGTGAGCAGAGCTCAGCTGGGGAACGTGCAGCAGCTGCCGAGGAAGCGACGGGCCGCTGACCTCAGACTGCAGAGCAAAGGTCTAGACTGGACTTGAAATTGACGTCGAAAATTGTAACACTAGCTAGAATTAAACATGCACAAAAAGTGTGTCTGTGCATCCTGTTTTGTTATTTTGTGTGTGTACAAATGTGGGCATGTCCATAATTTGTCCAGTTTGAAAGATGGAGATAATATAAAGCAAGTGGTAATATAAGGCCGTTATTTTCTTACTAACTCAGTTTTTTAGGTGATTCATTGCCAAACTGGGGACATGAGCCCCCTTTAATACCATAGCAAGTCTGCCCCAAGCCTATTGCCTCCTGGGTGGCTCCGCTGTAGGCCTCAGGGCAGCCACATGGCCACGTGACACTGTGTGGCTCACCTGGATACACAAGGAGTCACAATCAGAGCCTTTCATGCTGAGATATCTGCTTCATCTCCCATGTGGCGAAATGTACCCACGACAGGTGTTACTGAGAAAGAGTGGCTGCTCCTCCGGTGAATGCTTGCTGGTGTTAAATGCTGAGGAGGAGGGAGGGAGAAGGATGGGAGGAAAGAGAGAAGCAAAATTCATCACCTGCTTTGTTTTGAGGTAAACTTGAAGACTGACACTATTTCCGGAAAACAGAAAAAAAATCTTACTTAATTCAAACAACTGCATTCACCCTAAATATTTTTAACGATTTTTCAACAAAATATATGCAGTCTCTTGGAAAATTTGCAATTATTCAGAACATATTACTACAAATTGATTTTCCTTCAAGCAGCACATTCCTCTAAGTGTATATTTACCTGTTTATCAAACAGCCTCATATATGAGACGTAGGCCATGTCATCGTCATTTGATGGGTCTTCTTTCAAAATAATTAAGCCCGTGTTTGTGGCTCAAGTGTCACTACCCTTGTCCTCTATGACCTGCCAGCAATTCCCACAGAAGGCTCATGTTTTGGCATTAACGAAGGTACTTGCATAGTGAACGCACCCTTCTGTGCACTTTCATTTGATTTTAATAAAGGGAACGTGTCACTTAGTGTCCCAACACGGGAGAGGAGTTTCATTTTTGAGTCTCATGAGGCCCTGCTACTGTTTCCAGCCCCGTTTCCTCCTCCCCCTTCCCTTCTGCTCATGCTAGCTCTCTGTCTTTTTATTTTGGCTGTCACTCTTCAGAGAATTCCCTGTCATCTTTCTGTGGGATTCCTGCGACAGAGTCCTAACACGCTGGTCACTTTCCTCCCCAATTGTCGGTGCTCATGTTACACCAAGTGCTAAACCCATGTGGAATTTGCATTCAATAATAGTTCTGCTCATGTACCACAAAGGCCTACGGGACTGAGGAGACCCCGTTCTAAGGAGCAGAAGCTTTTACCCCGCAATGCACCTTGGGCTGTGTCTTTCCTTTGAGCTAGTAGAGTTGGCTCCAGGGCATACTCCAGACAGCAGCAGGCTCATGAGCAGGTCTGAACATCCATGGCCTTCCTGAGCCAAATAAGCAAGCTGAGATTATACATATATAGGAACCGGGGATTGAACTCAGGCCATTGCACTTCCCAGGGAAGAGCTTATTCCACTGAGCCATCTCCCTGGTGTTAAACACCTAACATCTATAGGTGTTAAAGTTGTTGAGAATCTGATTTATGCTGCATAGGGAATACACACAGTTGCGCCACATTGGAGCCATTTTCTGAGCCTTGCAGGAGAATAAAGGATGGATCCATTAATTAGTGCTGTTTTGATTTCCAGGGATGAAACTATTTCAATCCAGGTCTCATAGTTCCTAAGGCAGAAAAGCTTAAGGGCACCCTCAACCTTAGGTTGTGCTGAGCTAGAGTGGCTGCATGAGAATGCTCAGAGCCCAGCGCTCCCTCCCTGTGTTCTTGGCTGTCTTCGCTGCGTGCAGCAGGATGCCCATGCCCTTCATGCTGAAGGACATGATGTTGGGGTTCCAGCACAGCTCCAGGGTTGCCATTGGTGGGACCCATAGGACATGGAGCTCAAGGGTGCTGGGGACAGAGGTCACCTGCACACTGAGACAGGTTTAGGCCAGCTCCATCAGGTGGAAAGGAAGACGAACAGCACTGCGCTTCCCTCAGGAAAAGGAGAGCAGGGTGGACACTGGAGTTGACAGAAATGTTTGCAGCTTCCCAGCTGATGCTGCAAGTAGATCTTATTAACTGATTTATGCAAATTTTCCACATAGTTATAGTCCTTTAGTGAGTTTCTGTTGCCTCCATTGATTAGAAACAAGTTCACTGTATACCCCCAGCCCCACAGCTTTGAGGTCACAGCCAGTGATTCTGTTTATGGAATATAACAGCCACATTCACTTCTTCTAAACTGCGAACACACGCCGTCAAGGCCTCACCAAGTTCCCGCGCAATCTTGCTCATGGCTCAAGGACAGCTACCCTCATGAGGCCATCCATCGGCAGTCTTCTCTGCCACAGGTGCAGTGACATTGCTGGAGTAGCACTAGTAATCCTCCCAGTGGATTCAGGTGGCAAGTTCACTGTTGAAGTAGAAGGAACTCACAGTCAAGGGCTCTGGACCTCGGTCCTGGGGTGGTTATACACAATGTTCCAGATCATTCTACACTACTGCTTACACTGAATGATACTCATTTCACCAATCACATTTTCTCTGCCCCTTAGACTCTCTGGTGGAGACTTTGATCATGACATCAGGCATTCTTCATTCACTGCACCAGGATTTATTACATTCTGGGGTGTCTCCTTTTCCTGGGTGACTCTACCCTCTCCAGTCTCCATGTCTTACCTGCTTGAGTCTCTGAGCTCTGAATTTTGGAATCATAAGTTAAAGGGAAAAAAAAAAGTAATGGCCAGAGAGCACAAAGGATCAGAGGTGCGTTGTGCTGTGATAACTCTGCAGCGAGCACATGGACAGTGGCTTAGGCTGTGCCTGCTGAACCTGTCCGGCAACTCCTGCTGGCCTCAGGGCCCGGAGGCGGTGGCCCCCGAGTCAGTTCAGGGCAGAGGGCTCTACCAGGGCGAGGAACACTGGCTTTTGTTGTTGGCTTGCGCTGAGCTCGCTCCCCAATAGCTCTTCTAGGTCAGACACTGTCGGTGGCATCACAGAGAGAATGCGATCTTTCGTCTCCCGCATTCTCCTCTTTCTCTTGCTGCCAAGCAACCCTCAGATGTTTACGAGTCCAAGTCAGTTCCCTTTTTATCCGAACAGCTGAAGAGAGAGCTGTTTGAGGAGCCCCCAAATGTGAACAGTTCTGTTCAAGGTGACTTCTTGTCTGTAAACATAGAGCCCTGTATTCTAAAATGATCCATGAGAAGTACTGGTGGATCTGTAGTTGAGGGGACAGGTGAGTGTGAAGGCATCTTTTACTCCTGAAGGAGTGCAGCCTGGCCCTGAGGACATGGGCAGGAGAGAAATGGCAACACACTTCCAGCGGCTCAGTACTAATCCCCATGAGGCCTCAAGAAGCCAGCTCACGGGCGTGGCCCACAAGCATCAGGGGCCGTGGCTCTGTGCTGGCTTGCACGCGCGGCTACGCAAACACGTGCTGATTGCCTTCCTTCTTCAGGAGGCTTCCATAGTGAGAAAATAGGTCAGCCTTTAAGCCTCATGTTTGTCACCCTGAGGAGTTACCTTGACAAATGACTATTGTGGCAACAGACGACACAGTACACTGACACCTGACCAGCTGCAGTGGGTAGGCGGCTCCTGCAGCCCAGGTGGACAATAGCAGGATGGCTCCTTGCATGGAGTCGTGGAGGACAGAGCCCTGTCTGTGTCACTGCTCATAAATGAATGCTGCCCTAAGCGTAGACTGTTCTTGGCAAGAAGGCGATGAGGCTTCTAGGAGGGAGCGGGCTGTGCTGTATGAGAGTTTTCATGTTTCTGCATGAGACAGAGAAGTTTACCATTAAATGAAAAACGAAATGCATGTATTGTCCATATGCAGATTAATATCTATCTTCACAAATTTATGCTGAGCTGCTGTGATTTTGAAATATGAAGCTTTGGTCTTTCCCTTCCCTTGGTTAGGTTTGAGCATTTCTTGCTCATACCGAACTTCTCGCCTCAACCTCCTCGTCCTCTCTGCCCCTTCCTCGTCGCTCTCCACTGGTCTCCCTTTTTCCCTGCCTCGCTCCTTCTCTCTGCATCTGGGCGGGATCTGTGGTTCACTCTTTCTCCTCTCTCTGAACAGAGACTGCCGCTCGCACTATTCCGCCCTCTCGCTGTCTCACATTTTCATTTGCTTTGGGAGCTTGCGCTTTGCAAACCAGAGCTGTAAACAGGCGCAGCTCAGATTGTTCCATTCTGGCAGCTTCAGAGCCTGCTGCATCGCTTGTCCTGCAGGAAGGGGCTTTCGCTCCGCAAGGCAGAGCAGTAAGGCTGAGGGCAGCTCCCGGAGACCCCGTGCACCAAGCGTCACACCCACAAGGCCTGCGCCTTTGCCTTGGCCGGACACTGGTGGGCTGTCCTGGCCACACGAGTCGTGGCTGGCCTTGCGCACCCTTGCGCGCTGGCAAGGGAAACACCCTTCTCGACTCCAGTCCCGCTATGTGCAGACTTCGCTTATTCTAAGGCCATTATTTTATTCATTATAAAATAAATAGTAAGTGTGCTGTGAATGAATTTGGGGGATGCCTGGGGCTGAGTAGGTGTTCACAGTACTCCATCACCGCTTCTCAGAACGTATCCATGTGCTGTGTGTGTGCGCACAGCCTTTGTCCACAAATTGTTCACTCCGTTTTGCTCGCAGCAGTTAGCATGCCTTATCCGTAAGGGCATATGGGGTAAGCGGCCTGTGAGCCTCTGGCTTTCGTCTGTGTCCCCGGCAGGAAGGCAGAATCACACTGTCCCCAGGACCCCTAGAGCACCTGCCTCTGGCAGTGCTGCCTACTGATCATTTTAGAGTATGGCCAGGGCTGGGGAGAGAGCTCAGTAGAATAAGCGCTTGCCTGGCAAGCGCAGGGTCCTGAGCTGAATCCCTGGTTCAGAAAAAAAAAAAAAAAAAAAAAAAGAGAAGAAAGAAAAAGAAAAAAGGAAGTGCGGCCTGTGGCCCCTCTGGGGAGGTGGGGGGACAGCCTCTTCCTGGTGATACAGCGTGGTGACTCCCTCGCTGGCCTCCTGGACATGTGCACTGACGGTGGAAGGGCAGGGTGACAGTGACCTCGGCCAGGCGTCGGTCTCACCTCTGAGGGCATCCAGCGTGCAATGGGAAGCCGAAATGGGAATTTCACGCGAATCTCATGATGGAAAGTGGATTTCGTTGTGTCTCAGCCCGAGGAGCACTCCACCACATGGAGCTGTTCTAGGGGAGTGCCAGGGCAGCGATTTGAGCTGTGAACGGGACCATTCTTTTCTTTTCGTAAACCTTCATTTTTTACTTGAAAAAAAGTATAGGCTACTGTGGCTACTTAGATTTCATATTTTCAGACATTTTCCTGCAACTTAAAGTATGTCAGCGACTTCAAGATGACAACTACCAATATTTGCTGTCAATAATGAAATGTGAGTTTTCAGTTTTTTCCATGTTGGAAAATTTACATCTGCCACTGATGTTGATTGCTTCCTAATTCCTGAAGATTTTTTTCACAGTGAAACTGAAGATGATGTTAAAAATGTGATTTTTGACTATGCATTGTTTGGTAACATGGGCTAGCATTTGAAACATCTGCTTTAATCAGCACATGGTTATATTCAAATTATCAGTGCAGGGTGTGATAAATTATCCAAGGACAAAATAGCCATTCAAATCTCATGGTACATCAGTTGATGTATAAAATTTGAAAATTTGGGTACAGATTCAGATCCCACATTATAATTTAGCTCTCAAAACCTACCATTTTCAACTTTGGTGTACTGTCAAGATATATTAAAATTTTTTTGAAATGCTCCCTTTTTCTGAGCTGCTACTTGGGTGAAACTCGAGTGTATCCATATACTGTCATCTCTTTGAGTGCAAGGAATAGGTCTAGGACCCCCTGTGACTACCTAAATCCATTGAATTCTTAGTCCTTTGTATGAAGTGGAAAAGTATTTGTATGTTAGCTCTCTGCATCTTCCTGTACACTTTTAATTACTTCCAGATTAATTAATAATACCTGAGACAATCTAACTATTGTACATATAACTGTTACACTGTATTTTTAGAGATCGACTCTACACACGCTTTCATATTTTCAGTGGTCCACTGACTCCCTGAGGGGAACCATCAGCTATGGAAGACAGGAGGCCCTTTGCACCCAAAATGATGGATTTGCACAAGAGAAGCAAATAATAGAACCAGAATTCCTGCCACTAAAGCCTGCTATTTAGAAAATACATACAAAGATGATAGTTGCTTAGTTTTTACTGTTGAAAAGTTATTAGTTTTATAAAGTATTTTAACATCTAATGGGATTATATTTTAAAAGAAATGCATACCTAAACGTTTTTACACTGATGTGCTCTCAATAAATACAACTTTTATAAACTTAATTTGATTCCTCAGTAATTAAAATGTAAAAAAGTTTCTGAGTCCAAATAATTTCAAGAACTGGTCTAATATTTACATTTAGTCTTTTTAATATATAGAATTAAGAATGTTCGGTATGGAGATTAAACCATGCCCAAAGAAATTAGCAGTTACCTGTGAAGTGAGCTAACTACGAAGAGGAGCACCACGGCCGTTGTCTAGCTGTGCAAAAATTCCTTCAAAAACAAGCCTGTCGTTCCCCCGCCTGGAGCTTCGCTGCTGCTTCTGCTTTCCTTCCAAAGCCAATTACGCCAGAGGGACAAGGCCGGTCTTTGAAGGACACTGTGATCCTGCTTTGAAATGACTTTCCCAAGCTTTGATTAAGCCTTTCACAGGGCCGACACTGCAAAATGTGCCCCGTTAAAGTTTCAAGGAAGTGCAATTTCTTTGGTGAGTGACACACATTTCTCCCTGAATTGCAGTGGCTGCCTCCAATTTCTAATTAAGACATGGTTCCCTGAGAACAGAAGGAAGACATGGGGCTTGGTGGTGTGTCCCTGCCATTGCCTGAGCTCAGGTCAAAGTAGCCCTTGGGCAATTGTTAACTGTCAAGGGTGTTTCTGCTCTTGATACTGGTGATTTCCTAAAGGAAGTGGCTGCTGTGGCTCAAGTCACAATCAGTGCATGGCTCTGCCAATGGCGCACTCCGTACTTTTTGTCTCGGATGATATAATAGTGTAGGAAATGTACAAAGTTTTATGCTTTCATTGCAAACTTAAAAGAGACTCTCAAAGTCATATTACCTGAAAAGTTAAGTCTAGATCCTAGATTCTTTCCCCATCATTCTTATTTTCTACAGCAATAGGTATGTGTGTGGTTGTAAGGATGTGAATGTTGAGTCTAACACTCACTAACCATTAGCAAGCACTTAAACTTCTTTACCTCAGTTCCTGCACTTGTAATGCAGTGGTGAAAATAGTTTTGTCACATTGTGGACTTTCTGAAGATTAAGTGTGTATATTTGTGTTTGTCTGTGTGCACCCATATGTGTGTGTGTGAATAGTGACCGAAATGTACAAAATATTCAGCCAAACTAGCTATACAGAATGCACACGCTGTAGTGGTGACACTTGTTTTCTTAAGGAGATTTTAAACTTAAAATTTTGGCTTTCTTAACAAAATAGGACAATGAATGGGATGTGGATTTTTCTTTTATATGCATCACTATTGGTAATTCCCATATTGATACAGATCAAACTTTCTTCCCCAACCTTATAATTTTTACTGATCCAGCTCCTACTAAATTCTGAACTATTGTCTAATCACTGTCACGCATTTTTTTCCAACACTACTTTGTAAGTTAACCTCTGTTTGACTGATCCCTGCCCATGAGGCTCTGTGTCAGCTGTTTCCACTGAGGTTCTTCACAGGCACCAGTTTTCTGGCTTCAGCCACTGGGTTCCCCTCTGGCCCTGTTAATATGTTAATATTCTCATTGTTAGGGGGTAACTACCAGGCACTTAGTTTAAAGCAGCAGAGATTTAACATGACTGTTTGTTTCGGAAATTTCATTGCATCATTTCCTGGCTGCAAAGCAAAAGGCGGATGGTGGTACAAAGCTGCGTGTCACGTGGTGCCTGAGAAACAAAGCATGTCGGGAAGAACCTAAGAAGTAGTCAAGGACTGGTCAAGGTCACATCCCCATGATCCACTCCTCCAATTAGACCTGGTCCTCTCATCTCATTCAGTATGAGCACATCCGTGGGGGGACCCACTGATAGGACAGCGATCTCACAGGCAGCCGCCTCTGCAGGAGGCTTTCTCACCCCACAATTTGACAGTCAAGCTTAGTCCGCCCAGTTCATAGTCCTTTCTTCATTGGTTCTACTCTTCCTTCTTCTGCTGGACTTGGTCTTCTTCTCCGCTCCCACCTGAGCCTCCACCCTTGATGATGTTTTCTAGATGCTGAGCTGATGTCACCTTTCTGCCTGAGGGGCGGCATCCATCCGTCCTTCACCTTGAACTGTCGCAGTGCTCCACGTTCCGTCTGCGCCGTTCAGTCCTGCCTTATGTCCTCTCACCCAGCTCTGAACGGGGTTTCCCATGACTGTCGTCTGCACCTGAGCATCACTCAGGCACATCAGAGGCGCTGCTGAAGACTGCACCAATGTTTTCCTTCCCAAATATGGTCTTTCGTGATCCGCCCTTGCACTCTGGTCTTAGCGGCAATGTGATGGATGGGACCTCCTAAACACAGATCATCTTTTATCTGTCACTCGCCAGGCACCTTCACATTTAAAAACTCATCAGCTTCTCTACAATGACCTTTTATATTTTATGGTTATATCTCAAGCAGGTTTTCTCTTTTGCTTTTTAAAATCAGTCTTGCTTGGTTTGAGTATCACGTTACAGAACCACAGGATCCCTTAGACTGTAACATTTGGCCCCCACATTCGTGCCCCTCCCGAATCCAGCTGGGCGCCTTTGTGCCCCTGCCACATCGTTCCTAAGTGTGTCTGTCTCAATCACAGTTCAGGATCCATATCTGTAACAAGAAGCAGGACGTCTGAGCCTCTGCCTAGCAGGTGGAGTCACCTAGAATCCTTGCTCTGCATGAGATCAGCCTTGTTTGCCTTTGTAGTCTACTGAGGCATAACTGACAAAATAAAATAAGTAAAGTTTATAATTTGATGTTTGTTTTTATCTATCTCCCTATCTATCTACCTATCTATTTATTTAGTTTTTATGGTACCGGGGATGGAACTCAAGATCTTGCACTCGCCAGGCAAGCACTTACCCAACTGAGCTATCTCCCGGGCCCTTAATTTGATAAGTGTAGACATATGAGTCAGAGCATAAAACCAACCAGAATCACAGCCCAGATGAGGCTCACACTCAGCACTCCTGCAAGTGCCCCTCTGGGCCTTTGCTCTTCCTGCCTCCCCCTGCATAGTGACTCCTATCCTTTCGGCCACTAACAGCAGTTATCATTGTTTAGAGTTTTATACATGAATGGAATCATACCGAGTGTTCTCTGAGTTCCTGCACTTCCTGTGATCAGGAAGGATGTATGAGCTAATCGTCTATACTGTCTTGTGAATATATCATAACTTGGTACACTTTTTGCCTGACAGGACTTTGGGTTGTTTCCAGTTTGGAGATTTACAATATAATCTATTAAGAGCTGTTTAAAACTTTTTACAAAAGTGGCTCGCCTGTCTGTTCAGTAAGTACTGACAGGTGGCAGCCTGAGTCACAGGCAGGCGCCCGCTCTGCCGCCACGGCCTCGCCCCTTCTGCAGCAGCGTCGCGCGTTCCTTTCCATCTGCCGTGCAAGCCTTCGGTTTCGCTCCTTCCCCGCCGATGTGTGATGTACTACTCATTCTTCTTAAGTCAGCTTTGCTGCGGGCGCACACGGGTGTTAGGTGTGGGTTCACCTGCACTTCTCCCACAATAATGATGGTGAACACCTTTCATGTGCTCCTGAGTGTGACTCACATTTTCTTTTCCATAATTTTATTGAGAAATGAATAGCAATGAGACAGTTTCAAACCAAATTGGTAGCACAGTTTCAATAATTAACACATTGCATACATTCCTCCCAGTGGTTAATTGCTGTACAAGATGCGGACATGATATCCTACTTACAAACCCCATTAGAACAAATCCCTCTATTCATTAAGATAATGTAACTGCATATCTATCCTAACCACTTTGAAGACACAGATACAAAATGGACATTCATCTGTATACCCTTTTTTTGATAAGTTCCGTTATTTGAATATTATGGGTGTGTAAACTCAGCAAAATATTCTAAAAGAGTTCAGAGGCCCATAATAGGATTGGGTCTTCCGCTTAACTGGCAGTGTCAGAAATTGTTGACCTGAGTCCCCTACAGCTCAACATAACACCATGGCTTTACTTCTTATATTTCGTTTTTATACTTTCCTGCTGGATGGTTAAGACCAAGGTAAAGCAGGACCTATGCAACAAGAGTTGTAGCTTTTGAGTCTGAGAAGGTCAGTGAAATCCCCTCAGGATTTATGCTGAGATCCTGTACCTCAGATTGTAGAATTTTCATGTAGAATTGTGCATGTACAATTTCTTCTCTAAGGGCCAGGCCGACAGTGCAGTGTGTTGGTTTTCTGTGATAGAAGACATCCTCTAAAGCTCCCCAGATGAGAGTAACACCATCTGGCTAAAAATACCCCAGTATTTATCTTTTTCTGAAGTGTGTGTGTGTGTGTGTGTGTGTGTGTGTGTGTATGCATACATATCTCTCATGGAGATATGGGAACTATATGGTGCGACAGAGTAAGAAATTTATGAATGAGCTCTTTGTAAATGTAAGGTTCACTAGCACAGGCCATTTTCAGAATAAGAACTCATGATCATTCTTGAGGCAAGCAGGCTGATGACCCCATCCACGCCCCATGCCCTGGAGCTGGCACCAACTCCATCTGAAATGACTTAAAAACTTAGCAGGTACAATTAAGGTTCTGGAAGCTGAGAGGGGAAGATGATCCATGTGGGCCCAGTCTAATCATGAGCACTTAAAGGAGAGAGGGAACCTTTCCCTGCTAAGGTCTAAGAAAAACACAGTCCCAGTGCAAGGCTCAAGGAGGATGACTGTGCTGGTTTTGAAGACAAGAAGGTCCACAGCTGCTAAATGCAGGCTGCTGAAAGGCAGAAGCAGCACCCTGTAGTCTCCAGAGGAGCCCAGCCTGAGCCACAAGGCTGGCAGTGAACATTGGCGCCGATATTGATGCGTCAATGCAAAACTAATGTAATTTTGTATGAGGCTTTAAATTGTTGTTTATTCCATCAAAATAAAAAACCCATATTTTGTTCAGCACATTTTTGAATGACTAAAAGGACACTTAAAATAAATATTCCTTGTATGAAAATTAGAGATAAAGATAAAAAGTTAATGTAATATAACCCATTGATACATGCTAGAAATATACTTCAATTTTTAATAGAAACAATGAAAATAAAATATTGTAACTTTTTCTTTGCAGTCAGTATATGATCATCTTTATTGGCCAGTAAACATGTCTAGGAGATAATTTGACTTATTTTTTTTTCCTGTGTCTATTTCCATTTCTATTCCCGCCTCCCCAAATTATTTCTAATATATCATAACATTGATAGTTTTTCCAGTATGTTGATGTTTCCAGAAATGCTACTATTATAAAGGTATATAAACACATTGTCTGTAATATCCATAAGTCTACTTTATTTATTAAACTATTCATTAAAAGAAAGATAGGTATATAAAAGTTACATTTGTCAACACTTTGGTGTCAAATACCTTACAGTTTTGCTGCAGGCCATATATTTTCCTACATAGAAATTTTATCATGATTTGCTGACAAAATACCATCAGCATTCTTACAAGTTATTATTTGAAAGACTCTATATTATTAGAGCAAGTAAATATTTCATTATTTATTCAGCATTCTTTGTAGATAGGTCTTTCTCCTTTTTTGGCATTATAAATATTCCTGAAATATTTGATCTTATACATATAACTGTCTACATTTTATTTGCTTAGCTTCTTGTGATGAATTCTGTAGAAGCCAATTTCCTTCTCCAAAAGTGTGTATCCTTTGAAGGATTTGGATTTACACTACCAGATTTTCTTCAAGAAAATTTTAATTCTGCTCATGAGTAGCAGAACCTGAAGGGCAGATGCCACTTTTCTGCACAAATATCTTTTTCTCCCATTTCTTTGCCTCTAGAAGATTTCCTGCGTCTCGATTTCCACAGTTCCAGGCGACAGATGCCTGCCCTTTGTGGGAGGTAGATTCTCACTAGTGTCAGCCTGCTGGGCTGGGCCACACTTTTGGTCAGTGAGTGGTTTAGACTTGGAACGATAGTCCTGTTTTGGCTGAAGTCTTCTACAAATGACTTCTTTGCTTTTAAAAAGAGCTGCAGAGACTCCTCATTCCTGTGGCCAAATTCTGATTATCCACATTTTTGGTCACTGTTGTAAATCTTGGGTCTTCATTCTTCCTTCTCTTGCATCTTCCATTTCAGTCCTGCCCTCCTGAGGTCACCCAGCGTACCTCATGCTTCAGAGTATTTTATTGGATCATTTCATAGTTCATTAAAAGAAGCATATTGTAAATAGTTCAGCTGAGAATAAAAACACCCCGAGGTGCTGCTCTGTAGGTTTAGCGTCACCACCAGGTCTTCGGTTAGCCATAAAACCATTAGCTGTGACTGGGTCATTAGTAATGATAACATCACCTCTGAGAGGGGTGCGCAGCAGCCTGCAGTAGCTGCTGGCTTTTGCTCAGAGTGCCTCTGAGTATGCCGGAGGTGTTCAAATAGTTTTTCCTTCTTAAGAAAGTCTTAAATTATTCTTAAGGTATTTCATTGTCCAAGATAACGTGGGGATGTTCCGCTATCTGGAGTGACCAGCCCTACGACTGGGGCATTGACTGAACTTACTTCCTGGACTGCACCTCCAGCCACTCTCCTCCAAGCCCCTCGCCCTCAGTGCCACCTACATTGCTGGAGCTTCCCTAGTGGACATTACACATCTATTTTCCTCTCACACCTTTAATATTTCTTCTTAATTTTTCTCTTAATTTTGATCTATAGATTCAGGGAGGATATAGAGACAAAGAAGCTAATTTCAAAATTAATCTGCATGAATATTTAGATCATATACAGATTCCACACAATTTCCACTTTACAAAGCATAGATTTAGAGGACACGACTTCCATGCTGAACCAATGAAGTAAAAATCGCTCCCCTCAGACCTCCCTTAGGAAAGGTCACATGCAGAAAAGGCAGCAGTTGTTAGCTATCCATTGCTGTTACAGATACTTGAGCTAAATCAAAGCAAAACCTTTCACCTTGTGGGCAAGGAGGGAGGGGCAGACACACAGTCAGACACACACACACAGTCAGACACACACACACACACACACACACACACACACACACACACACACACAGAATTGCTCACTCCATGATCAGGAAAAGTGAGACAGAGACCCCAAGGTCCTCTGGCCCCCTCTCAGGGCACAGCCCCGGTGACTCCATTGGATACCCTCCCACCTGGGCCTGTCCATGTACTAAGCTGGGATCAACCTCCAACACATGGACCTTGAGGGGCTAACTGAGATCTGAACTTCACTGCTACACAACTCTTTGTTAATTAAAGGTCAAAAAATTACTGGTAGGTTTTATTTTTAAGTTTTCAAAGTAAAAATTTTTGAAGATATTCCTTAATGCCTCAGGCAATTATACTGTCAAAAACTAGTTAATTATAAATTTAATAATTTAAATTGCTTTTTTTTCCAAAATGCGCTCATATGCGATGCTTGATGTACCATGATTCACTTGGTAGTTTAGTGCGTGCTTTCCCCCAAAAGGTTGATCGGTTTTTGCTCAAAATAGATTGAACTGCCTTACGCATGCATGCCCTGGTCCACAATGCTAATCAGTTTTGAAGAAGCTGGGCTTGTATTTTTAACTTGGATTTTAAATAAAATGTCTTTGTTTAGAACTCTTCCCTCAGCTAAGTCTTTCTCTGAGCCTACTTACCTGGAGCACAGGTGTCTCCACCTGCAGACTTAAGTGTGGTGTTACCAAAATGCCCAGCTGCCATTCAGCTGCAGGGGTCACTTGATGACCACTTACATCCTGCCAGGCCCAGACTTAAGTCTTTCTTACATATTTTATTGTAGAGTCTCTACCTATCATCTGTGTGAACTGCTTCTTTTAATATATATATTTCATATAGGGTCTCTCAGTGCAGCTCAGACTTGCAGTGACCCTCCTGTCTCAGTCTCCCCAGCACTGAGATTGCAGGCATATGCTATCACACCCAGTTTTGTGGCCAGCACAGAGGGCCCAGGGTTCCTGGTCCAACATGGCATGTCGTCCTAGGGATCGAACTTGGGTCCTTGCACTTGCCAGGCAGGCACTTAGACCACTGAGCTAGCTCCTCAGCCCCGAAACTGCTTCTTTTATCATTTATCTTTTGCCAGAAAAATTTCTGTAGTCCAGAGCTTTCAGCTAATTTTCCTGCCTGAGTTCTGTGCTGGGAACAGTGTTCCAGCGTAGAGCAGTGTTGCTGCAGATGCTCACCGACATGTCCGGGGTGTCGAGAGCCTTCGTCGTCGTGCCTGCCCGAATACACGTGTTCTGCAGTGCTGGACAGTTCCTTACCATAATGTCACCAGTGATGTTTTTACTTCATATGAATACTACGCCATGCAATTCTTAAAATATACTGGTTTACGATGACGTTACCTTGATTGAATTGCTCAATGCCTAATTTTCTGCCTCTTTCAATAAGGTATTTAGAAAGAATAGTGTTGAAATAAAATAATTTGGAATTTGAATCATAAGTACATAATATCTTTGTTATAAAAACCTTTGATCTTGCAGTTAATCTAAACTAAATTAGCCTCAAAACATAACTTTTTTCTAAGTTCCCATGAGTCTGCTTCTAGAGTAATAAACTCTCCTTGCTTACATGCTCCTAATGTCATTCTTTTTAGTAGGAAATAAAAAGATGTCCTACTAATATCTTAATAAATACCCTAGGCCATTTTCTAGAAAATATAAATATCATAAATCAGTTTCAATGTAAAAATGTTTCTATATGGCAGCTGTACATCCCCAGTATACAAATGTAATATTTTATCAATGAAAATTAATCTTCACTGAGATAAATTAATGCATTAATATAATGTAATCTGAATCTCTGACTATTCTTGGTGTGATCCTGCTGGATGACTGCTGTCTCCTGACCGTACAGGGAATAATACTCCTTTCCATCGTGACTACATTACGTTTTCAACATGAAAGATATTATATTTAGGAACCCATTCTGATGGAAAAAACAGTGTTCCAGGAAGCCATGAAAATACAGCTGCTTAATGGTTAGTCTTCTGAATAAACTTGAAAGTCAGAATCCTGGGACTTGGCGTCCTGCTGCTTGTCATTCATTCTCCCGACTTCCATATCTGCCGAGATCCCATCCCTTGAGCGCTCTTTCTCTGGGTGCTCGGGCAGAGGAAGCAGCAGGCTACAGAGGCCCCTTTCCTGCTTGAGACCCTCTGCAGCAAGGGCCGGTATGTAGCCGCCCCTGCACTGTGAAAAGAGGTCGTTGTTTTCTTTGGCAAAGGAGAAATGTTCTTCCTGCCAAAATTTATGGTAGTAAGTCTGTCCATGATCAAGAACACTTGATCAATGTCAGTTTTTTTTTTTTTTTTCTCCAGTGGAACTGAGTATTAAACTCAGGTCTTTGTGCTTGCCAGGGAAGCGCTTATTCTACTGAGCCATCTCCCTGTCCCCATATTAACCACCCACTTTTTTTTTTTTTTTTTTTTGAACCAGGGATTGAACTCAGGCCCTCGCACTTGCCAGGCAAGCACTTATTCTACTGAGCTATCTCCCAGGCCCCTAGTGTCCTTTCTTATATTAGTAGTAGAGCAGAGTTTGGAGCTATTTTCCAGAGAGCTAGAACCATTCATTTTGTCTCTTTTCCTCTTGTGTGGATTTGTGAGAAGTGACCGTCAGGAACAGAGCTGCTTCCTGTTCCAACTTTTGCATTCCTAGCGTCTGTATATTTCCAGACTATCATGGAAGTGACATAAAATCTGAGCTTTCCTCCCCAAATTCTACATGCTTAAGAAAGGCTTTGTTATTACAGCCAACAAAAACAAAACCAATCCTTAGAAGCAAACTATAGACTTAAAATAGATTAAATTACACAAGGGAGGATGTACTTTATGCTGAAATATATTAAGGAGAGAAATTCAAAGGTAAGAGATTTGTAGCAAAAACATTTTTGTTGCAGTTTTGATTTGCATCTTTCTTAGAATGCTCAGTTACTAAATAGCAAGAAACTGAGATAGTAAATTTTGTTTGTTCTTAAATGTGTTTATAGAGTAAGCCCTTCCCAAAAAGGAGACACACATGAAGTGTAAGCAAAAGAGAAACAAAAGAGACCTTGCCCTGAAACTATAAGGAAGCAAGCAATCACTCATCCAAACAGCTGGTGTGTGTGTGTGTGTGTGTGTGTGTGTGT
>NW_004524610.1:6592980-6597440 GCF_000260255.1 Octodon degus
GGCCCTTGTTTTAATTTTTTAATATTTATTTATTTATTTATTTATTTATTTATTTATTTATTTGGTACAGGGTCTCAGTACACAGTTTGGACTGGTACTGATCCTCTTCTCTCAACCCAGAGCTGGAAATACAGGCCTGTACCCCTATGCACAGTTCCGGTGGCCCGCGCAGTGCACCAGGGGTTCTGGGGCTGGCAGTCATAAGGAACCTGGAATTGAACTTGGGACCTTGTGCTTGCTAGGCAGGCACTTTATGCTGTCGAGCTGTATCCCTGGCCCTACACTGTTTTCAAGAGACTATGAGACAGGGCTACAGAATGTATGACCATCACAGGAGTTTATTTCCACAGATACTTTTTGAATACTATATACTGCAATTAAAATTGAATAAAAGACAAATTCCTTGTCATCCTAAGTCTTATCAACTCATTCTAATTTAGTAATGCTTAGTGAAAATTTTATTAATAGTTATCACCTGCATGGAGTCATTTATGTTGTTTCACACTTCCTTCATTATATCTTTTAGTATTTCAGTGTTACTATGAATACTATCTTCTCATGAGAATTTTTCCTCCAACAGTGACTCAGAAAGGGCAAGTTTTATTTTATTTTTTTTTACTGCACATTTTTACAGATCTTTGAAAGTAACAGATTACTTTAAAAAGAAAATAGTTTTTTTTTTGTTTTTTTTTGTTTTTACTTTATCAGGTTATAAATGCCTATGTTTGCCTATAGGTGTTCATATAATACATACATATATGTACACAACATTGCACATTGCAATTTATTAAGGCTTCTCCTCCTCCTCCTCCTCCCCATTTTTACTGCCTTTAATTATATTATCGAGGCTTCTTTGGAAGTTAATTGAACTGTTGTAAAATCTAATCATTTGTTGATCATAATCTTTAACTAGGTGGATATGAAATGGAGTTCCTATCCCAGTATGTCTAGACTGTTTTGACCATTTATTTGTTTTTTTAGATGAAATAAAACGAAAATAAATGGCAGCTTAATCCATTCTCTTCTAATTACAAGCAAGGTTAGAAAAGCCAGATTCCATCAGCTGAAGATGAGTTATCTACAAATGAGCCTACTTGGAAGCAGATTAGCAATTTAAATGCTAAGTTAATAAGATCTAATTATAGCTAATTTGCCTGTCCTTTCTTTCCCTTGCCCTCCCAGGGCTTCAGAGGGCGAGTGCCCCTGAGTCTCTGGGCACCCAGAGAGGCTGGAAGCTGCATCAGGGGCTGCCTGAGGGCTGAGCTGGGCTCTGCCCCATGCCCAGGGGAAGCAACGCGCCCGAGCTCCGTGCTCTGCATCTTCCTGTTGAGGAGTAAATGATGCTGTGTGTGCAAATGTGCACCTGTATGTCTATGTCTGTGTGTGCTGTGTGCAGCCGAGGGTGTGTGTCTGTGTGCGTACACACACATGTACACGGAGTCATGCTCACTCACATGCACACACATGCACACTCACGATGGCCAGATGGTGTCTGCACGTGCAAGAAGAAAGCAACAGAGCTTCGAGTTTGCTGAGGGTTTGCACTGATATCCCATTTGTTTCAGTCAGTAGCCTTCGTTTCTCCAATTCAGGAAGTGATAGAACGCATGCATTATTTGCTGTGGACATCCAATCTAGCCTACATGGTAAATATTAGGTAAGCACCTAATATTTTATATACTGGGGTCATTTATATTTTAAAATTATTGAACGGTGTTCAGAAAAGGATTTGTAATGAACTAGAAGCCTAAAGTCTGCATTGTAGGTAAGCCTAGCTTCTGGCTGCAGACATCTTCTGTGGCTAAGCTATGGCAGAGCAGGCCCTGCCACACTGGAGAACAGGTTTAAGAAAATCAATGGGTGAAACTCAGCAAAATAAACATGTGATGAATTAATCTAAAGATACATGTGAAATAACATATTCACCTACTCGATATGCACTCAGTAACTTTTGTGTATAAATTATCAGTTTTAGATAAAGCAGGATTTAAGATTATTGATTGCTTATGCAATCTTATATATGTTTCAGACAAGAGTCATAGAAACTAGAGGACAAAGTAAGAACATACCAACTCAGTTACTTTGACAGACAATTTCCTGGTGGAATTATGCACGGGTTTTCATAAGCTGTCTTCTAAGCAAGGGTATGATTGCTGTAGAGCACAGGGAGACACCTCTTCATTTAAACACTCAGGGCGATGGTACGGAATCTGCCCCCAACTCTTTAATACACACCCCTTTCTTCTTTATCACTGTGGTTTTGAAGTTCAGAGATTTGCGGTTGCTACTATTTTTATAGTACTTAGCTCACGGTATGTACAGGTGGCTCGGGACAGGCAGCCAGAGACTTGGCTCGATTATCCAAGGGGAACTATCCTTGTCCCAGCGTGACAGATTTCCAACTGTAAAATAGTGGCTCCCAGCTAGAAGACCCTTACCCAGTTTTTGATGACAACAACTACATAAGAAAGAGTGTTTGAAAATAAATGAATGAATGAATGAAAGAATGAATGAATGAATGAATGAATGAATGAATGAATGAATGAATGAATGCATAAATCGCTGAACTCCCAGGAAAGACTGCCTGAAAGAGTGACGTGCTCTGTCTTCTGTGATAAGTTCTTCAAATGCACTTTCTGATGGCCAGGGCTACAGCTCTTCCTCTTGAAGTGCCAGTCCTCTTCACTTGGGTGGGGCACACAGGGCTGGCAGAGGGCCTGCCTCAGCAGCCGCAGCCCTTTTCAAATCACGTTCTGGAGGGAAGCGAAAACAAATGCAAGGATGAATCCTAACTGTGTGTGCACATGGCGGTGGTTGGCTGGCTTACAATAAAGAATAGCAGACCCTGATGGAATAGAAACATGTCAGATATTTAGGATGCTAGAGGACCAATTGGCCACACTGATGCTTTTATGTCTTGGCGTAACAAGAGCTGGCCAGGAGGTCATCATTCACTGTGCCCTAATCCATCTGTAAAGGGTCTGTTGCCTGCCTCTGCTTACAGGCCTTTAGGACCCAGCGATGACTATGGGCCTGTGGAGTTTGGACCTTCGTGTGCAAGTAGTATCTGTGTACCTTTCAGATTGTGGCTGCATGTGTCATTTGTACCATCTCGTGATAAAATAAGTAGGTAGTAGACAGACAACTAACTCATAGTGGGGCATTCATGAAAGCCTCCGGGAAGAGATAATTTTGAACTTTGGGCAGGGGGTCCAAAGCAATGTAGAAAAATAGCCATTATTGCCCTTCTAGAATAATAGTGAGACAAGATTTGCTAATATTGTTGGAGTTCTCCTAGTTAAAAAATAGGTATTTTAATACTAAAATATCAAAATGCAAGTCTTTTGTTCTTGACGTATCTGTTTAGCCCTTCCTTATATTACCATGCACATAAGACCATGAAGGTGGTGTAGCTACAGTACAATATTTCCTTTCATGTACTGTTTGCTTAGTGCCTTATTTTTGTATACAGTGCTTTATGTGTGAGTGTGTTCTCTAGAGAAAAATCAATAAACTGCCATTGATTAACAACTCCAGCCTGCGTGTTAGTAAACTGAACCACTTTGCCCATTGCTGGTATGAGGGGCAGACTTGGATATAAAATGCTAAACCAGAGGAAAGTAAGCTAATTTATCTTTTTAACAAAAACACAGAATACAGAAATGAATGACTCACAAGGCAAGCAATTAGAAAACATTAAAAATCACCCACAGAATTCACCATTTATAATCACACAGGAGTAACAGATTGTCTGGTTCTCAGGGCTTCAAAAGAGGGAACTTAGTGTCCTAGTAGGTAGAGTTAAATGCGTCATGTTAAAACCCTAAAGTAACCTATAAAGTAACCCTAAAGTGTGCCGCTATAGACCATGGTTTTAAATACCTGTTAGAAATCATCTCAATAGAGATCATTTCTCTCTGCCTTACCAGCTATAACACTTAAAGGATATTTAAGAACAATTAATGGCATATAGATAAGGGAGGGAAGCTGAGCTGCTATGTCTAAGTGGATGTTTATACAGAGCCGTTGGACATCAACTAGACCCCAGGGTTATAAATGTGGCCTTCAAGTATTACCCGATGCAAAATAATTTGAGAATTGGTTAACAAAGGTTAAGTCACAGTCGGGTTAGCAAAAGGGAAATGGATGAACAGATTGTGGATGGGCGAGTCCACTCTCAAGAGAGGACATCACCCCTCGGAAAGAAAGGCCTTTGCCTTATTAAAAGCCTGTTCTGCAACACTGCTGGGAATTTGGGTGGATCATGGATGCTGGCAGGTTGTCAGGGAAACAGAAATAATGCTGCTAAGTGCACAGTCTGCTTACTGAACGGACCTAACATTGCTCCTTTTGATATTCTAATGGCTGAGTGGGAATTTCTAGTAGTAACATTCATGACAAAAACATATTTCCTAGTTTAATCACATATGCCTCTGTTTGTACGACAGTAATGACGTGTT
>NW_004524610.1:6598040-6601175 GCF_000260255.1 Octodon degus
GGGGTGCTCTGCTCACGAGTGGATTCACCCACTGGGGACCTGGTAGCCAGAGGTGCCACCATGAGATGAGAGAGCCGCACAGCTGTACTCCTGCTCCGGGCCCCAGCATTCCTTCTGCTTCCTGGTGGCCACTGCGAGGGACAAGCAGGTCTCCTGGGCCTTGCCTTCCTGCCACCATGCTTCTGCCTTAGTGCCAAGAGAGCCACTCCCTCTGTAAGTGGAAGGTGTCAGGTATTTGTCTAAGCAATGACAGAGTGACAAAGGCACATGTCATGGCCCATCTGCTTTTAATCATTGCTGTTTTGAAAATTATCTGGTAGAATCTATTTGTGGTGGATTTCCTCCAATAAGAGCTGACTTTCTGATAGCATGCTATTCATGATATATTTCTGATATTCATGAGACATGAATAAAGGAGGGAAACTCAACTGCCGTGTCTAGGTGGCTGTTTATACAGGGCCGTTGGACATCCACTGGATCTCAAGGTTATACATGTGCCCTTTAAGTAGTACCTGATGCAAAATAACTTCAGAATAGTAACTACAGCATGGGCCGGCCAAATAGCTCAGCACGTTAAAGCACCTTCAAGCAGGCGCAGGGGCTGGGGGTTCAATCTCTCTGGGCACGCTGAGACCACGATTGAGACTGGGTGTGGTGGCGCGCGCCTGTAATCCAGCTCTTGGGAGGTTGTAAACAGGTGGATCACTGAGTGTGATCTAGTAGTGAGACCCTGAACACCCTGTAGGCTTTTCCCTAAAAATACAAAATAAATAAATAAATAATAATAAATAACTACGGCATGAATGGAGACCATCTAATGATGCTCTGCTCAGATGCCCTAATCATTAAAATCTTTAGAAATGAAAGAAAATAAACATACTGGGCCTTCCTATGTAAGCTGCTAAAAAAACTCAAGTGGAAGAGAAATAGCATGCCGATTGGCCCACGGCTTGACTTTGCTGAAACAAAACCAGTTGGCTGACCACAAACCATTTACACAAGGGGTCTACCAGCATCACATGTGTTAAGACTCCTTATTCATCAAATTACACAGTATTTTATGGATATGACATGTTGAACTTAAGGGTTACCTTTTGTCTCAGCCTGCTTACACAAGCCTATAAAATCTCTTTAGTAGTTACAAAATAAAAGTATTACCCTTGTCTTCTCTGAGCATCCTGGAAACTGCCCGCACCCTTCTCCCCAAGTCTTCTCAGCTACTCTCCTCCAGTTTTGAGTTTTCCTTCTTCTGCTCCCCTAGGCTCTTTTCCAGCTCCTCTACTGGCCAGGGAATTCTGTGTAGCTTATGTCATAACTGTGTGTCTGTTTTATCTCTATCTTAGTATAAGGAACAGGACTGATATTCGAAATTGCTGAATACCTAAGTAGCCCCTGTCTTGATGAACATCATTCCAAACATCTGCCCAAATTGTGTGCCATCCCTCTTGCCATCATTCAAGCTTTGCCATGTACAAATATTATTCTTTAGCTCTTTTTGTGGATAGAAATTCCAAGGCACAACCGCTCTATCAGTGCTGCTTGTGAGTTAGGAAGAACATGTGGAGATTCCTCACAATAGCAGGAGGTGCGGTTCCCAGGGGCACTTGGCAGCCAGGAGGACTGAGCGCCATGTGGGTTAGAAATAACAAGAGAAGGCTAGAGATCTTTGAAAAGCAAGCTATTAGAGAAAGGAAAAGGGGTTGGAATCACTTGATATTGACAACATAAATAATGTGGGTTATCTGCTCCCTAAAACTCAAAACTGGAGGAGAATAGCTGAGAATGACTTGGGGAGAAGGGTGTGGGCAGTTTCCGGGATGCTCAGAGAAGACAAGGGTAATACTTTTATTTTGTAAGTACTAAAGAGATTTTATAGGCTTGTGTAAGCAGGCTGAGACAAAAGGTAACCCTTAAGCTCAACATGTCATGTCCATAAACCTTGAGCTCACATGAATATTGTGTGATTGGGAATTTTTCTACCGCCCTTCAGCCCTAGTGTCACATGTGTAACGCCATCAGTCCCACAACCACACACCCCGCACAGTGCTTGGCAGTCAGAACCCCTCCAGGCCATGTTTCCAAGTAAGACATGTCTGCGTGCCGTTGTCAGGGGCACAGAACTGCCTTTCACCTGTCCTGCTGTCTACAGACCTGCCCGGCTCCTGGTTGTCGGGTCGGGGCTGAGACACAGATGGCTGCACTGGGAGAAGCAGCTGGCTCTCTTGGTAGCTGCCTCCACCTCAGGCCTCTTGCTGAAGCCTCCGCGAGGGTGACCCTAGGCCTGCTGCTCACCACTCTTGCTGCCTCTGTTCTCTCCTCTAGTCCAAACATTTTTATACTGTGTTTGTTTAACAGTGGAAATGCTGCGTTTACGGTCAGCCTCGGGGAATAATTTCTTTAGACAAAAGAACCTTTCATCTCCTCTTTCTCTCTAAACATAAAAGATGCTTGTCTTTGTGGAGGGAACTAAATGAAGAGATCATTCACCAGATGATCTCTTTTAGGTATATCTATGTTCATTCCTTTGCCAGCAGAATAGTGCATAAAGCTAGCAGCAGCCAAAGAAATCCCTGACCTTGCCTGCTTCCCAAAGACTGAAAAGTTAAACTCCGCCCCATACCAGTTAGTTCTCAAAATCATTTCTCTTCACTTCAAAAGTGTGCATGTGTGTCTTTTTTTATAAACAGCTAATGAAAGGATTACAAAGATTAGCTTTTGAAGTGAGGAGCAGCTTTCATTTACCTTCCTTGTGGTATTCCCTCTGCCTCCAGCTAAAATTTAGAACCTTAAAAAATGTTGCACTCCGCTGCTAAATTCAGCTGATGTTCTATCAAAGTGCATTTGGATTATCAAAGCTTCATTCTTATCTTGCAGCTCAGTGTCCCCAAGAGAATGCGAGTCAGGTGAGAACTGACAAGCCAGCTGGCGCCTGGCGCCTCCAAACCAGCCCGCTCCCTCCTGGGGGGGCTGCCTCCCTGGGCTGGGGAGCTCTGCGCTCCTGCCTCGGGGAGGTGACCGCAAGGCGGAGCACCCTCTGGGATGGCAAAGGAGCACTCAGCCCTGAGCACTGGGCTGCCCCAGGAGGTCCCAGAAGGAGGGGGCATTGGAGGAGATTAACAGCTTCGCAAGCCAGGC
>NW_004524610.1:6601570-6610883 GCF_000260255.1 Octodon degus
TGCAGGTTGCATGGGCCTGGCCTTGCGTACTGCACGTGGGCCCAGCCCGTTCCTCCCGGCCGCTCTCTCTGTTCTGCCTTCTTCCCACCACCAACCAAGTACACTGTTCTGCCTACCCTTCTGCCACCATGTTTCTGCCTTGACTCTGGCAGCCCATGGACTGAATTCCCTGAAGCCAGGAGCCACGGAGCCCTCTTTCCCTCTGTGCTCTAGGCTTGAGTACCTCATCCCCATGCAGGAAAGCCTGTGCCCATGTACATGCTACTGTGCCGATGTGCTGGGGAGCATCTTGAGAGGTATGCAGAACTCTCTGATCTTCAAGACTTTTATTTAATCTTTGAGGACCAGGGTATAGTAACATTTATCCAGAGAGTAGACTAGCCAGTGACACTTACAATGCTATAGTTTTCTAGGATTATGAAACAGCTAGCAAGTTGTTTAGAGTGATGAAAACCTGTAGTCAGTTTTCACAAGCTAAAAACAGATTGGAAATAAAAGAAACTGAAGCATGGGGTGTGAATATTGAGTATGTTCAGTACACCTGTTACCCAGTGTCCCTGAGGAGGGACAGCCAGCACAATGGCTGAGCTGTAAGGTAGAGCTGCTTTGTAAAAGTCGAGATCCTGTGACTTCATGGAGTTGGCCGTGTGCCCAGCACCCTGCAGGACTGTGCTGTGAGCCAGGACCTTTGCTTGCCTCAGCTGAGGACAGTGAGTATGCATCACAAGAACTCTCTTGTCATTACGATCTTTAAATCAACTCAGCTGACCACAGATTTCGGGATACTTTACATGAGCCAAAGAAGGTAGGTGCTTTAGTGAGGTAGCCCATGACTCAGCTTCTGTCAACATCTGAGTTTTGCTTGGTTGTTGATTATTCTAGTGCCAGCTGTATGTGGTCCTGACCCCGAGGGTGAAACTGCGCTCTCTCAAATAGAATAGTGAAACCCAAGGAGAGCTTAAGTGTAACGTGCTGCATTACTGTATGTTATGGTTTGTGTCTAGTTGTCCCTCCAAAGCCTCGTGTAGGTCATGGGGCAGACACAGATGCAGGAGCAGCGAGTGGCCTGAGAGGCAGGGCCAGAGGACCGGGGCGGGGCTGGAGGGGCAGGGCCAGAAAGGCGCACATTTTTTTTGTTTGCATTTTTTCCTTTCCTTTTCACCTTTTTTAAAATTTAATTTTATTGAGAAAGAAAATAGCAATGAGACAGTTTCAAAACAGATTAGTAGGATAGTTACAATAATTAATACGTTGCATATTGTTGTCTTCATAGTAGTTATTCAGAGTACCAGATGCAGAACCGTCGAGTGACAGCGTGCGCCGCCCCGCCCCGCCCCCAGGCCGGGGGCCTCTCTCCCAGGCGTGGAGCGGATCATCCTGGACACGGCGGTGCCCCAGCCTCTCTTCCAGACCCTGTAGCGCAGGACGGCAGTGACTCACGGTCTTACTCTGTAATTCAGGCTGCTTTAAACCATGAAACCTCCAGTAACTGTGAGCTAAATGAGCCTTTCCTTCCCTAAGCTTGAGTGTCGGGTATTTGTCTCAGCAACCGAAGTAGAGTAACCAAGACACTTTATCTAAAGTTTGAGTAAAACCTACAGCAGATAGCATCGATGGACACAGCATCCTGAGCCTCAGTACACTGTGTCTACAAGCTCGTGCCTTCTGCCTCCCTCTCTTCCCCACACTGGTCCTGTTTTCCTCTCAAACCTACATGAGAACCTCGTGCATATGGGTAGTTTAAATCCCACAACTGTCTCAGGCAAGCATAGATTTGAAGGCACATTCTGTGACGCATAACTCTGATGAAATGCACCCAAGAAATGTCATTCGGAGGGCTGCATCCATAAGATCTTGGCCCTTTTGTTGGGACAAGAAACACTGAGGTTTTCAAAAGCAGATGACCCGGAAGGTTCAATATTTTATAATTCTCTGTCCTCAGAGTCAGGGGTGTTGAGCTAGCACTGTCCTCCCTTCCTTAGATTTCTGACAGCTTTGACAATTTCAGATCAAAGTTCACTTTCAGAAAAGTGCTCATCGACATGGATAATATTTGGGAGGTTTTTTAATTCTCATGTGTATGGTGCGTTGCTCATATCAACAGGGAAACTCAAGAGTTCACTTCACATCTTGCCTCATGGACGTGTACTTATTTTAAGAACATGTTGCTAAATATTATCAGAAAAATAATAATATGAGAGAAGACCAAAGGCAGCGCTATAACAGCTGTTCATGCATCTGATTCAGTTATTGTGCGACATGGTCTGAGCTAATGCATTTCAGGTATGAAGTCTTTAGCAGTCCTAGCTTTGCGATATCAAGACTGATTTCCAATGTAGTGAGAATTACAATTCACATTTGATTATAAGAGGATGTAATATCTATGTATACATAATTATGTAATATTTAGATTTTAACTGGTGCATAAAATCCTACATTTTATATAAATGGTGTAAACTATATGCCATAAATTATTTAGACGCATACATATATATATAGTGTTGATATCAGATTAAATATGTTCATCTCTTCAAACATGTATAATTTGTTCATGCTTAAAATGTTCAAAGTCTTTCCTCCTAAGCCATTGAAATATACAGTACACAGCTGTTGCCTGCGCTCACCCAACTATGTGCTGGCATCAGAGCTAGTGGTTTCTGTCTTTTGCTTTTATCTTATTTTGTTTTGTTTTGAGGTGGTGTCTCCTTCTTGTGTAGTCCATGTTAGTCTTGAATTCACTATGTAGTTGAGAGTGGCCTAGAACTCATGGTGCTCCTTCTGCCTCCAGAGTGCTTGCATGGAGGGAGGGCACACCTCCAGGCTGGTGGCTCCTGCCTAACTGTCCTTAACATCGGGGGCCATCCTCCCCGCCTTCCCGCCTTGTCCGAGGTGTGTGATGTCGAGTGTGCACGCTCGCTTGCTCTGTTATTCTACTGCACTTCCAGACACGCTAGACACTTTCTTTTCTTGAAACTACATACTTCATGTTGCTGTTGTTAGAATTAATTTTTGATTTTGAATGCACTAATTCATTTAGAAAGTATTCATTTTTTAGTTGATGCCTATTGAATACCTTCTAAAGTTAGGTTATTTAATTGTAGAAAATAAGTCATTTGGCTCTTTAGGAAAATAATTGCTCTTATAAAGGAATTGTATAATCTGTTTTTGATGAAGACATATTTTTATAGAATTTTAAAATAGAATAGAATAGAATTTTGGTTACATTTCTTAAGGTATTTTTTGTTTTTGTTTTGTTTTTTGGTTTTTTTTTTTTTTTTACAAAAAATACCCTCACACTTTCTACTAAATCTGAAAATTTTGTGATGTTTCATCCATTACCTTTATAATTCCTTTATGCTACTTCATTGCAATAACTAATCTTTTCAAAAATAACTTGGGCTGGGGATGTTGCTCAGTAGCATAAGCACCTGCCTGGCAAGCATGGGGTCCGGAGCTTGGTCCCCAGTGCCACACACACACAAAACAATAACTTTAATTATAGTGAAACTACCTTTTTTTCTAGTACTAGAAACTGAACCCAACGCTCTCAACTTCATGATGACCTCTTTCTTCCGTCCTTCCTTTCTTTTTAGAGCACATTGGCCAAGCAATGGCCGTGACTCATCCACATGGCTGACACTGACAAAGGTTCTACAATCTGAGGTACAGGATCTCAGGATAAATCCTGAGGGCATTTCACTGACCTTCTCAAACCAAAAAGCTACAACTCTTGTTGCACAGGTCCTGCTTTACCTTGGTCTTAACCATCCAGTAGAAAAGTATGAAGATGAAATATAGGAAGTAAAGCCATGTTGTTATGTTGAGCTGTGGGGGACTCACGTCAATAATTTCTGACATTGCCAATTAAACAGAAGACCCAATGCTATTATGGGCTTCTGTACTCTTTTAGAATATTTTGCTGAGTTTACACACCTATAATATTCAACAACGGAACTTAAAAAAAAATTGGGGTATAACTATGAATGTCCATTTTGTATCTGTGTATTCAAAGTGGTTGGGATAGATATATAGTTGCATTCTCTTAATGAATAGAATGATTTTTTCTAATGGTGTTTGTAAGTAGGATCACAAGTCTGCATCTTGTACAGCAATTAACCACTAAGAAGAATATATGCAGTGTATTATTTGTTGAAACTGTACTTTCGATTTGATTTGAAACTGTCTCATTGCTATATGTTTATCAATAAAACTTTGAAAAGAAAAAAAAATAAAATATTATACCACAAAAAAAATAATAATAATAATTACATTTACAGGATGCATTTACAATTCCGAGCAAGGGCTTTCATTGATGGGGTCACTGAATGCTCATAAGGAAACTGTGATGTCATTGCTACTCGATGAGAACCCTGAGGCCGCTTAGGTGGTTTCTGAGTCTAATCGGTGGCGGTTCCTGGGCGAAAGCCTCCTGAGTGCACATTTTAGAGGTCTGTCTTCACCAGTAAGGTACTAGTAACTTTGGTCTCTGTGCCCACTATAGAAATGGGAAAATAAAACTTGGTCCCTAATTTAATAGCATGAAAATTCATAATGCAAGTCATTTCCATGTAAAAACTTATTATTGCTGATATTAAGCAAGTAAGCAGTAAGTAAGTGGGGAAAAAAGAGCCTTATTCCAACATTCAAGGCCTTATCTTCTGTGCTGTGCTCCTGTTGCTGAACTCCAGGCCAGCCTGCCAGTTTGTGTACTTTGCTTAGTTGGATAGCTCATGGGTTGGGTGAGGAATTTGTAAATTCAACGTAGAAGGCCACATTGTAAGGATATCATATGAATTTATTTTGGAGCGTCCTGTTTTTATAAGTGAAAGTGATGTGAGTTTCACTTTGGATACAAAACGAGGTAGACGCCTTGTGTCTACTTCACCCTTACCATCTGGACACACTTTGCCTTGGGTTTACGAGTGTAAGCACTGTCCTGCCCATAGCATCATCTCAGTGGCTTATGCCTTGAACGATAATTATCCGGGACGATGTTGTGAGAATATTGCTGCCTTGGCTATAGAAAATAAGATAACAAGGCACATGTGTGCCTTTCAAGACTGTGTCTCAGCAGAAATCCTGAAAGTTGAAGACAAAATTGAGTTTTTTCAAAATAAATGCAAAGGTTTACATTTCCCTAATTTTGTTCTATTGATAAGTTTCAAAGTTTGTTATTCACCTTTTTAATCCCCCTCTCTGGCTTTGAAATGTAAACTTGGTCTCAAAGAGATTCTTCTCATATCAGATAAAATTAAGTACAATTTTATTATAGCCCCGGGACTCAAAATTCTTATAGTTGAGTTTTTCATACTATAAATGTTTTGCTGTGAAATATTTATACTGGACAATGAAAAGTAACTATTTTGCCATTAATGAAGTAGGAAGGCGGGCTTTCCTATCTGTGTAGAGAATGAATAAAAAGAGCAAGAAAACAGCTTCGGGATCTGTCCATCTGCTTTCACTGTCTTTTACAAAGAGAAGATGGAGTCACTGAAGTACTTTTTTTAATTACTCATTGAAATTGTTATTCTTTGGTACCTAATTGTTCCTCTGATAACTTATTTGTTTTCTAACAATTGGCAGTTATAGTTGATTAAATCATTTTCAAGCAAAAAATGAAGTGGCTATCTCATTTAAACAAAATGGAAAAAGAAATCTAGTTACTCTTCACTTCTCGATGAAATGTGAGAATTGAAAAGATTCCTTTGTCCCATCGTGTGAGTGATGTTTGAGAGGTGCCACAGTGGCTGTTGATGACACTTGGGCTGGCACTGAGGATAAAGGCTGGATTAAAATTGCAGCCTAACAAATGATGATGGGGCAATGTTTTTCTTAAATGACACAGAGCAGAACTTCACCTGTCCTTCCCCCATTCTGCAGGGTGTCTGTGTGTGTGTGTGTGTGTGCACGCGCACGTGCTTTGTAGCACCATCAACCCTACTCCTTTGCTTATTTCCATAGTATCTGAAACCAAAATGGAAATCATGTTCAAAGAACAGTTGCGGCTTTAAGCGGTGGTGTTGATTCCTCTCCTGACCACACGTAACAGTCCCTGAGGATTTGGAGCACATGCATATAGAGCTACATCCACAACTTCAAGATCTTAGTGCAGTGATTTGGAAGTATAAGGCAGTTACCTCTTTCCTTCATTGTATTGGTATATGTTGAACATACAAATTAGCTGCAGTATTTGCTTCACTAATACAAAGAAAAGTTGCACAAGCCGAACTCTGACAAGAACTCACTAACTAACTGACCCTACCTTTAAATTTAGTGGTTGATCCAGAGACCTTGTACTAATTCTGTGACCTAAAAACTCACAGAAAACTGAAAGGAATAGTGTGAGTCCATAGAAATCTTGAAAGTAAATGAATACGTAGCACAGAGCTAGTTAACAAGAATAACAGAAAACACTCTGCATTTTAGACTAGGAAACTAGGGGCCCAGGACACAGCTCAGCGGTGCAGGGCTGCCAGGCAAGCACGTTACCCGAGTTTGATTCCCAGTACCCACCGCTCTCTCCACCAAAAAAAAAAAACCAAGAAAATAAAACAAAAAACTTTAGCACACTATTTAGAATCAGATTAATTTCAAAAGTAAACTTTAATACCAAGATGCTCAAGTAAAAGTTATATTTTAATAGTAACTTTTATATTAATATCCATGAAAATCAGCTGTATCTTTTTAAAATAATTTTTTTTTACATTTTGTTAGTATGAATGTGTAAAGACTGTTGAGTTAATTCCAAGAGGAATGACTTGCATTGATATATTTAATATCTATAAAACTCTCATATTTTGGTAGAGAATTAAAGTAACTTTAATAGAAAAGTTTGCTTCATTCTTACCAAATATATACAGATATTTCTTTGATGAGGTATTATAGCCTTCTCAGCTTTGACAACAACTAACTTAAACTTGTTATCCTCTGTACATATCAAAGCTTCTTTGCTAAGAGAAAGTGCTTAAAGTTGCTTATAAAATCACAGTCCTATGTTCCTATGTCCTTTTGGCAGACAGATATGTTCTGAGAGTTTTAAAGTAGTACCTGTTTAAAAAGAGCTGTCACAGCAACCAACCACATGATCATATGTTTTTATTTTTATTTTTATTTCTATTTGTATCAGGGATTGAACTCAAAGTTTTGTGCAATTCCAGGTAGCCACTTATTCCACTGAGCTATCTCCCTGGCAGTCATATCTTTTAAAATTATGGCTTTAAAATTATTGAGTTTGAAGAGAATTTGAAAGATTGCTTTATATTCGTATTTAACTTGTAGACAAATTTTTCTTCTGATTCACTTTTTAAAATAAGTTTTATGATATACTTTTGGTGTTTACAAAATAATATGGTATTCATATGGAGAATAAATAGTTATTCTATTTTATTTTTATTTTTTATGTATTTGGTGCAGGGTCTCACTACACAGCTCAGACTCTTAGTGATCCTCCTGTTTTTAGCCTCCCAAGCTCTGGGATTGCAGGTGTGCACCACCACCACAGGTCCTGGGGGCTGGCTCAGCGCACCTGAGGGTGGGGCCAGTGCCCCATGTGGTGCCTGTCATCCAGCTGTGGTCCCTGTGCTTGCCTAAGCAGGCACTTGCCTGCTGAGCTATCTTACAGGTGCTTGAGTAAATAGTTATTAGAGAAAGTCAAATTAATATATCCTCCTATTTACTCATTTAAAAAAATTAAAATCTTTGTGTTAAAATCCATAGTGCACTTCAATTTTCACTACAGTGCTCCACTCCGCATTAGTTTGCTACGTGTAAGCTGGCTTGCATCCTGTGAGCGCTCCCTTTACAGGTAACCACTGTTTATTCTCTGCCTTTGTACATTTGACTGTGAGTGTGTGTGAGTCTTTTTTCACTTAGTACAATATCTTCCAGTTCCCTCAGAATCTGCCCATGCTGTGGCAGAAGGCCGGCTGATTAGATTCCATTGCATACTGTGCACTTAGGAAAAGGTGCCCTTGTTTTTGCCAGGTAGAGATCTCTTCTTTGGATATAAAGTTCATGCAGAAGGGAGAGGGCTGGGTGCTGTGGCCATTCTGTTTGACTCTCTTTAGGAAACCCCTCTTTGTTTTGCATAAGGTCTGCACCAATTTGTGCCACCACTGTACTAGGTCTCCTTTGGCAGCCATGCCCTTCGCCCAAATTATTTCATCCTTTTGGTGAGTGTCACTGTGCTGGAAGCTGACAGCCCATGGAACCTTCTTTTGTACTTCCCCAATGACTAAGGGTGTTGAGACCCTTTTCATATACATGTTTGCCAATTTTAGGGTTTTCTGAAGGTGTGCCTGTTAATTCCTTTGCCTGTTTTTGAATGAGGTTGCTTTCCTGCTATTGAGTTTTAAATGTTCTCTGTAAGTTTTGGATATTAGCTACTTATGGATATGTGGTTTGCAAGTTTTTCCCCAGTCTGCAGATCACAGTTTCATTTTGCTGATTGTTGCCCTTCCAGCATAGAAGCTTTTTATTTAATACAGTTTCCTTTCTTTATATTTACTTTTGTAGCCTGAAATTTTTGTGGATATAAAAATCAGTACCAAAGTCAAAATCAAGAAAATGTTCACCTATTTTCTCTGCTGGAAGTTTTATTGTTTTAGGTCTTATATTCAGATATTTTATCTTAAATGGGAATGGTATAAGACAAGGGGCCAGTTTTGCTCCTTTACTTGCAGAAGTACAGTTTCTCTGGAACGATTTACTGAAGGCAATGCTCTCTACCCACTGTGTCCTCTCAGTGCTCCTCATATCAGCTTTTCCGCTGCTAAGACGGAATGCCTGACACCCAGCGCTCCCTTCAGAGCACGTATGCCAAAAGACCTGACACCCTCAAGTGAAAGAAGTACACATTTGCTTGGCTGAAGGTTTCCGGAGGTTCAGTCCAGGGCAGGCTGGCTCGGAGGCAGAAGGCCCTGGCAGAAGGGCCTGCCAGCAGGTAGCTGCTCCCCTCTCGGCATCCAGGAAGTGCAAAGTGAAGGACAAGGACACCCCCGCCCCCGGCCCAGTCACAGCTGCACTGATGGCCTCCCCCTCCCAGGCCACGCCTCCTAGGAGTACAAGCCACTAGGGAACTCAGCAGTGGGCGTCTCAGCGACACGCACGCCCCCACCCAACTTCCGGGCACGTCCAGACACGTGAGCCGTTGGGGATGCTAGAGATCTCAGCCCCAGCAATGAGCGTGCTGAAGTTCAGCTGCCCGCCTCTGCGGGACCTGCTGCTGGGCTCTCGGGCGTGCTATGCTCGTCTGTGCTCCTGTTTGCATTCCAGAACCCTATGTATGGATCACCATCGGTCTGCCAGGGTCCAA
>NW_004524610.1:6612273-6624457 GCF_000260255.1 Octodon degus
TCTGGGCCATGGGGGTTTCTTGGCCTGCACACAGGAAATAAAGGGTCCCTCAGGCTGGGTGTTCCTACAGAAGGCTCTGCCCCTCAGCCCTGCTGTTGCTTGTGCTTTCCTGGTGCATGCTGTGTGGTGACTGAACCCTGGGTTTCAGCATGCAGGACTCCCATGCCATCACCATTGCACTAAGCATGGCCACTCCGGGGCCACAGTTCAGTGGCCCTACAGACTGGTCTTGCAGGTCAGTGGCTTTTGCAGAGTGTGGGACTTTCTTCTGAGCATTGATTAATTACCCTGTGTTCCATATCATCGTCAAGACACCGTTGATTAATTTCCCCTGTGTTCTGTTACCATCGTCAAATCATCGGTGAAAGATGTAAAGTATGGAATTTCTTACTTGGAATTAGATGAATACAATCTGAAAAAATTAATCAGTACAGCTAGTGTTGAGTACATATTTAAGAACATAGGTTGAGTATGAGAGAAAAGAAATAATATATTCACTTTCCACCACACTTCATTGTTGAGTTCTTCATTATCTTGGAAAAGTGAAAAGCTTGAATTATGTCTAGAGCTACTCAGGTGAGTTAATTTTGTGAGGTCATCAAAATGGTCTCCTCCTCCTCCTCCTCCTCCTCCTGCTCCTCCTCCTCCTTTTCCTCCTTCTCATTCTTCTTCTTTTTTGCTGTACCCAGCATCAAGCTCAGGACCTTGCACTTGCCAGGCAGGCACTTATGCTGCTAGGCTATCCCCCTGGCCCTAAAAATTGTCTCTTCTTAATAAGGCTTTCTTTTGTGTCATCATTCAACTTTACACACAGTTATTTCCTTTTATGTCCAAAGTATCCAATTAAAAGGTAGATAGGTTAGATGATAGATAGATAGATAGATAGATAGATGATAGATAGATAGATAGATAGACAGATACAATGGAATTGAGTTGAATAAATAGCAGTCGAATTAATCAGCAAATGAACAAAAGCATGTCTGTCATCTTGTGCAGAATTTATGTAATGCCATACAGGAAGTAACAAACTCCATTTCACACTTCTGATAAATATTAAACACATTCACAGTGAGAGAAAATCTTTCTGAATGTGGTTGTAAGTAAGCAGCTTTACCCTCTTGTTTGGAAAACAACTGTTTGCCCTTGCATACGAGATCAGTGAAATCCTCACAATTAAGCACTTAATGCTCATCAGAGGGAAACAAGGTCTGAATCGCAGTGACCTCTCCCTGCGGTGGAGGGTTAAACAGGGAGGCAAGTCAGTGATTCAGGGAGATGGTGATAATGTATTTTGGCTCATTCTAATTTATAAATGATGTTTAAACCATGTTCTGTAATTTGAAATTGACACATTATGGTTTAAAAAGGTTACTAATAGTAATCCTTATCAATCTCTCATCCTTTCAGGAAATATCTAGTGCTGAGCTCAATAGCTTAATAATCTTTTGAAAAATTACTAGAGGGACACGTGTGAGTTTAAATTGAAACCATTATAAAATTCACAAATTGGATCTAAGCATTGGGTCTATCTAGAAATTGAAACTTGTAAGTCTTTTGTGGGCCTCTAACATAACCATGAACTATAGAATAAATTAACTAATTAGCACACATTCTAATAACTTCCAAGTTCAAAAGCAGAAAAGGAACCATGCTTTCTCATTTTTTGTAGTTTCCAGTAATGTTAGTTTTATAATGATTCACTGAAATCTGACTTCAGTTGTGTTCTTACATTTATTGGAATGAAATTAATATCTTAAAAACTAATTAATTCTGTCTCATACACACACACACACAGTATCTCTTTCATAAACATCTCTGTCATTGAAGTAACTTAAAAGTGATCCTTCAAAATTTCATTCAATCATTTATTTGAGTCTTTGGAGAACATGATCCTATTTCACATATTATTCCTAGAGCACTGTTCCATCAAGAAAGACACTGGTACCATACTGAAAGTGGCTCTAGAAATATGAAATCCCACCAGTATTTGGAGGTCCCCCATGTGCGCCCACTTGCCCACCACGCAAGCATGTTCTCCAGTGTTGGTTTGCTGCAGTCCGCTCATGCTTACACACGTGGGGCCTTTGAAGAGGGTGGAGTTGTAGCGATCCTCAACTCAGCCGTGGCTTCGTCTCCCAACCTATCAGCAGTGAAATGTGCTATTAAGCAATCTCTTTGCTTTACGCTGGGGGAAATAAGCAGCTCTCTTCCACATGCCAGTCTGTTGTGATGTTTTCGCCTTGAAGACAGTCAACTCTGGGCTGAAACATACGCCCTAAATAAATCTTTCCTCCTTCAAAATGCAGGTGCCAGGTATTTTATCCCAGCAATGGAAAGCTGTCTGATAAATAATCTCATTAAAACTGTACTTAACATCAGACTCCTAAACTCTATTGGCCATGGGCCTTCAGGATTCTGTATAAACCTCATTAATATCTTTTCTCTTTCATTCCAGTAATATTAGTTTTACAACAATTTACTGATTTTTTTTTCAGTACTGTGGATCAAACTCAGAACCTTGCACTTGCCAGACAGATGCTTAAGCCCCCGAGCTCTCTCCCCAGCCCCAAACCTCTTTAACATTTCCTAATGTAGTTTCTTAATATAGATTCCAGAGGAGAAGAGTTGGAATTAAATGGTGAACAGTTGATGGTTTATTTTTTTCTTTCTTTCTTTCTATGCTTTTTGGAAAAGAACAAGATTTCTTCCAATATAAGAATTAGATGCCCAGCTAGGAAGTTTGATGCTCTATCAGCTGCTTCGTGAACACAACTTACAAATAAAATATGTTCTAGGGAAAGTGAAAAGAAAGGAGAGAAAGGAAAGGAGTCGGTGAGACTGCAGATTAGACCCTCGCTAAACAGGGAAGGCATCTCAAAGTGCTGTCCAAAGCAGTGCTTTTCAAGATGCCATCCCTCAGTCACCTGGGGCCTATAAAAACATGAAAATCCTAGACTTACTGAAGAAGGACCTCTGGGGTTGGTGAATAGTGGGCTGAGTTTTCACCAATTCTCCACATTCTTCTGATGAATGCTAAACACTTGAAAATGCCGGTCTTCAGGTGTGACACTGGTGAAGCAGATTCTGTCCCCGAGCACCGCGAAGTGGCCCAGCTCCGAGCGCTTTTCCACGCCATGAGCAGGCTCTAATTCCTGTTCTCTGCAGTGCTTGCTGAGTGCTGCTAAGGAGCAGAGTGGGAACTGTGATGTGTCCGTCACAATGACAAAGGGGATATCGAGCTATCAAAAATGCCAGCCCTACTTTATAAAAAGCTCATTCTGGGTGTCAGAGCAGATCTTTTATGTCCGGTCTCAGGCCTGAAACAAAAAGCCTGAACCTGCTTCCAGATCCTCCTCATATAGTTTCTTCTTAACTCTTTACAGCCCGAGTCCTTTCCTGGAAAACCTCAGGTGAGCACCGCTGTGGAGGCTGAAGGCCTTTGAATTTACTCTATGTTGCATTTTTCTTCACAGGGGCCCGGTTGTCATGAACTAAAATTGCACTACTGCCCCTGGCTCCCTCAGATGTTGGCCCTACCCTAAAATGAAAGCTGTATTTGCAGGAACTGTTGAACATATTACCTGAAAATCCCTTGCACATATCCCCTCATTGAAAGAAAATGTGTTTGCTTTTATATATCTGTAGAATGTAGTGAGAGTAAAATACAGGATAGGGTAAGGGTGTGGAGAGATTGTGCTCTGTAACTGTGAAGGCAGAGAACACTGTGCAGGATCCTAATGCGCGTGAGTGGCATTGTGGGCTCCAGGGCTCCACATCAAATTTAACGACACAGGAGCTAGCTCTGCTCCCTTAACTGCAGAGCCTTACCTTCACAGCTGCCGCAAGTGCAGCCGCACACTTGGCATGCTACCGCAGTGGAGATGTGAGCAGTGCCTGCTCCGGTGCCCACGGCCTTCAGGGCAGCGACTGCCAGAAGCAGAGGGAAGGGCGGTATGTGTAATACCGGGCTGAATCTTCATGCTGAATTCAACTGTGATCAAGACAGGGTGAAGACCTTTGGTCAGATTCTCTCAGCATCCAGCTATTTTCTTCCTTTGCTATATAAGTTATCGAAAGAATAGCATGCCTGGAAAGGTGTGTTATTTCTCATTCTGGCAGATCTGAAAAGATTGCTCCCGTGTCTCAGACTCCTAGGCACATGAATCAAACACTGACTAGGTCCAGCTGAGCCTAACATTGCTTTTCAGATATATCTGAACCCTTGACTGGTGATGCAGTGATAGATGCGCAGATACCTGTACGCATTGTATTGCTTCAGTCTGAGACATCCTTGATGGGTCTGCAGGGCTGGACACCAGGCTTCTGTCACATTTGTCTTTCCAGCTTACAGTGCCTGTTGTGGCCCTCCAAAAGACTTCCACGTCCCTACAGGAGCGCGTTATGGGCGCAGGCTCCTGGATGTTAAGGCGTGTCCCAAGGTGCACACAGAATGTTAAGCTGCCCTCTAATTGCAGGCCGCCACCTAGTTTTGTAGTCCATATAAAGTTCATGTTTTGGATTTTTTAAATAAACAACTCTGATGCTTAAATCATGTCTTTTGTAGATATTAATAAAACTTCTTTCAAAGAGTACTCTTTTGTTACCCAGAAAGCACTAATGTAATTTCACCTTATCATAACGAAACACCTGAGATAGTTAGCTTATAAAGGCAAAAGCTGATCTCGACTCATAGGTTTTGGAGGATCTGGTTGATAATCGGTCTCATGATCGGGGCTTGTGGTGGTGCAGCGCCTGGCGGTGGAGGGAGAAGGTAGAGTGAGAGGTAGAGAGAGACTGCTTGCCTCGTGCATGGCCAGAAAACGTGGAGCAGTGAAGTCATCAGGGTCTTTCGGTGCTGCACCCCACGACCTGCAAAGCCCCCACTGTGTGGCTCATCTCGCAAGCTTCTGTCCACTCTGGCAGGACCACCTTGGGAAGCAGGACTTCGCAGGTGGACCGTGGGGATTTCTTATCTAACTATAGTCGTGATTACTTCCTTTTTTCTCTGCAAATAAATACACTTTACATATTTAGATATGATATTTCACTTGTTACTGTACTTGTTCTGCTTAGTATTATGCGTGGAATGTTTTCGTGTATGTGCCGTCTTGGGGGGCTAGAGGTGGAGCTCTCTGGCACGAAACATACTTAGCATGCGTGAGGCCCTGCCTTGATCCTGCCCACCCACCCCCACACACACACAAAGTCCTGGCAGATTTTAATGCCCAACCATTTTCACCACGTGACTGTCTTCATTTACGCTCATGGTAATGTCACTGAGGGGCTTTATCATTTTACAGAACTTCATGAATCATCAAAGAGGGATTAGATTATGCTTACTACTTGCATTTAAATTTTATTTCTTCTTAAACTACTAATTTATATCTATATGTAAGTTCAATACACTATATTAAATTGCACATTTAAATAGCATGTTTGATAACTTAACTTGAGACGATATTAGATTAAAGACAGCAGAATCAGCAGTTTCCACTAATTTCCAAGGCACCTCGTAGATGTGCGCAGCTTTGGTGATTGCCTGGATTCTAAACATTTCCAAGATAAATGTTTAACCAACAATAATGACACGAATTATTTTCTTTAAAAGGCATTGAACACATTTTCTAAATACTGTAATTTAAATAAATGAAATTATGTTGAGGAAAACAAGATTTGGGGAAGTCATATGAGGATTGAAAAAATTTCTAAGATATTTCAAGGAAACCTTACAGAGCAATTCTTTGCATTGATTTTTACAAACATGGAAAAGGTGAAGCCTGAAATTATGGCAAGTGCACAATTCCATGTAACTTGGAAGAAAGAAAACACAGAACAACTAACAATGTGTGTACAGTTAAATGCAGAAATTGGGCAATACATCTTCAACAACTACATTTGATCCACATTAGGTGCCACAGAACAGTTAGGAGTAGGAGAATATGTGGTGTTTGGACAGAATAAGACCTCAGGGACTGTTAAGCCTAAAACATGAAACCTTCCAAAGAAAAATCACGATGATCATGGTCACTGTTCAGAATAGGCTTCCATACATTTCTGATGTTGAAGATTGCTAAGAAACATGACTGTTCTAAGTCGTGCACACTTGTGTGACATTTCTAGGTTGAAGAAATGCCATTGGAATGGTCGTTCCAGATAACATAAGGGAATGATCCCCAGCTGGAGGGCTCCAGGTGGGGTGAGGAGTGAGGTGATCCTATCGTCCCTCCTTACATATGTCCGATTGGTGAAAATGACATAGGAAGAAAGGGCTGAAGCCGACGATGTACCTTCTGAGATGCAGGCAGGCAAAAGGGACAGTGAGGGAGCCCTCAGGCAGGAAGATGATGGGCAAAGGCTTCGGTCAGAGCTCTATCCGTGTCTTGATAAGGAAATAGAAAAGAAAGGCTGACTATCGGAGTTGCCGATCCCATCTTGATGATACTATAGGACGCGCTCTCTCCTGAGAAGAGGAAATGACTTTTAAAGGCTAAGAGAAGGTAGGAGTTGCGTGGTGACAGAGCACATTGCAGGCAGGGAAAACGGGTGAGAAAAGCCCGGAGTCAAAGGCAGCTTGTAAGTTATGCCTCGGGACGTCCTGTGCATAAAGAAAGACCAAAAGGGACCACTGCTGCAAAGGAACGGGGAAGCAGATCTCTTGCAGAGGGGAAGGGGACCAAGAAACGGAGAGTTGGGACGGGACAAGGACATGACAAGAGGGAGGTGTGTCCATACATGCGCCAGCTCCCCACAGTGAAAGGAAGCGCTGCGAACCCGCACTAGGGAGGACAACTTAAAACTACACCTGGAGTTGGAAAGGAAAGTAGGCACCGCAGCGACCTCACCAGAAGACCCTGAACTCTAACGGGCTGCGGCGTGTAGATTCACTCCACCTTCAGCGGGGAGCCAACGGAAGACTGTTTATGGGGGAAAAATACGGGAGCCATGTTTAGCCAGAAAACTACTCTGCTGGAGCTTGGTAGGGAAGGGAGAGCGCCGAGCAGAGTTGCAGTGGACCCGGGGTCGTCCTGCAGGCGCTGCAAGGGCACACCAGGGTGGGCGAGAAGAAGAGAGCCAGACAGCCGTGGAGATGGGCCTCCGCGCGGGCACAGCTGGGCGGGCTGCTGCAAAGCAAAGTGAGCGAGGAAGGTGCGGCCACGTCAGGAAGAAGCTTCTGAGCCAAGTTCTGCTAAGAGGTGAGCACATACTCCTTTCTGACTGGTGGATCTGCTGCGTGGGGCGCACATGGCAGGACCCACAGGAACACCGAAAATACCCAAGACCAGGGCCGGCCAGATAGCTCAGCCTCTCACCGGACACACAGGTACACTGAAAATATACAAGACAAAAAGGACATGTGGGCTTTAAATTCTCGGGGGTATTTCTTAATCTCGCCACTGTTTATCAAGTGGCTGGAAGTAATTTTCATTTTGAAATGAAGAGCCATCATAAAATTCAGCTGTTGAAAGCAAAGTAAACCGGGGAAAAGCAATATTTTTTGAAGACGTGGAGCACCCCTGCTGAACGCTGTTACAGTAATTTTCTTAAGTGCAAGCCTCAGTCATATTTGGTCTGTCTTCTGGACTATTGATCATTAGACGCTGAAACACTACATAAATCAGACATGATTTACAGTATGAATTTATCAAATGTCCTTACAGAGAGAATGCAGGAACTCAGAAACATGTATTTTTTATTATTCATATTGCTTAGACTCTGGTTTTATTATAACATCATGAAACTTTATTTTTTCTTTATAATACCATGAAACTTTAAATATTTTCTTTATTTCAGTCCAAACAGATTATGAGTTACATTTTCCTCGGAAAACTTTGGATCAGTTCTCTGCATTAATATTTACAATAACAGCAGTTCCCATGTTTCAGTTATAAAGCAGGACTTTTAGGTGTAGCTGCTTTGGAGTCGTAGGTTTGTTTGTGCCTGATGTCAAAAGGCTTCTCACCTAGAGGAAATGGTTAAAATGAATATGCCACTACATGGGCCACTACACCTTGACTCTGGCCGGCTCAGCCCACCCTGGGATGGGGCTGATGTGACATGTGGTGCCTGGGATCAGACTGTGGTCCCTGCACTTGCCTAAGCCTGCCTAGCAGGAGCTTTAGTCTGCCGAGCTATCTTGCCAGCCCCTGAATTTTTCTTTTCTGAAACGAGGTACTTTTCATCATTTAATCATAAATAAATTGTAACTTATTAGCTTTCATGTATACATAAGTTATATAAAAGTCTAATTTTGTTTAGCAAGTATAATAAGAAAATGATAATGTTGGATCCCTTGTGACTATTTTTCTTATTGTATTTAATTTTGTGGTAATCACAAACTGTGATGTTCATAATGTAAATAATACTAAATTAATTTAATAAAAATAAAATGAATAGGAAGGAAGGCAGAAAGTGACTCCCATGCACCCTCAGTTGGACACAATGTGCCAGAATGTGCCCATGTGTGTACCAAGACACCCTGAGGGTTCTGAAGTCCTGGGAGTGCTCTTCCTTCACCTCTGGACGCTGAGCTTTCCCCAAGGAGGACCAGCTCCACAGGGCTTGTGAGGGGACCAGAAGGTAAAGGAGCCCACGTGGCTGCTTCACCTTTCTAACCAGCAAGGCACCGGTCAGCAGCTTCCCTCAGTGAGACTGAAGGCGTTTCTGCGCTGAACCTTGTGCTGGCTGAGACTGGAAATGTGAAGCATCCTCCTGAACCTCAGAATCTGTCTATTTTTGTGGGGTTCCAATGCACTGAAGGAGTGTCAGGCTCATTGTAAGGCTGAAGAGTCTTGCAAAGAAGGCATGAATGGTAGTGCTCTTCTGAGGGGACATGCCCCAGGGGCACGCCCTATACTGCTATGGGATGACCTGTCTGCCAAAGAAGTGAGATACATAATCTCATGCTCCGAGGCACTGAGAGGGGACAAGCGGGCCTCTTGGGGTTGCTCGGCTCCACAGGACCATGTCTGCCTCACTCCTCCTGTGCTCACATGCTTGCTGCAGGCTCAGGGAGTGTCCTGGGCAAACTCTGGCCTATAAAGAGATGGGCAGGTGAAGCTGGCTCTGGGGCCTATGTCCTGGATTTCCCATTCTGTTAACTAAGGACAATTATGGTCCATTTGAGCCTTAGCCCGTACCAAGAAGATAAGCTACATTTATTTCTTACAATTATCTTTATTTCTTAGTTTAGGTAGGGCCATTAATTCACTTCAATGCAATACATTTTAAATTTGATTCAGTTAAGAATATTTTCTTTTTTATATTTCTTTCCTTTTTTTTTTTTTGTATTTTAGGGATGAGTCTACAGGGTGTTCAAGGTCTTACTACTACATTGGACTCACAGTGATCCGCCTGTTTACAGCCTCCCAAGATTTGGGATTACAGGCGCGCACCACCACACTCAGTCTCAATTGCTCTCTCAGCACATCCAGGGGGTAGGGCTGGCACAGCAGGCCTGGGGATCGAATCCCCAGCCCCTGTGCCTGCTTGCAGGAGCTTTAATCCACTGAGCTATTTGGCCGGCCCTGAAAATATTTTATTTTCAAAACTGGAGTGCTTCAAATGATGCAACCTCTAAAAATTAGTACCAACACTACATTGAAATTAAGTGCAATGCCTGTTTATTAAAGGAACGTGTAAATTTAGAAAGTTTGCAGATCTTTAAACACTTGGTTTTATTTTTCACTTTTTTTTTCCAAAGAAAGAAACAGATATGAATCAAAATAACCTAAGATCAAAAGTGTATACCTTTGGAGTAATCTCTCTTAACAGGTTTAGTTCATAATGCATGATAGTTGTGAATAGGAATCCATTTTATTTTACAAACTATTTAGATCATTTTAAGTGAATTTCTATGGCTAAAGGCATGTGTTTTGTAGATGCATTTGAACAGATAATATTTTAATGACAGTCATGGTGAATTTTATAGACACTTTTGTCCCCTAAACACCTTCTGAGATCCTCTGTGCATGTATTAAGATTAATTAGATAATGTCTCCCAGGTGCTGCGAGGCATTTGGAGACAAGAAATGAAGCGTTTGGTTAGAGTAGCTGTTACTGACTTCGGAGACAGAGTTCAAGCCTAACAGTTTCCTTGCTGATCATGACTGCTAAGCACTGTTGAGAAAAAGCCTTCTGTGGTCTTGCCAGTGGTCACTGTGCTGGCTGGAAGCCCAAGCCTCTCTGCTCCTCACTACTCTCCTTCTTCTTTCCTTCCATCCTTTCATGTTTCCTTCACTCTTCTCAGTTAGACACCTGGGAGAAGAAACTAAGTGTGTGGGGCACCAGCATTCAGAGTGCAGGTAAGGAAGGGGGGATGGAATAGCCTGGTGCATTGGTTTCATTCCTCTAAAGGTGAAAAGGGACTATGATCTTGGCCTCCCCGGAAGCACCATGTCAGTGGTGGCTCGTAAAAGGCTGAGGCAGGTAAAGGTTTCGGGAGTTAGCCCCTGAGGGTTTGAGGCACGCTGGACAGATAGATACGATATCACTAATGGAGGGGACTCGACAGTGGGCACAGGCCAATTCAGCATGGCCATCTTCTCCAACTCCTCCTGGTATGCTAGAAGGAGCAGAGGGCTGGGAAACAGAATGTCAGGTGGTAGGTGACAGTCCCTCTCTCGAAGGCATATCGAAAGTGTAATAGGAAATTGGATCATGATGTCCTCTCTGTAGAACTTTGATTTTTCTATAGTTTTATGTATAATTTTATGTATGTTATTTAATCCTCAAAACTGTTCTATGAGATACTTACTGTTCCATTCATTTAAATGTTGGACAATTATAGGCTTAAATATTTATGGATCTCCCTAGAAATATACAATATCTGAAGGACACAGGAGAGGGATTGGACGAGACAGACAGTGAATTCATAAAGTAATGACTGTTGAGAGTTAAGCTGAGGATGGAGAAATAACTTGGGTTCAGCTTCTTTCTTTGTAGTGGAGACACAACACTTTACACCCACATTTGAGAAGAGGAAAGGTTTATTTTGGCTTGTGGTGTGGAGAGGTTTCTGTCCATAACCTGCTGGCTCTGGACAGGAGGAGTGATGTGGTGGAAAGGTTTGTGAAGGAAGCTGTTTGTATCTGGCCACCAGGACGCAGATGGGGGAGGGCCAGGGGGAGGGAGATAAACGCTCCCAGGTCATTGTGACCCCATGACCCAGCTCGCCAACAGGTCCCCTCGTCTAGCAGCAGGTTAATCCTGTCACCTTCCCATCTCTGAAACAGTGAGTTTTTTGTGGAGGAGGTTCGAAAACCAAATTACAGCACAATTCTTTATTTGAACACAGGAAAATATTGTGTAACTCATTGAGGTGTGAGCTGACTTGAGGCAATGCCCTGCTGTGCACATAATTTTTGGGAAATATTCAAAACTGCAGCACAGGCACTGGCTGCAGAGAGCAGCGGCTCTTGAGTCCATGGAAGGATTCTGTGGGGAGCTAGGGCAATGGTTTTCATTTTAATCTTTTAAGCAACAACTTCTATGAGAAGGTCACATGCGTATACTGCTCTCAGAGGGAAAAATATGCTAGGATTACACTTTATGTCTAATCTGAAGAGACGTCACTCTATTTGTGTCCTTGGTGGTGAGCTGAAACATATAGATCTTTGTAATACAATTTTGCAAGTGTGAGAAAGCCTGCCCACCCGGAAAGCCGTGTTGTGGAGCAGAGGTTTCACAGCAGCACACCTGTGGGCAGATCACGCGTTTCACTTGAGTGTCTTTTAACACAAAATTTATGGATAGCACAAAGCACTGTAACATTGTAATTTTATTGAGAGATTATGCTAAAATTTATAGTATTTAACAAAGAGAAGTCTAATAGAAAAGTTATGGAAATTAATAAAATGTAAAAATTAAGTAAACATTTTCCTTCCAAATTAAGCTTCACAGAATAAGCTGTACATACATGATTTGGTGTTTGGAAAAGGGATTGAGCAGTTGATGGAGGATGATAAGTCCCCTCATTTTTACATGTGCTCAAGAGTCAGGTTGGTAAAGATTGCTTCCACTGACAGGAGATGGTGCATTGAGAAGTATAAAAGCCTTGGTCTGTCCTAACTTTTCTGGCTCCTCTCTGCCCAGGGGTCTGAATGTAGGTAAAAGGAAAGCACAGCATGGGAGGACTCAGAGATCAGAGTAGAGGCAAGCTGAAAAGAGCGGAGGGTGAGAAGAAGGG
>NW_004524610.1:6625161-6641015 GCF_000260255.1 Octodon degus
TATTTATTTATTTGGTCAGGCTCTCACTATGCAGCGCAGATCTCCTAGTGACCCTCCTAGTGACCCTCCTAGTGACCCTTCCGGCCTCCGCAGCGCTGCCGTTGCAGATGTGAGCCACCACACCTGGCCTTTGGTGCTGGGGATTGAACCAGGTCCCTGTTCGTGCCTAGGCAGGCGCTTAGACCTCTGAACTGTCTCCATGGCCCTGAATATATTTTTTTGTCATGGCTCTTTTGTTTGTCAGTTCACCATTTTCGTTCAGTGTGAACGCCACCTGACTTAGGCTTCAGCACAGGGCTGTGTGACACCTTTCCTCAAGTCCTTGGCAGGACGGTGTACAGTCCCGGCACTGCCCGGCGAGGCGGGTTGTTAACCGTGTCTGAACGGCACTCCCTGCTGAACCCTTTCCTGTCTTCTGTGCATGACAAGGACCTCTTGCTCCAGCCGTGCGTGCGTGCGTTTGGTGGACTGACTGCTAGATCATCCTTCCTCATAGAAATGGTCTCTGCTGTGCGGGGGAAGATTTGACGTGATGCAGCAATGGAAGTACTAGAATGGTTCTGAAAGTGAGCAGAAATCAAGAATTTTCAAGAATTGTGAAACTTGGAATCTGGATCAGCCTGGCTGTTACGAGGTTGTAGGCATGATGAGATTAATTAAGACAGTTACTCACGTGTATTCTGAAGTCTCCAAGACTGGAAAGGACAGGAGGAAGGTGGATGCTTTGAAATTTAGGAGCATTAGAAGACAGAACAGTATGACTATGAGGGAGAGGAGAAAGGACTTTAAGAAGAAGCATAGCGGGACAGAAATTACTACGCATGCTTCCTAGAGCCCTGTAGATGTTTTACCTATGATATTTTCACTATGAAACCACAGAAAAGTCAAGAAAGCCACTGGGATTTAGATCAAGTTTTAAGAGGAGGGAAGAGTTTCTATACCCAGGTCTTCTGATCAAAAGCCCAGGGCAGGCCACCTGGCTCAGCAGATTGAAGCGCCTGCTTCGGCAGACGCAGCCTGCGGCCTCCTGTGGGCACGCTGAAACGCAACTGAGGCTGGGCGTTCGCCTGTAATCCCAGCTCTCGGGAGGCTGAACACAGGTGGAGCACTAGGAGTCCAATCTGTGCAGTGAGACCCTGTACTAAAAAGCAAAAATAAATTAATTAATTAAAATAAAATTAAAAACAAAAGCCGAGCTTCTTTCACTTTGCCTGACCTCTTAAGAAAGCTTCTAAAGACAGCTGTGGGGGGGACACGGGAAGGCATGAAATAGGGCAGGAAGGCGCTGGACGTAGCGGCGGCGTCGCTCCACGGGCTGCGACCACCGAGGCTGGGACCACCGCGGGGCTTGGTCCTGGAGGAAGGGCACACGAGTGTGGGCGGTCCGCCTGGGGGTGGCTCCCGTCCCGCTGGCCAGGCTGCTCCTCCGCTGTCCCCGCAGCCGCAGGGGTGAGCTGAGCGCTCTGCCTGTCTGGAGCGGGTCACCCGCCGCGCAGGTGGCGCAGGCAGGCGCGCTCAGCAGCGGGCAGCTCCCCGCTCGCTCAGGAGCTGCAGAGCAGGGAAAGGGTCCTTCCTGCGCTCAGGACCAGCCCGGGGGGCGTGTCCCTGTCTCGGTCCTGCCTGTGGCTTGAGTTGAGGAACCAACAGCCCTCCCTTTATTTCTGTTCCATTTCTGTCACTTTTGACTTAAAGTGCCCGGCTAATTGAATGACCATAGAATGCTGGGATAACTATTTCAACATAGTTCAATAGCAAAGAGCCTGTTTCTTTGTCATTGGAAACTTGCTTTTCACTAGAACTCATAATTTACAAATTTAATTTAAATTCAGGTGAAACGTGTGGCAGAACTCTCTCACCCAGACTGTCTACACATTGCCATATAAAAATTATCAAATTATTACATATGCTCATATAACAATATCTGCCTTCTGAACAGAATTATGGTTTTCTTTTATCATAGAGAAATGAGAGAAGCAATTTCTGCAAGTATTTCAATAAATATTTCTCCAAAAATTAATACCACTGAATTTAGTTACCTTTTCTTGAAATTTGGAAAGGAATCATAACAAGATTGTACAACTTAAAATATGACAACAATGTGACTCTATTAAGTAAGTACTATTTTCTTCTCAGATACTGGTATCTTGAGGATCCTGTAAATAAGAAAAATAAATTTATCATAGACTAAAAAGTGTATTAGTTTTACAAGTTTGAAATTAAAAAATGGTGATTTGACTATATGGTGCGTGTTCAGTTCCTCGTGTTTTCTAATCACCCGCTGCTTTTATAAACTCAGCAAGTCAGTTCACCTCTAAATGAACTCTTCTTTTCCATCCTTAGAGATGAGACATTTAGGAAAACTGGGTACCAGGGTCCCTTTAGCACAGCCATTTCAGCTCTGGGTGGAATCCCTGATGACCAGATAATTGTTTGATTCTAACACAGCACAGTTAATCACTAGGACTATAAAATGCGGGAGAAAACCTGAGCAGAAAATGGGGGGCATGTTCTCTCCTTTCAACTGACTTTAAAATTTACATGGCTCTTCTGTCATTTGTTGAATTAATAAAAATGTACATTATTTTATCAGTTTGGCAATGTAAATGCCAGGAAATGTGGCACTCAGAAAGGACAGGCCCCAGAGTAGCTGCAGCTGCCTCCCGTGGTAAGATCTGACGCGGTGAGATTCGTCTGTTGTGCTTGCATTTGTCTTTCATTTTGCTTGAACTCTTTTCCTGGTCAAGACCTGCCCTCCTATTTCCACAAAACAGGAAACAAGAACCTCCAGCGCTGCGCTCTGGTTTGGGGTTCTTTTCCTCGTAACCCCAGGCGAGCACATCCATTGCCCGCGTCTGTGCAAGGCCCAGGACAAATGTAGGACTGAACACAAGCACGCAGTAGGCTTGGCCCAGCAGTGCAGGCTAATGAAAGTCATGGAGCCGCTGGAGTCCCTTTCGCTTCCTGCTGAGGCCTGGAGACTGGCGTTTATTCTGTAGTGCCTTTAATTGAAAGGGTTGGCTTTCTTGTTTTTTGTTCAGTTTTGTTTTTGATTCTGCATAGTAATTGGTACTACACTTTTTTCATATGAAAAAAATGGACCTGGCTTCTTGATTTTTACCAAGCATTGATCATTACAGATTTATATAAGGTTTTATTTGTACTCATTTAGTTTGACACTGTTGCCACCAAAATAAATAAATAAATACCTTGAAGATTATTAGTGTGGCCAAGAAAGATGAAAGCCAATTCTGTGACACTTGTGTGGGTGTAAAATTGAGAATGCACCTCCCCATCTCAGGGGCTTTTCTTCCCCTGCTTGCAGTACATAATATAGACTCTCTAAATGTAGGTGAATAATAAATGCACCTCATTAATAATTAACAGACTGTAATAGAGCACAGTATCAGCAGAGTCCTCCAAGACATTGACGGCTACACATCGCCACTTTAAATGACGGCACAAGGGGCAGTGGGGCCCCCTGATATGGATTTACCATGGTAAATGAGTTTGCGTTACTGTATGTATTTTGTTCTACATACCCAGTTATCAATAATCAGCTTCATGTCCCTCCAACAGTAGCACAAACGGGAAAAGAATAATTGCCACTCTCACTGGAGCCAGCTTATTGATGAGGTGGACACAGAGAATATTTTTAGCCTGCTGGCTGTCCATCAGTAAGCAGTTTCTTGGGCCTGTCACTTCTCTTTTCTCTGGAAACCGTTATGGCTTTGTCTGCCCAAGAGAAATAATGAGATCCATCTATCAAGAAAAAAAAATAAACAATAAACTCTGTACCTTCCAGTTAATTTGTTTTCCCCCATGTTTACCCATGTGCACTCAGTTAACTATCCATCAAGTTAGACGCATGTAAAGAAGTGTATTTTTCAAAAGGTTGAATCCATTAACCCTTTTGCTAATACAATATATAGGCATCCGCAGCAGCTAAATCAAGGACTTGTAAAAATCAGTCCTTTCGAAGAGCACATGAAGTCTCTCTCGGCCTGTGCCTCAGAGCTTGGTGTTGATAAGCCTGCAAGCTTCATTTCAGCCCACCAGGTCGCGGGCGCACTTCCCTCCCACCTGTGCGCTTCCCTTCAATTCGTTGTTGATTGTAATTCCACTCCACATTTTCAGAAATTAGTGCAGAATGAGCAACTTAAATCAACAGCTTCGGCCTGATTGTATAAAATTTGCTAACGGCGATTCAGCGGGAACTGGTGATGCATCTCTACTACCAAATGGTGATTTTTTTTCCTCTTCTGTTAAAAAGTATATACTTTGCCAAATCAAAGACAAAAACAGAATGACTTGGGCCATGATTTGGTCCTAGGATTTTGCTGGCATTTCTAAGCTATTTGAACTTTACTGCTGCTCTTTGCTGGCAAGAAACTTCAATACTGGAAGTGGTCCTGAAGTTAAATGCCCCCCTCGGTTTTTTCTTATCCATCTGTACTATCAAAATAGTCAGGCGCTGTTAAATAAACACTTGTCAAAAGCTTGAAAACCTTGAACGACTGTGGCAGTGCGTGTTGAAAGCTCTCAATTTAAAAAATAATTTTAAAAAACCCTGTGTTCCAAGACTTCATTTCTGAAGAGAATTGTTTGAAATACAGGACCTAAAGTCCTGAAAATGTGATACAATTCCCACTTCACTGTACATCCTCTAGTGCATTGGATTTAGGAAAGTGAAGTAAGTTTTCCAGTTGTTAACTTAACACTATTTGCTTCACATAAAGAAGAGTAAAAAATAAATAAACAAAAATAAGTATTTGCTGACAAGGAACTGGGAAGAAAACCATTGTTTTATCACTTATGGTTAAAAGAACATAGTGACGTCAGTGATAGGTATGTTGATACCTAGAAAGTGGGTGTTTAGAGAAAAATAGGCTTAATTTGAGCAATAATACATTTAAGAACTTTAAAGAAAATGTTATGACATTTTAAGTGCCTATAAGGTTGGTGGTACTGATTATTTTGTGCCATTTAATTTTTGTCATGGATTTTCCCTTCTTTTTGGTCCTATGCATGTAACTGATTAATAAATTCCACTTTTGAAAAAGGTAAAGAAAGGAGGCATTTAAAAAAATGAGGGAATAATGAGGAAAGAAAAGGAAAATTGAATTATACAATAATTAGAAAAAACATAAAGGAAGAATGTCAAGGTGGAGGATGAAAAAATGTGAAATGACATCATTTAGCTATGAGGTTAAGAATGTGGACTCGGTGGCTGGGGAGATGGCGCAGTGGAATAAGTAGGTACAAGGGCCTGAGTTCAAATCCCTGGTTCTGATTATAAGCATGCACCACCAGGGACCCGGTCCCTGGCTCAGAGGGCCCGGGGGCAGAGCCAGTGCAGCCTGTGGTTCATGGGATCGAACCCCGGTCCCTCTGCTTAGGCACTTAGTCTGCCCTCGCACCCTCAACTCTATTTTTTTTCTGTATTTTAGGGAAAGGTCTACATGGTGTTTAGGGTCCGACTACTAGATAGGACTCACAGTGATTCTCCTGTTTACAGCCTCCCAAGAGCTGGGCCGGGGGCGGGGCAGGTATGGCACACCATGGCATTGAACCCGGCCACTGTGTCTGCTTAAGCAGGCGCTTTAATCCGCTGAGCTATTTGGCCGGCCCTTCCCCAACTCTTTTCACCCGTGCTTCTTCATTGAGAACATATCTAACGTGAGTATGCAGCTCTTAGACTTGTGTTAAGGATTTCTGGGCACACAGTGAACTCTCAAGAAGGTCCACACTGTAAGGACGGCTCTGCGACTTGCAGTGGCAGGTGCACAAACTACAACTGAAGGCCCAAACCCAAGCATTGGTTTTCACATGGCTCACACTCTCAAAATGGCCTTACACTGTAAGTTATAGGGGAAAAAAATCAAAAGAAAAGTAATACTTCGTGGTGCCTTAAAATCATATGAAGTTCAATTCCACTCTGAATTAACGAATTTAATTGGACTACATCAACACTAAATAACCCGCATATCGCTGAGGGCTACTGTCTTGCCACAGTGATACGGTGTAGTTGCTTTTCCCTTTGTGTTTTAATGAAAATGACAAAACCTTGACTAAACTAGAACACATTTTGGAGTCAGTGAGAGCACAGTTAAGAAATCAGGACACAACTCAGAAACTGAGGCCATTTTTCCAAGTCTGTTGGGTCATCCTCTGTGTTGTGCTCAAGAAAAAAATGAACCTCAGAGTCGAGAGGAGAAAAATCTGATGGAAAGAGGAAGCATTCCTTCTAATGTCTGCGGCAGGGTGACCTACAGGAGGGTGTATGTGATCCATTTCCTTCCTGCCTCAAATCCAACTGTCCAACTGCCGGCAGTGTAAGAGCCAACCTCACCCCTCGTAAGCGCCGGCGCTGCCAGCTTCCCCCACCTGTGAGCACCTCAGCTAACCGATGTCTCCACCATTCAATCTGTGCTAGCCAGCCACACCCACTTTGCTTTTCCACTAATTTACCAAGTCGTTCTGTGAATATGAAGTGTTTAGTCATCTGTCTGGGATCCCTCTCCTAGACTTAGAAGTCCGGCTCCTACATTTGCATTGTCCTCAATTCCACAAGCAAACATAAAATCACAACGTGACTGCTGCTGCTCCTCAGAACCTACAGCCTGACCACCCAGAGCCAGGAGCTTTCTGCATCGCTTGTGTTTGTGCTTCTCTTGCCCACACGCTTCCTGGGGGCACGTGGAAGCCAGTGTCTGTTAATGTCTCCTCACCTGTTGCAGTATTGCCTCCCCTTCTTTAGCAAAACAAAGCAAAACCTTTTATTTGTTCATGTGTACGGTATATAGCAAATGTGTTCTCGGTGGGGAGGGAGCCAGGACACATGCCTAATGCATCTCAGTTGCGTTTTCAGTCCCTGCTTTTTTCCCTTCCTCCACTTTTCAGTTCTCTGCCCTGTTGGAAAAGACCCCGTCTCCAAGGTTCCTACTATCTATCTTTTATTATACTTTTTACTGCATCTACACTTTGGGTTTCTTCTGTAATAGAATCTATGCAAGATTTAAGTCTGCAAATCTGATTTACTTCACGTATCATTGTGGATTTGAGGTGGACCATTTTCCTAAAATGATGCAAGTGCATCCTCCTTAGAGGCAGTGAAACCCTGCCCCGCATTCATGTTGTGCTCCCCCCCACTGGCCTCTCTTGGACATTCCCACAGGCTCAGGCTCCAGCTTGGCAGGTTTGTAAAAACTCAAATTATATGCTCAGTCTGCTCTAGCTAGATAACCTATATAGAGCATACCTTACTGATCTTGTTCCTCCCACGTTCATAGTTTGCTAATTCTATGTGTGCCTATTTGCACAGCAATCTAAGCAGAGTTTCATCATCACCGTGCATTTCATTTAGGTCTCTCATAGGAGAAAGGAGAGAGCACCTTGCAAAATGGTCTGTGTTTAGCTTACCTGCATTGTTTGCAATGTGTGGGTCTGATGGAGTCTCCAAGGCCAGGATCTGAAGTACATGTGCACAAAGACTCTCTTTTACAGTATTTCTTTGCACCTCGCTCAATGTTGAATTAGGCAAGGACACACTCTCAAGGAATGTACTGGAATAAAAAGCCTGAGTAGCTCTCCATTGCCCTGTGCCTGCTCATACCCTGGCCATGGGGGTGCACCCCTTTCTTCTGACTACTGCGGGAGACTGATGCCGGAGCACTGCAAGTTCGGACCTGGCCTGGGCAACTTAGTGGCTTAGAGACTCTCCCTCAAAATTTCAAAGGCCTGGGCATGTAGCTCAGGGTGATTGCCCTGGATCCAATCTCTAGTACTTTCTCCCAAAAGAAAAATAATCACAATAGGCAATAGCAATAATTGCAACAGGCAGCTTGTTGGGTGATCTGTACTGGCACAGCACGTGGAAGGCAGGATAGCTGTAGGAGTCTCTACGCAGTTGTCAGCCACTGGCTACAGAGCTGGACGCGATCGGAAATAGATTCTCCCCACCCCGTTCCTCCACCCTCCCAGGGTGTCGGCTACAGAGAAAACATGGGAAAAGCAGCACAAGGTGCAGGTTGGAGCAGCAGTCCCCTCCAACCTTGGCAGAGCCAAAACGAAAGCCTGTTTCCCATTTTGTGTGTGTGTAGAAGTTCACCCGACTCTGGGGCTCCCCAGATCAGAGTTGAGACTTCACTCACCAGGACGTAGGTTGCAAGGGAGGAGGTGAGTCTGTCTTCCTATATGTAGGTTTGCTGTAAACCCACAGTATTGAATTAACAAATATGTTTTGCCTGAAATAATTATTTTATTTTTATTTGCTTCTCAAATATACATGTAGTGAAATTTGGCGAAGCATATAGATAGAACTGAAAATTGCCTTCATCTTTAGTGTTTAATTAAAAAAAAAAACTTTTCAAGAACAGCATTTAAAGCTATAAAACTTAATGGAAGAATTAGAAATTCTATAACACAAGATTCTCCCTGGGATGCTGTTATCAAATGTTTTGGCATGGAAGTATTCATCTGCTGAAAATAAAATGCCATCTAGCAGTGGAAAATATTACCATTCTGAAAAATATGTGTGGAAAAAAGACTATTCTATGATTAATGAAAATGTGGCTTTTATTGTAAGTACATGCCTTTTTGGAGAAAGCTGTTAGCATGTGTGACATATTGAAAACAAGCATTCATGTGATTTGATCGAAGAGCTCCAATCTTTGAGAGACAGTAAATAATACAGTATTTAGAAAATTGCTTTAAATATTTATTTCTCTGATTGGCTAAGATTGCTCACAAATTGCTGCACATTTTAGTATTGAAAAAGCAAGTCTGAATAAAACATGCATCTTGAAGATAAGTTGGGAACCTACATTGTATGTGTGCTGGAGATAGGGGACGATATTCCTAATAGTAATGACATTCTTGATGGTGTTCATCATTGATCCCCAAGTAGTTTAGAATGTTATCAGGGAATTTTTAAGTTAACCATCTTTGCCATGTTTTGAGAGACAAATCTCTTCTCTTTCTCAGAAAATCTTTAGTCATTCCCTCTTTTTAGGTAAAAAGCGTCAGGTAATACATGTGACTCTGTGGATTCAATGACTACTGTACCTCAGTTTACAAATTTAATTTGTTTTAAGATTCTGGAGAATATGGCTGTGCTTATGCTGGTGAGGGGAAGGTGGACCGTGGTTGTGTTGATGTGGGGAGGATGGGCTGTGGTTGTGCCTGCCACTTGATGAATTTGTAAGCAAAAGGAAACTTTTGTTTGCAAACCAAGTTGTTTGCAAACTGAAGCACTCGAGAACTGATGTATTACCATAATTGATAAATAATATGAATGACAGAAACCTTCGTACACCATTACGTAGAATGCACATTAGTGTACTCTATGAAATGGCCAGCTGACATTGTATTCAAAGAAGTCAGTAATTGTCTCCAAAGAATGTCTGCAAACTATTTATATTACTCAGAGTATTTATCAATCATAGACGTTGAGAGCCCTTGCCAAAGAAGAGGCTTATTATAAAAAGCATTCTCAGAATGGAGTCCACAAACACACAGTAAAGCAGTAATTTGAACCCTTTCAGGACAGTATTCCCCACTGATGTCTCACTGGGAAGAGTTCTGGAGCAGGACAAGGGGTGGAGGGTGGAGAAGCCCGACGGGGGAAATAGCACGCGGGCCTTCCAGCAGAACTGCAGCGAAAACGGCAGCGCTCGGGCAACGGATGCTAACGCGTCTCTGCCAATCAAATGTGATCCCTGCCATAATGCTAGACAAGGTCTGACCTGCTACGCAAAGTAGCCCCCATTCTAGGGGTACACCAAGTGAAATAAGAACACAAGCACAAACATGCAAAGTCTGTTAATATTGTTTTCAAGATATTGTAAAACAAGATCAATACTTTAAAATCAAGGTCACCATTAGTTTTAACATGCCTTTCTAATGATGAACTTTTTTCTTAATAGCCTCAATAGTATAGGTGGCCCTTCTTTGCTGTTATAAATACTATTACAGTGAGATGTTATATGTTTGCCTTTGTGTATTTATTCAAAATATTTTATATGTCCTGGGAATAGGATTCCAGGGGTCAGAGAGACGGCTCAGTAGAATAAGTGCTTGCCTGGCAAGCATAAGGGCCTGAGTTCAATCCCCGGTTCCGCCAAAAAAAAAAAAAGAATACAGTTCCAGGGATGGATATATATTAATGACCATTCTATGACTTTTGATACATATTCCTTTTTATATTATAAAATTCTCAACACACAGAATTTTTATGTAGGATGGTAAACACAGAGTTTCTCTTATGAATTTTCACTGTTGTGAATATTGTGGTGAAATTTTACATGTGAGCACATTTAATTTTCACAATGATTTCTAACAGTCTTACTGATTTTGTTATAGAAAAATAAGTTTAATGGATGAATTTGAAGAAATTGAATGCTGGAGATAATAAGTAACTTGCCCAGGGACATAATATTGATAAGCTCTATGAATACACCAGTTTCCATGACGTCCTTAATATAACACACATTTTATTTACCCAGTAAAAGATTAGCAGATGAGTAGAGGTGTATTTTATTTTTTCTAGCCTTTCTAGCTGGATTTTTTTTATTGGATCTTTTTCTATGTCTGTTTCATCTATATATGACACACCAGTGTAAAATCGGTAATAACTATTCAATTAATGATAGATTTTAATGTTGTTCTTGTAGCCAGTTATTAAGGGAATTAGGATAGAAATCCAGAATCATGTACCTAATTGTAGCATTGTTTGCTATTTTACTGATTTTCTCCTGGTAAAGGACAAGTTCAGCCTTTTCTTTGGGGTATTTAATTGTTCCTTCAACTAAGTGTCCCGGCACCCAGCTAAACGCACCCTCAGGAATGGAAAAGGACGGTGTGGCAGTGTTTCTTGGTCTCTCATCCTGGACAGTAAAAATCCACGTTAGCACACATGTCGCCACACTCTCAGTGCTTCCTCTTCCTCCCCCGCAAAGTGGCGATGATGGTGGCACCTCTCTTGCGAGGTTGTCAGGAAGACAAAATTCAGTGAATTACTGTATGCAGAAGTGATGAGAAGAGTGATGTCCCCAAAGAGCACGTTTCTTCTTCACGTGATTGTTTTAGTTGTTAATCACTCGGGTCTCACAACCGACTCCAGGGTTACTGGCCCCAGAAGAAAACCTTCTCTATTGTCTTAGCTTTGGCTTATTGTAGCCCCTCTCCTCTATTTCTTTCTCTTCTTCTAGGATACTACTTATAGCTTTATAGAATGGAATTTGTGGTTTTGTGGACTGGATTCTCTGTGACTCCGGTTGTTCATACGAGATTATCCTTTTGCTTTTGCCTAATTAGCGACCTATCTCTCAGCTTTCATGTGGAGATTCATTCATATCTATGCAACATGCCTTCTGATTCAATGTTCTTTTCCAGTGAACACAAAAGGGAATCATGAAAATCCAACAGCCTATGTTTCTCATTTCTGTCACCTCACAAGCACGTCCACTCTCAGTCTTATATGAAGCATAGCCTTGTTTCTAGAGAAGAAAAGATCTTCAGAGTATTTCCTGGAAGAAAAAATGGTGAAACTATGTTGAAAATACAGGTATAGGCAGAAGCTTTCTGAGCAGAGCCCCAAATGCATAGGAAACAGCATCAAGAACCAACAAATGGGATTAGAGAAAGTCAAAAGATCTGAACCACCAAGGGGACAACCAACAGCGGGAAGAGACAACACACAGGATGAAAAGCGATTTTTGCCAGCTATACTTTGGACAGAGGACGATATTCTTCCACCTTCAATCATGTACCCCAGTCCTTTGTACTTTTCCTCTTATAATCTATCCAGCAATCACAAATACACACACACACACACACACACACACACACACACACACACACACACACAGCTCCCTTGGTCTTCACTGGTTTTGCTGATACTATGAGAATTCAGCATGGAGCTCTTCACTTGCTCTGGAGCGCTCAGCTTGCAGGTGGTCATAAATGAACCTGAGTGTTTATTAGTTAAACAGGTCTCCGGTGTTTTTGTCATGGCTGTGTTATTGGGCAAACGTGGCCTGTTGCTTCCACTATAACTGCAGGCCCCATGATAGACACAGCTACATATCTATCCATTTGAAAATCTTGCTTTTAAATAGTTCAGTGCGGAATGTACAAAGACAGCTTCCCATTAACGTACTGAAGAGACTACGGCTGAGTCCATGGGTAGTGCGCTGGCATAGAGAGTCCCCTGCTGTACAAGTGCACTGGCGACTGCATTGCTTGGATGTGGGTGGACGCTCAGAGGGGAGGACCGGAGGGCTGAAAGTGCAGAGGCCAGAGCCACAGCGCACCTGGCTCAGCTGTGTCTGCTTACAACCTCTGCACCATCGCAGCTGTTCCGCGGCTGTGTCCTGGACTTAGGACCCAGGAAAGTGAAATATGCGCCCCATTGAGAAGGAAGAGCAGGAGTGCGGTGACCTGGTAGTCTGACCCTACCACTTTGTGAGAACTGGTTTTCAAATCATATTCGGAGTCTACTGCAATTATGTTTATCAGTTTCCTGAGCCATGTTATTACACGAGGCCCCCTTTCCACTCTCCCCTCTTTGCCTGGCTGTGGCTCCTGATTACGCTGGCAGGAGCATGCACAGCTTTAGCTAATTAATTGCTTCTGCAGAGCAGTAAAGTGTACTTACCTGGAGTGCACTTCCAGCAGGCGCTCCGGAGTTATTAGGTGAGAGTTATGGATCTTGATTCACAGTTCATATATGCATATGCACATTAGAATCAGAACTGAGGCTTTATAAATAGTGTGCTAATAACCTTTCAGCAGTAAACCGGCCCTGAGAACATTATAAATTCCAAAACTTGAAACAGCAGGGCTTAATTGTAAAAATAAAATTATAACATATGATTGTGCCATATGTGTTTATACGTAAAATGCTTGTTATTTAGAGCAGACTTCCTTTTCTACTGAAACCCCTTTAACAAGCAGGGAAACATGTAATCCTTTTCGTGCCAGCTTATTGTAAAGATGCTATCTCTAAACTCATCAATGCAACTTGAAAGTATTTTTCAACTGTGCTGCATTTTTATTTTTGTGTGTGTTGAAAGCAGCAAATATTCAAGTTCCCAGCTTGAGACTCTCATGAGCGCAATATGCCTTTATTTGTCAATCTGAGCCATGTTGCTTAGGCCAGGAGAGAGAATTTCACTTTGGTGCATATGTAAAATGTGACAAAGGCATCTTGTCACAGGTATTTCTACCGGCATCACATGGCAGGTCTGTTCTTATATTTTTAATCTGTTTTCTTGTCAACTCCTTTCAGCCTCTTCCAAGTTTGTCTCTTTGGAGTCTGAGGCAGGCTGCAGAGCAGGCGGGACATTCTTGCGACAGTTGCCATTCATCCTAGAATGATGAGCGTGGAGCACACTGCTGAATGGCTTCCCTTTCACTCTCAACCCTCTTGAAGGAAAACACTAGTGTGAATGGCATGGCCTCGAGGCTGTGCCAAGCATCCTCCCGTGTCTATCTACCTTGGCTTTCCCTCTTGCGCCGCCCTTCCCTTTTATTCCCCATTCTTCCCTTCTTTTTGACCACATTCCATTATGAGAGTGCTTCTCAGAGCACTGGGCTTGGCTGTCCTCCTTACGGCAGCAGAGCAAATGCTCCAAAGAGAAGTCTGAGGATGAGACACCTAATTACCGGATTACAATAAGAATCTCTGAAATGAAACAGAACCAAAAAAAAAACAAACCCTTTGTGCTGAACTGTCCTCACAGAACGGCCTTCTCAGGGAGGCTTTCATGCCGTAATGTTTGGAATAGCGGAGTCCCATAGGGTTCCGCATCCTTGGAAGGAACTGTGCAGGAGCGTCCGTGTGACTGCCTTCTCCGGGTCTCCAGTCACACGTCTGCAGGCCGGCAGGGTGTGTCCTTGAAGATCCATGTTCATTATTATCCAAGAATAATGATGGCTACTTTATAGGCTGTATACATTTTAAATTCAGTCCATCTGGCTAGCAGATATTTTGGGAGAACCTACTTTGTGGCTGGTACACAAGTCCTAGAGGGAACAGTAAAGAACAAACACAATGTAGAAACAGACACTTAAAGAGGTGCTAACTGATCGGCGCCCTGCCCTGGCCTGTAAGCTGTACTTGTACAAACGCATCTGATCCATAATGGTGACTTAAGATTACGTGTGAGGAAATGAAGGACCTGGAATACAAATCTAAGCAGTCTGGAACACCATAAATAATCTTTACGCCTGAAAAAAATTAATGAAGCTAGATGAGGCGGGACACTCCTGTAAACCCAGGTCCTCGGGTGTCTAAGGCAGGGGGATCACGATTTCAAGGCTTCCCTGAGTGTGTTCGCGAGACCCTGTCACTAGGTAAAGCATTACCAGCACTGCGGATGTAGGAGGTGGGACTGAAAACTTGGTGAATATTTAAATTTTAAAAACAGGGGCTGGTGAGATGGCTCAGTAGTCTAAAGCACCTACTTAGAACAAGCTTAGCAAAGCAAAGGGACCACAGTTCAATCCCCCAGCACCACATGCCAGCCAGCCTGCCCCCTGGTGGGCTGAGCTGGCCACATACACACACACACACAAATAAATAAATAAATAAATAAATAAATAAATAAATAAATTTTAAAAACACATTACATAAATGGCAGTGCCACTATTGCCCCTCAGGAGGCCCTCTTGTGGCACGCATTTATCCCATTGTTCTTGCTATTTTCTGGAACCATTCTGGGAAGTCCCTTTTCCAATGTGTCCTAAGTTATGCTGCCTCAGCTGCCCTGGCATCCTGAATTAATTCAAAACATTCTCCTTTCGTGGTCATCTTGCCTTTGAGGAGGAGCCAGATTTGCATGGCACAAGGCCAGGTGGGTGAGCGGGACACGGACCCACTGCCACGTTGCTACAAGCCTGGCTTCCTTCAGGGGCACCTGGCAGAAGCAGACACTGATTTTGTGATCAAAAGTAGTGAAGTCACTCAGCGGTGCTAGTTGGTGGCTATGGGAAGCGTTAACATTTTTCAACCTGAGATGATTTCTTGCCTATTGAGCTTCTGGAATTATTTTTCAGAAATGATAATTCTGAAAATTTTCAGAATAATTTTGTTTAGTTATGAAAATCTTGGAAAGATGACCACTGTAACAAGTCATTGTCTTCTGAGGTGCAAAACCCCAAGTACTCCAGGAGGAGAAAGAGGGCTTCCTTGGGCCGCAGCTTCCTGGGGGACACAAGGGGATGGTGGTTTCTGGAACCTGCTCACCCCGTTCACCTTGGATAGCCTTAGTCGTTTAGATGGCTGCTCAAAATCCTCTTAGATTCGGTCCACAGAGACAACACATGTTTTTCCCTTTGCCTTTGAGTGCTGTTAACAAAGAGCCCCTACCTTTCAAAAACACATTCAGTTGTCTTCTTGCATTTCGCCAGCGCTGTGTAGCCATTCTGCAAGTAGTTGACCAACACAGCAGGTGTCTGTACTCCACTACATTTCATCTTTATTGCTCAGGTTCTATTAAATTTTATTACCTGCTTTTAACGCTTCCTCTTGGAAATCATTCACAGTCAGCTCAATGCCAGGGAGCTGTGGGCTTGCACAGTTTTCACATGTGAGAATATCTTCATTAAAATTGCCAGCTGAAACTCCCTGCACTCAGGAAGATTCTAAATGAGCGGCTGGTGCAGTGTCTGCCTGGAGGACCGGGGTCAGCCCCTCTCAGCACCTGGCCAGGTAGCCTGGTGCTACAGTCGGGGCAGGCAGGGTAACAAAATAAACCTGCCTTCTGTCCTCATAGTTGGGGCTGAATTTTCAATTGCATGGTCGGGAGGCGTGGGGCGGAGACGGAATGCAGCACAGAGCAGCAGCTCCTGGC
>NW_004524610.1:6642060-6646853 GCF_000260255.1 Octodon degus
TCTTTCTCCTCACTTCACAGTGTTCCCGCTCAGATGTGTTTCTTCACTCCAGATGCAGGTGTGAAGATAGAAACAGCCCGTTACTGTGGCCCAGATCTTTCTGCATCCTTCTGCCAGTCCCCATCTGCAGTACCGAGAGCCCTTGGCTATTCTAGCATATAGTTTCTGTCCCTAGAGGAGCAGGTCAGACCTAGAGAAAGCTGTGGAGCCATCCTTCTGGGGTTTGGCTTCCAAATTCATCCATTTCACAGTGTCCGTGGATCTGTCACGCTTGCGTCCCAACACCTGTGAGTAGTGCCAGCTGCCCAATAGAAACCTCGTTTCCACCTCTCCTAAGCCTCTGCATGTGGCCACCGACTACCTTCTCAATCATGTGGACCATTGTGTGCTCTGTCCGTTGTATTCTACAGACATACTGCCACTCACCTTCCTGCCTAAATGAGAGACCTGCACTTCAATGTTAATCATTTCAAGACCTCAGAGAAACACCTCAAAGATCAGCCTGCTCTTTGTATGACTCGGCCAATGGATCTCTTCCTCCTGAGAACCTTTGTTGATACCTTCGCCATTGCTCACCTTTACCTCCTGTTCATTTAGATTTTCACTGATTCCTGCTTTCCTGGCCCTCCTGTTCCTGCTCTTCCTGGAGCTGAGGTGAGGTTCAGGACCAAGACTCTGTCTGCATCATACTGGTCCCCTTGGCCTGGGTGCATTAAGCTGCTTTCTGGATGTGAACTTCAAAAGAGAAATTTGCATGGGAGCAGATTATTGGCTGTCCTGTTGGAAACAGTGGTTTTGAGGAGGCAGGATCGGTTGGAAGGAGAAATGGGTCAGTGAGCAGTGAGCCAGAGGCCAACCTGCAGGCTTCTCGTAGGGAGTTTAAAGCCACTTCCAAATCCTAGACCCAGGCAAGGAGCTGGGCCTCTCCCCCACCTGCGCCAGTCCCACATACAGTAGGCCCCCAGGAAGGAGGGCAGACTCTAGGGTAACTTTAGCAGCCTTTGACTTGTGCAAGTCCTAAGAAAATCTGAGCTCCTAGCTGTCCTGAGCTGATACCCCTTGCAAGTGGGGCTGGGTATTTCAGCCCCCGGGATGCATGTACCACTCAGTACAGCCTTATTAACCAGCACAGCCCCTTATGCATGGCCCGGCCTCTGTAAATATTTGTTAACACCCATTTAAAGTGGATCAGTGATGTCTTACAACTCCTCATAAAGTGCATCTAAATATCAGAGAAGCGTTCATGTACTAATTAGTGCTGGGAACAATCTGCTGAACTGTGACTTTTCCTTGGCCTGACTCTCCATGAGGGTCCTGCCAGCAGCCGCAGTTCCCTCCCGGCTGGAGCCACGCTGAGGAGCGCTGTGGCCTTCACCTTCCTGCTGCAGGTATTCCCGGGCCTAGGGTTTGGAAGCGCAAGTCGTTAATGTCACCCACACCACTTTGCTCCACAGGTCTCGGTGCTTGGAAGTTACTTTCAAGGTCACTGCCATAATGATGATTAAACAGATACACAACCCTGAGCTTCACAGCCTCAGGGTCACCAACACATTCGGAAGCAGATCACCTACAGGAGTCTGGCCATTGCTTGTGGAGGACACAAAAGCTTCCTGTGTCTCTCCGTGCACCTGTCTGCCAGTCATATTCCATGAGAAGCAGTCTGTGATTTTTTTGTGTAACAGCATTAGTTCTTTCATTTCTAACTTATGACCAAGATGACACAGTTATACCTAAAAACCCTTGTAACTATCTACTCTATCTCATGACTTAACAGTGGCTGTTCCGCTGCCCCTCTACGCACACCTCTGCCCTCCCTATGTCCCTCTGTCCAGATCTTGTGGGCCTAAAGGGCTGGATGGCTTGGACCCCTTTTAAGAGAAGGCATGTAGCAGTATGGTATTTGGTGGTCTAGGGACATGTGCTCTGAGGGTGTCTCTAGTATCCAGGTGTGAAGACACATGACCTGGAGACTGTGTTTCATCTTCCACACAGCATCATGTGTGTTGTTCACTACAGTGAAGTGACAAAGGCAAAACCAGCAGAGGAGCAGGTCTAAGGACAAGGACACCAGACACCCATGCTGAGAGTCCTCCATGAGAGGACGCTCACACCGTGTGACTCCTTCAGTCTCTCAAGCAACACAGTGCACAGTGGTCTGGATCAACCATCTGGTTTGTGCAGACAGTCAGTGCTGAGCTTTTCCTGCCATTCTGGGACAGTGGGGCCATCCTGAGGTTCGCCTTCCCATGTGCTCAGCTCAGGCCTACCATGTTCTAGAAAAGAGATGAACCCACAGGCCTGCCAGCACTGCTGGGGACTACTGAGCTGCTCTTTATGCACAGAGATGCTTGGAACCCTTGCAAGGGCTCCTCCCAGACTGCAAAAGGGATTCGTGCAAGAGAAGGGCCCAGAGCTGAAGCTGACAAAGCCTTCCGAGTGCACTTTCCGGCCCCAGCCCTCCGAGGCGGGTCAGTACCTGTTTCTTGCACGGCATGTGCTTCTCTCTTATCCCACAATGCTCTTATTCTGTGTTTCACCAGTTCTTATTCTTTGTATACCTTCAGCTTAGAAATCGCATCCTCCTTCCATCTGTGGACCTGTGTCTTCTGCTGTGAGTGCGGGGCCTGATGCGTCCCTCTTCGCAGGACTCTGCATACGATGTGGAATTCTTTGTTCACTGCCCTCAGCGCTCACGTTGCTTGAGCTACTTGAAGCGCATCCCATTGGTGTTGCAGTTTCATTCCTTCCGCCCAGCATAGAGAGCCTCATTTTAATATTTCTTAAATGTTACAAGATGAACCTACTTATGTGGATCAACCGAGGTTAGGATAGTGCGATAAGTCGTCCTCCAGCAGAGACTAATTAACTACCTTGGATTAAATTTCAAACATGTTAATTATCAGCATTGATGGAATAGTAGTATCAGAAAATCCTGTTATCGTCCTCAAGACTTTAAACCTATTGGAAAACCTATAGGCAGTCTCTTGTAGTGTCAAATAATCAATTAAAAACTAAATAAAAACACAGTCACAGAGGGACTTGATGACCCATATTGACTTGCTATTGAAAGCTTGGGTAGATTTCCACGTAACTCTGGATGCCATAAAGCAGCAGCCGCCTCCTGCTTTCCCCTTTTGGCAGCTCTCATTCATGTTGCTTTTCTTTTCTGCGCATAGAGGAGCACAGTGTCTTAATTGACATTAATCTGAGTTAGTTGAATTTTATTAAATTTTCAGAAAGCAGATGAACCCGTTACTGAGAAAAGCATTATTGATTCTACCGTCAACATCTTAAGCTGTGTTTCCGACTCTTCTATCACCAAGGCTGTCCTGAGAAGCCTGCAGCTGATGGTCTGATGGGTACCACGGCTGCAAAGCTTTAGGGCCACAGCGCTGTGTGGCACAGGCACTGTGTGCACATGTGTGAAGCTTTCCATTCAGCCACTTATGCGAAGGGCAGAAGGGGTGACAGGGCCAGTGAATGCACCGTGCTGGCAGGCTGGCAGGCAGGATCCACATTCCAGTTGCCTGGGGGCAGGGGCGGGGGTGGGGCGGTCTCTGCGTCCAATGCTGGCTATCAGCAATTTTCTTGATTGCAGAGGTCGGATGTTGGAGGAAGAGGAGCCATTCTCAAGTCACTTATAACTGTGGAGGATTGTTAGGGGAAAGGGGATTTAATGACAGCCAGAGGAAAAATTCCTGGGAGAAATTGTGTTAAACAGAATTAATTTATCAACTGTGTGCACTGGAAATAGTTTCACAGTTAAGGGGGTAGTCAGGACTTGGCATGAAAGCAATGGGAGAGGGAGTCGAGGTGACCAGCACTCCACAAGGGCCTCTGCATTTGTGTTTGCTTGAAAGCCTTCTTCCGTGGCATTGATAATTACTGGATTGAAGGTCTCTGTCTTGGCAGGCTGTTTATGGGCAGAGTACTAAATAAAAGGCTGGAGAAAGTCAACAGGAGGTAGAGGAAGGGAGCAGGCTCTCTCCCCTGCCATCTGCTTCACAGAAAAGCTATGAGGATGAAAGCTGGTTCATTGATGATGCTGATTTTATAATTGAGGAATATCAGGTTATCTTTCCCTATAAAGCTTTTGACTTGCATGAAGATTTGCTGTGGAGTTGCTCTGGTGCATGAAATGGCTCGCATGAGCTGGTGGTCAAGGAAACGGAGGCGTCTCTGTTCTTGCTGAACCTTGACAGTCCCTGCACTTGTGGGCCACCAAATGTGTGTAACATGTCAACCGGGATCCCCACTTTGTGCTGTTGTCTTGGTTTTTGTCCCCTGGACAATGAGTAACTCTGTGGTGGCGGCAGATGTGAGTTCGTCTCCAATCCTTCAGACACAGGACAGGCGTGGTCTTCAGTGGTCACCTTATAATGATTGAAAAGCCTAATATGTAGGAAGTACTTAGCACCTAAGGTACTTAGCAAGTACTAAGCACCAGCAGTTGTCGGTTGCCTTGTTCAGTGAAATATACATGGGATGTTGTGAGCTCTCTGCTGATAATTGAAGGCCATGATTCTAAGTGTCAGTGACTTTGTACAGAAACCTATGCTTCATCTATTGCACGGCTGAAGCTTGTTAGGAGGATTCGTAGATAAACACGAGCAGTCCTCATGCTTGTACATACCAAGTGAATTTTTACATCTTTCAGTTGTTATTCAATCTGCACTTAAATTTTGTTTTTCTTTCTTTTTTCTTTTTCTTTTTTTGTGGTACCTAAATTTTCTTTTTCTTTCTTTCTTCTCCTCCCCCTCCTCTTCCTCCCCCTCCTCTTTCTCCTCCTCCTC
>NW_004524610.1:6647707-6651434 GCF_000260255.1 Octodon degus
CGCACACACACACACACACACACACACACACAGGGGGCAGGAGAGATAGCTCAGTAGAATAAGCACTTCTGTTCAGCCTTTACTTTTTCTGCTTTTGATTCAGATTTGACCTAGCTGAAAATAATCCAAGAATTCTTTGTAGAACAGCAAAATTCGTCTATTTTTAAAGTTAAGAAAATCACTGAGTATATGTGGTGGCTTTCTCCCAGACACTGTGACCAAGACGCCACACTTCCTGCCACACTTTATCTGACCACAGCTTTTAGGGACGACACTGACTGAGCCCGCAGACAGAGCAGCTACAGCAGGAGGAGCTAAGGTAACTTGACAGCATCCAGCAGCTCACAAACGGGAGCACAGGAGTCACATGTCGGCCACACACTTAATCCTACCTGTAGGAAGTTGTCTTCATCAAGGAGCAAACTGGGGGGCCACGTGGCTCTGCACGTGGGATCTTCACCGAGGATCCCTCTGCAGTTTCCTTTTTTGATTCTTAAGACCTTAAATACTTTTACTGGCTATGAAGGCCCGGTGTTTATTTTACTTTAGGCATAGTAAGTAAATAAGCCATAGAAGACTGTATGTGACTTGTGTGTGTATCCAGTTAGAAACCATGAAAGTAGGATTTTATTTCTTTTGCAGTACTAGATAGTACTAATGCTCAGCATTTCCTAAATTGGTAAAAATATTGAACTTGTTTATATTAGCATTTGTAAAACAACAATGAACTCAAGATCACATTTTTTTCTTCCTCTACTCTTTGTATTATTTACTTTTTAGTTATATCTGACTTTACCAACTTTTATTAATGGGGAAAAGAAAATATCAAAATTCCAATTAGATTATTTGGACAAAATCTAGTGGACTTGGTAAGAGAATCTTCAATATGCAGTAGGATTCATCGCAAACCACTATTTTGGGTTATATTTCATTCCGTTCTGTCCTCATGAAAGTGCAGATCACGTTTCATTGTGCGCCGCCTCTGTGCGAGAGAGTAGGAGCAACAACGGCTGCCTTAGCAAGCGGCTTTAGCCCGAATCGTCGTGTGAGCGGAAGAGCCCTGGAGCTTCCCACTCCCCGGCGCGCCCGGCTCCTCCTCCTCCTCTCACTCTGCTTAGCAGCCCGCCAAGTTGGCGAGTAAGCGGATGACAGGCCGCGTCACTTTTAGTCTCGCTCTGGGCACGCTGCTTGTGTTGCTAAGCCTGTAGCGCTAGGCGCGTTAGCAAAAGCATCATTTACCCTCCAGCAGTGGTCTCCGGAGACCCGGGAAAGCTGCCTCCATCAGGTCCCTGAGAAGGGAAGACATTCTGAAGGCAAAATGAAGGTGCTGCACGCAGCGAAAACAACTGATGCCTGGGTGGAAAGCAATGGGGTAAAATTTTGTCCTGTGACACGAATGGTAGTCAAGGTGGCATTAGAGGCCCGAGGGAGAAGGCAGGGGTGAACATCGAAGGATTAAGGAATCAGAACAGGAACTAATCCCCGCCCGGACCTCTGTGACAGCTCCACTGCCAGGAGAGGTCTAGCGCGGCAGTCTGAGGAATGGGCCTCCAGGGCGGCGTCCCAGATGGGGGTCACAGCAAGTCTCCCTTGGCCGATGTCCCTGTCCTAGGGGCTCCGATCTGTGAACGGAAGGAAGATGCTGAAGGCTTTCCAAACATATGTGCTGAGGGCGCCGAAGAGGGCCCCTGGAAGGCTGCCTCACTGCTAGAAGGCTAGAACTTAGATGGCTCAACATTTCTTCTGGATCTCTCAGACTAAGTGCATTTGAGTTACCTTGCTTTCTTAACTTAACTGTTTCTGGTAATCAGTAACATTTCAAAACATTTTTTATTTTTAAAGAGAATGCAAGAAACAGTAAAAAAAAAAATAGAAATAATACAGAATGTCATGAAACTATAGGATAGGAATTCAGCAGCTGTGGTGGTTTTTTCAGTTCTCTTGACCAGTCCGTCGTACAGTTTTATGTCTGAACAGCTAAATTGAAGACAACAATACAATTTCTGAATGTTATAATATCACTCTTCCTAATTTGCTAAGTTTTTCTTCTGTCTCTTAAATATTGATGTTAGGAGTTTTCCTTATATATATAATAGGCAGATGGATAGTTGTTCATGTTGTTTGCAATAATATTCCAAGAGCTGGTGTATTATTTTCTTTAAAATTACATTAGGTTAAAAGGAAACACATTGCTGCAACTAAACTTCTCAATAAAAAAGAAAGCAAAAGAAAAGAAAATGAACTGAAGATAATTAGCCCTTTAATTTAATGACCTTCCTTGATCAAATCTAATTTTGCACAGAAACAGTGATGAACAGGAACCCTATTTCCTACTCTTTAACATCTTTTTAATTGCTTTTCCTCTTAAATTTTTAGTTTGTTTATGGCTGAGTCCTTAACCCAGGTCTCACCATGCCCAGTGTGTGCTCTGCGACCGAGCTATGCACAACCACGAGCCCCACCTTTGTATTTCTCTAAACGAGAAGCATATTTGAAGCAAACATTCTGTAGTGAGCATATAAATATTGTTTTTTAATTTTAAGGAAGAAAAACAAAAACAAGACCAAATAACACAAATAAAGCGGGAAACAAAGCAATGTAAGGCAGTAAAAATAGTATAGAATTTCAGAACAAAATGGAATACTACCAATGGCTGTTACATTACATTGTTATCATCAAATTTGTTGTTCAGACTACCAGTAATAGATAAACAATATCGATCAAACAATTAAACATTCACTCTTCCTTTCACTAAATCTAAATTTTTCCTATTGTCCTTTTAACATTTTTTTATTTTTTAAAAAATTATTTTAAAGAGAGTATAATAATAGATAATTCAATAAACATGGTATATATTTAGCAGAACAAGATGAAAGGTGTTAAACCAAAGTTGTTATATTGTACATTGTTGTCTTCCATGTAGTTGCTCAGATTACAGATATTAGAATATAGTCAGTCAAGACTAAGACAAAGCAAGACCCACACAACAAGAAATGTAACTCTTGCCTCTGACAAGGTCAACTTCATCCCCTTAGGACCCACCCTGAAACCCTGTACTGCAGTCTGAAAATCCCTTTTCAGTGTCAGCCGTGCGGATGAGTCACGGTCCTCACTCGACCAACCTGAGTCCTGTGAAAGCTTGAGAAAAGGCCCTCTCCTCATGTGACTCTCCCTAGGCACACTCCACAACATCAATCACCTTCCTCTGTGACCCCATAAGCTTGATCAGAAAATTTGGGACACCACTGAGTTACATGATGTTACAGTACAGATTCTCCTGTCCTGAGTCTTCACTGACCTTGAACGTGAGGGCCAAAAAATTGGCTGGCTGTGCAGCCCTTCTTTTTCTCTAATTTTTGGACTGCAAACTTAGTCTTAACCATCCAGCACAAAAGTATAAAAACGAAGTATAAAGGGTAAAGCCATATTAGTATGCTGAGCTGTGGAAGGCTCAGGTCAACAACTGCTGACGTTGCCAGTCCTGCAGAGAACCCTCTGCTATTATGGACTAACTATATTGGAATGTTCTGCCGAATTCACGTGCCTACAGTATTTGAATGCCAGTGGAATACCCTTCTCTGACAGAGCTGGACAAGAAAGAGGGATACAGATGAACAACCATTTTGTATCTGTGTATTCAAAGTGGTTGGGATGGATATAGAGCTACTTTCTCTGAATTCAATGAATAGAAATATTTGTTCTGCTAGTGTTTGTGGACAGGATATCA
>NW_004524610.1:6651561-6655143 GCF_000260255.1 Octodon degus
ATAATATAGTTAGTCAAAGTAAAAATTTTAAACATTAACTACTACTTTAAAAAAACTGATAGAATTAGTATTACAGGGGCCTGCCCATTAGCTCAGGTGTTTAAGTGCCTGCTGAAAGAAAGTGGTCAGGCTTGGGATGTTGTGGTTTGATCCCCTCATCCTCAAGCCAAACCACACCTGCCCTGAAGGTATCCTGAGTGCCCCTCCACCAAAAAAAAAGAAATTAGTATTGCAATCTTCTCAGCTACCCTGTATAAATACCTACATAATTTTTCCCATTTATTTTTCCCTGTCTTTTCTCTTTTCCCTCATCTCCATTGTTTGTCCTTATGCTTATTTTTCTGTTTTACTATGTCAATTGAACCTTTCTAATGTTATTTATATTTACACATTCTTACACGAGGGAGACAATCTGATGTTTGCACACATTGGCTCTGATTTATTTCACGTGTGAGTATAGCCTCTAGTTGCATCTATTTACCTATAAAGGACCCACGTTTACCTTTCTTTATAGCTAAATTATACTCCATTTTACAAAAATACCACTTCTTCTTTATCCATTCTTCACTTGTGAGACATTTGGGCTATTTCCAAGATTTTTCTGACAAATTGTGATGCTATAAACCCGGGTGCACATATATCACTGTGGCGTGATGATTTCAGGTCTTTTGGGAAGTTACCAAGAAAGGGGATAGCTGGGTTGAACGGGACCTCCAATCCTAGCTTTTTTTTTTTTGAGGAATCTCTAAAGTGCTTTCCGTAGTGGTTGTACCAATCTACCTTCCTACCAACTGTGGAGAAAGGTTCCTTTTTCCCCACAGTCCCTCCAGGTTTTATTATTAGTTGACTTATTTTTGATAACCATTCTTTCTGGAGTGAGATGGTGTCTCAGTGTTGTTTTAATTTGCATTTCTTGAATGACCAGCGCTGTGAAACATTTTTTTATGTATTTATTTGCCATTTGCATTTCTTCCTCTGAGAAGTATGTGTTCATTTTAGGTGTCTGTTTTTGGATTAGGTCTTTGAATTTTGGAGACCTGAGGGTTTTTTTTTTTTAAATTTCTTTATATATTCTAGATAGAAGTTCTTTGAGTGACTGTTAGATAAGATATTTTTATATCAATTTGTAGGTTTTCTTTTCACTCTGTTAATGATTTCCTTGGATGTGCATAAACTTCTCAATATAATGAGATCCCATTTGTTGATTCTTTAAAGTATTTCCTGAGCAATTTGGCTTTTGTTCATAAACTCTTTGCCTACACCTGTTTCTGCAAGATTTACATCTACTTTCACTTCCAGTAGATTTAATGTTTTTATTTTAGTCTTTAGATCTTTAATCCTTTTTGACTTTAGTTTAGTGTGTGGTGACAGATGTGGGTCTTCTTTTAGTTTTTGGCATATAGAAAACCAGTTTTTCTAGCACCATTTATTAAAGATGCTATACTTCTTCCAATGAACATGTTTGTACCCTTTGCTAAAGATAAAGTGGCTGAGAGTGTTTGTAATTTTTTATGCCTCTTCTGATGTGTTCCATTGATCCTCAGATCTGATTTTTTTTTTTGACTGTGTCACATTGATTTTATCACAGTAGTTTTGTAGCATAATTTCAAGTCAGGGATTTTAATGCTGTCTGCATTGACTTTGTTGGCCAGGTTTGCCTTTGCTATTCATGATCTTTTCTGGTTCCAAATAAATTATAGGAATGTTTTCTCTGGTATGTGAGGTATGTTTGTAGTATTTTGATAGAGATTGCATTAAATCTGTATAACAATTTTGAGAGTATGATCATTTTCATGATGTTGATTCTTCCTATCCACTAGCAAGGAATATCTTTCCATTTTCAGAAATCTTTGATCTCTTTTTTAGAGTACTGTAAACTTCATACAGATCTGTTACTTCCTTTGTTAGACTAATTCCTGAGTCTTTTTTTAATCGATGCTATTGTGAAAGCCATTTTTTTAATAGAGGAATTCTGTTGATTTTCAGCTGTTGACTTTGTATCCTTGTATGCCACTGCATTTGTTTATTAATTCTAAGAGTTTCTTGATGGAGTTTTCTGGGTCTTCCATGTAGAGTATCATATCATCTGTGAATAATAATAGATTAACATCTTGCTTACCAATTCCTTTTATACCTCTATGTGATCTAATGACTCTCGCTAGTGTTTCCAGAACTATATTGAGTATGAGTGGTGAAAGCGGATATCCTTGTCTTGTACCTGATTTTAGAGAAAAAGCTTTCAGATTTTATCCATTCAGGATGATGTTGGCTGTTGGTTTGTCATAGATGGCTTTTATCAGATTGAGATATAGGTTATCAATTCCAATTTTCTCTACAGTTTTTATCATCAATGAGTGTTTGACTTTGTCAAAGGCTTTTTCTCTGTCTGTTGAGATGATCACAGGATTTTTGTATTTGGCTCTGTTTATATGGTTTATTGCATTTATAGATTTGTGTACATTGAACTGTCTTTGTATCCCTTGGATGAATCTTATCTGGTCATGCTGTATAATATTCCTGATGATTTTTGCATTTGAATTTACAAGTATTTTATTGAGGATTGTTTCATTTATGTTCATGAGGAAGATTGGCCCCTTTTTTTAATGTTGGGTCTTTCTCTGGTTTTAGTATAAGTGGAATACTTGCCTCTAAAATGAATTAATTAGAGAGTACTGCTTCTTTTTCACTTTCATTGAAGAGTCTGAGGAGTATTGAGATTAAATCTTTCCTAAATTTCTTGTAGAGTTCAGCTGTGAATCCATCATGACCTGGGCTTTATTTGTGTGTAAAGTTTTGATTACATTTACAATTTCATTGGCTGATTTGGGGCTATTCAGAGTTTTTATATGTTCTTCATTCAATTTTCATTATTTGTACCTGTATGTACATGTTTTTGTGTATTTGATTCACATTTTCAAGGTAGATATTGATGATTTCTGAATTTCCATAGGATCTGTAGTAATTTCACTCTTCTCAATCCTTATGGCATGCATTTGAGTATTTTTCATTTCTCTGTTTGATAAGGTTTGCTTGGGGTCTATCAACTTTATTTAATCTTTCAAAGAACCAGCTGTTTGATTCACTAATTCTTCGTATTTTTTGTGTCAATTGCATTAATTTCAGCTCTAGTCTTTATATAGTTTCCTCCTAACTTTGTGCTTTTGGCTTGGTTTGGTCTTCTTATTTATTTGTTCTTATTCTGTTTTCCTAATGTGTGAGCTCACTGCTATAAATTTCCCACTGCTTTCATTGTATCCCAGAAATTCTGATGTTCCCTTTGCACTTTCATTGGATTGTAGATAATGTTTAATTTCTTCTTTAATTTTACTTGTAATCCATTGGTTGCTGAAAAGGGTGTTATTTAATTTCCATATGTTTGTGGAATTTTGTGTTTTCTTTTGTCCTTGATTTGCAGTTTCATCACACTGTGGTTTGATAATATTCATAGGATAATTTCAGTTTTCTTGCACTTATTTAAGCATGATCAATGGAGTAGTTTGTGGTCAATTTTAGAGAACATACCATATGGGGCTGAAAAGGATGTGCATTCAGATGTTGGGTGGATATTCTGTAAATGTTTAG
>NW_004524610.1:6655693-6665760 GCF_000260255.1 Octodon degus
AATTTACTGCTGAGATAAATATGTTTGTCGTATATAGCATATTGTTGGGGTTTATTTCTTGATCCACTCTTCCACTTTATTTCTTTTGATTGGTGATTTGAATCCACTTACATTGGGGCTTACAATTGATATGTTTTTGGCTTATCTTTCTTATGTTATTTTCCTGATGAGGTACCCTACTTTTCCTATGTTTAATTATTTGCCCTTTTTGGTGGTTTCTTTCTCTTGTTGTTTTTGGATTTGTAGTCATTTTGATCCCTTTGTGAATTATCTTTCAGTATTGTTCATAGTGTTGGTTTGGGGACATGAATTTCTTTAGTCGTTCATTGTCATAGAAGTATTTTACTTCTCCATTGATTTTGAAAGAGTGTTTTGCAGAGTATATCAATCTAGGTTGGAAGTTGTTTTCTTGTAAAACTTGCAATTCTTCAATCTATGTGGTTCTTTCTTTCTTTCTTTCTTTCTTTTTCTTTCCTATAGGGTCTTGCTATGCAGCTTAGACTTGTAGTGATCCTCCTCTCTCAGCCTCTTCTTTCAGGTGTGCAAGTCATGCTCTTCCTCATTTGGTGGTTTGTGTTGAGTAATCTGCTGTGATTCTGATGGGTTTTCCTTTATGTGTAATCTATTTCTTGTTTCCCCATTTTTGGCAAGTTTTCTGCTATTACATCCATCAATATTCTTTTTATTTGTTGTCATTTGTTTTGGCTTCTTCTTTTTCATTGTGAACTATCAGTCTTATGCTGTTCATCTTTGTGTCATCTTTCAGTTGTTGAATTATTATTTCCTGGTACCTTGTCATTTTTAAGAGCTATTTCTTTTCCTAGTCACTAGGTGCAATTTTGTCTTCAAATTCTGAAAGTTTATCTTCAGTTTCATTCAAATAGTTTTGACAACTTTTAATGTCATTTTTTATTTCCTGCATATATGTTTGAATCTGTTTCATGAATTTTATTTCTGTCTCATATTATTCATTCAAGTTTCCTTTCATTTTTCTATGCTCCTCTATTTTTTTATCAATATGTTCTTTAGACACACTCTAATTATTGCATTATACTTATCATTTCTTTTTTATCTGGGGTATTTTTTCTAATCTGATTTCCTCTGTACCCCTCTGCTGTTGTTTTCTTTCTTCAGTTGATATTGTTTCAAGGATTTCAGGTGCATGACTTTGAATTTCCTCTATGCTGTTGTCTCCTGGATTTGTATTGTGTGGGCTGGGGAGCTTGACCTTGCATTTGCTCCTTCATCTTGTCATTTTCTATCTCAGAAAGAAACGTTTCTCTTGATTTCTGTTAAAGTTTATTATAGTTAGCTATATCATTGAAATCAGATCTCTATAAGAATTCTACTCTTCTGATTCCTCTTTTGTGTGTCAGAGATTCTTGGTTTGTGTTTGTCCCAAGATCCTGCCTTCTTTATTGATTGAGAGTGGGATATTGGTTTCCATTTGCACTTTCCTCCATCCTTTGGTATAGGGCTTTTTCTGCAGCACTCACCAATAATATTATCTAAGGGAGAACAGGTGGCTAAGATAGACATGGTATCCTAGTTGCAGTAGTACAATTATCAATACTAATACCAGCAAGAAAAATTTAGAAATTAACAAACTTTGGTAACTAATAGTTTTATACTTTAGACCACAGGAGCTAACACTATAGCTATATAACAAAACGTAAATTGGGAATTTGTATGTAAACTAGTTCCCCTGAGCTCAGTCTGGGAACCTCCCATGTACTTGGAATCCTCAGGGAAGAGCAGACCAGTTCACCAGAGCTCACTGCTGAAACTGCACCTCTAGTCTGGTTTCCTCTGCCGGGCCTCACCCACTGGTCAGAGCAGCAAGGAGTCTGGTTTCCCAGAGCCAGTAGTCTAGCCCAGGCCACTGCATGCATACCATTTTATCTAATACACATCAAACTTCCAGAAACCTCAGAGAACCCAGGAGGCCCCAAAGACTGCATTTTCAGTGAAAATAGGTACAAATACCACCATATTAAAAATAATGAATATGCATAGGTACAAATACCACCATATTAAAAATAATGAATTTCAGGGAAGTTGTTTTAAAAGATTTATTTTCTCACTTAACTGTAGTGATGATGGCAACACGAGAATAAAATTCATAGTGCTAAAAAAGTTCACTGGCCTGAAAGTGTCTGTGCTGCACGTTGGTGTCCATGTGTGTTTTCAGCTGCATTACGATTCCCAGAATTTCTTTTTGCCACACAGACTCTTATAACATTTTTATACACTAAAGTAACTGAAGAAAGTATAAAGTGTTTTTTATATAGTAATGATATTAATTTTATGTATGAGTAGTGGAATCAATGAAGATTTTTGCATTAAATTTCTATTAGTCCCTCACTAGAATTTTCATTTTTTTATGCACTTAGGTTCTATATAAAATATGTATTTGCTTTTATAGGACATGTTCTCATTTTGTTGTTTACTAGAATTCAGTGGTCTTATCTTTGGAGAGTATAAATATAGTTCTTAGTTATGGAACTCAGTAATTGCTTGTAACTTTTGTTTTCTTTTCTAAATTCATTTTGCACAAGAAATGCAAGGGAAATAGAAAAATCACGTACTTATTACTTTTAGTAAAATACTGTAATTTAGTAAGCATATGTTGAGTCACATTCAAAACAGAGTAAATTTTTAAATCTATCATGATGATTATTGAAAATAGGGAGAATCAAAGTCTGACTTTTAAGACCAATTTGTAATATTGAACGATAGGCATGTAGGGGCAGAATTTATGTCAGACAATTCAGTCCTGTTACCAAGTGAGAAAAATGAAGTGAGAAAGTTTGAATGGTTTTCTACTTGAACCGACAAAATTTATTTGTTACAAGGAATATTTTTTAACAGTTTTTAGGCTAAAAATTTGATCTCATTTAGTACTTTGATAAGCCTTTCAAGGTCAGTGAGGACTCAGGACATAAGAGAACCTGTACTGTAGCATTCTGTAACTCAGTGATGTCTCAGATTTTCTGATCAAGGAGATTATGGGGCCACAGATGAAAGTGATTGGCAAAGTATAGTGTGCCCAAGGAGAGTCATATGGAGAGAAAACATTCTTTCAGGCTTTCACAGAGAGCAAATTGGTCAAGCAGTGGCTGTGACTCATCCACATGGCTGACATTGACAAAGGAGCTATAAACTGTGGTACAGGGTTCCGGGGTAAATCTTGAGGGGATTTGACTGAACTTGCCAGATGCAAAAGTTATATTCCTTGTTATATAGGTCTTGCTTTATCTTGGTGTTAACCATCTAGCAAAAAAGTATAAAAATGAAGTATAAAAAGTAAAGCCATATTAATATGCTGAGCTGTAAAAGGCTCAAGTCAACAACTTCTGACATTGCCAGTCCTGCGGATAACCCACTACTATTATGGACTATATTGGATTATTTTGCTGAATTCACGTGCGTACAATATTTAAATGGAAGTGAAATATCCATCTCGGACAAAACTAAACAAAATAGGGGATACAAATAAAGGACCATTTTGTATCTGTATATACAAAATAGGATAGATATACAACTACTTTCTCTTAATTCAATGAGAAGAAAGATTTGTACTAATAGTGTTTGGACAGGATAACATGTCTGCATTTTGTACTAAGAATAACCACTATGAAGACAACAATATGCAATATATTAATTTTTGAAACTGTTCTACTAATCAGTTTTGAAACTGTCTCTTTGCTATTTGTTTCTCAATAAAATTAATTTTAAAAAAAGATTGTAGCTGAACAATTATAATACAGAGGGGGATATAATCCAGCACCTGCTCTCACAGAAGGAGGTGAAATAGAAGCAGATGTGGAAAGGATGTACCAGGGATTGAGGGAAGTTGAAGACTCCATCCTTGGATGTCTGACATAGTGGCAAAGGGTCTAAAACCATGACCGTAAGTGGGAAACAGGAAGGAAATCAGGGCTGGATTTGGGGCTTTAAATTAGTGACACAAACTATGAAGCACAGACCCTGAGCTCCAATACTAATACTCTTTCTACCATCTGCTTACCCTAAAATCATCGACAGTCAACATATTATTATCATACAAGACATTATCCAAATATATTTTTTTCTCAGTTACAGAACACTAAAATCTGTAGAAGTATATATACCGTTTTTGTAAATTTTAGAGATAATTCAATATAGATAGTTCCCACTGCATGTAAGAAATTTATTATAGAAAATCTGAAAATTGCTTTCTAATATATACTTGTACACAATTTAAATTGATGATGCTCTGACTCTTTTATTTGCTTTGTTTTTTCCTATGGAGTGCTTTTTATTATTTCCTTTCCTTGGAAAATATAAAAGCCTATAATGTTACTGTACTAGAACTTAAACAATTTAGAAAATACAAAAAATCATATGCTTAATTCAAGTATTTGCTTGTACAGAATGGCTGTTGTTTCCACCTTAAGGAGCACAAATCAGAAATATGCAAATAAGCGTTTCAAATGGATTCCTCTGGGTTAGTGAGAGAGCTCAGCGGGTACCAGTTAGAACCCTGGCAGCACACGCCATGCCCCGCTCCAGGGCAGGCAGACCCAGCCGCCCAGACCCGGCGTGGGGGTGCATGCCTGCAATCCCAGCACTGGCAAGGAGACGGAAAGCAGGGAATAACTGTGAGTGGGAGCTAGGTAGTGAGACCCTACTAAGGTAGTGAGACCCTTGTATCTAAGTATGAGTCTAGGTAGTGAGACCCTACTAAGGTAGTGAGACCCTTGTATCTAAGTATTGTATCTAAATATGAGTCTAAATACTCATATCTAAGTATGAGTATTTAGTAAGTATGAGCCTATAAATAGAATCAAATCAGATATTGTTGAGAAATATATACAAACATGCCTCAAAATATATACTTTATATGCTATATCTTGATAAGTAGTTTGGTAGATATTTAAGTAAGCAATATTACTTCGTATTACTGTTTAAGGTGATTACTATCATGTTGAGACACAGCCTCTTTATGCAGTTCAGCCTGTCTTCAAGGCACTGTGTAGCCCAGTCTAACCTCAGGTTCACAGCAATCTTCCTGCCTAGGCCTCCCAAGTGCTGGGATTACATACGTGAGCCATCAGGCATGACGTTTGAATTATTTTAATGAAAGGTTATCATGCCTTTCATGATTATCAAATGTTTTATCTTAAACATTTTAAATGTGGATATATCTATTTATAGACTAATTCCTATATGATTACTTACTAACCCATACTAGAAAATCTAACATTTTATGAGCCCTAATATCAAAGAAATTTCTGTATGTGTGTATAATTTTTGAATTATTTGAAAACACAATTCATTTACAATTGTTATTTTTATTAATCAACTGTGATCAAGTTAATATCTTGGAACATTAGTATATTTTCTGTAACATGGAGTACTTAGGCAGCTTATTTATAGGGTTATTTCAAGAATTAAACTAAGTAATCCAAGTAGAACATTCAGTAGAGAGGTTGGTATGCTTATAAATGAATAATGTATTTTAGCTGGTTTTTGTCATTTTTATGCTTTAAATATTTAAAATAAGACCAGTAAACATTACACATGCAGAATATTTTTATTTAGATAGACAATGACTGTGACTCTTCTCTTTATTATAAACATTTTCTTCTATTTTATTACATAACATTTTTATTTAAGCAATGCTATACCAACTCATCTGCCTTCTGTACTTCTTAATACAACTGTGTGATATCCACATGTTCTCTGTTCCAAATTCAGTTGAGAATCAATTCTCAAATATCTACAGCAAATGAGCTGGCTCTTTACATGTTTTAGTTACACAAAAAAATTTCAGTGAGTTCTCATGTGCTAAATGTCCTCACCCTAAGTGGCCTTGTAATGACCCTTGAGGCTTTAAAATTGATATGTGTAAGGACATTTAAGAAGGCACCAGGTTATACTAAGGAGCACAGTACTTTGCCAATGCTACAAATTCCAGGGTAGCTAGATCCTAGAAGGAAAAACCAAGAAGACCCAGATTGAAAAATAACCTTGCAAAACAGAACAAGGACTTTAATCTTGATCCAAAGAGCAATTGGAACAGTAAAGAATAGACATGGGTTAGAGACTTGCTTCTAGTATGAAATGGTTATGTCTGGTGTGAAACAAAGACAGTTTTCAGATTATTCCAGCTCAAGGTGTGAGTAAATTGGTGAGTATTTCCATTACAAGGATAAAAAACAAAAGAAGAGAATAGATTGGAATGTGTTGGAGGAAGGAATTCCCTTGATTTTAGACGTTATGTCTTGTGTATCTGAGACTAAGATAATTCATTTCCTTGTACAATGTATGGGGCAGTATTGGCCTTTTATGTCCATGCAGCCTAAGAAGTCCCATAGTTCTTTCATATATGCCAACTCCACTCATGCAAGAGAACTCAGAAAAGGAGAGTGTATTCTCCCTCTACTGGGAGAAATCACAGAGCAGAGATCAAATGCATACAAACTGGCATGTTTAGAATTGAAGTCAAAGTGTTTGTGCTGCAGTTGCATAAAAATCTTTTGCTGTCTAAATGAAAGCTTGCTTAAAGCGAATGTGTTGGAATTTACAAAGATCTCCTGTCTACACAGAAAAAATAAATAAATCTTCAGGCTGAAAAATTTGTTAGTCTTGCTGAGAAACCCAAAGAGCATTTTCCTTCAAAAAAAAGAATGCACAGCAGGGAAATGCTATGATGATATTTGCACAAAGAGTTTAAAATTTGTTAAAAGGAAGTTTGCCCAGGCTGGTGCATGTCAATTTACTGCATGCATCTTGCAAGCAAATTACAAATGTTGCAAATAGCGTACTTGGTGGCGAGAAGCTGACATGGTGTCATCCTCAAGGATGTGAAAGCAAACTCAAGAAGAGGTTTTTGTCTTGTAAAAATACTGTGTGAGCACATTTGAGCAAATTATTTCATGTTCATCAGCTGGAATTCACATTTAGGTGGCAATGGAAATTTTTAAATGCAAGTGCTAAATGGAAAACTTACAAATTTCCTACTGGTTTGTGAAAGAACTTTAAGAATTATAATAGATATGAAAGGAAAAGGAAATAAGTGTGAATTTGGCATTTAACAAAAATACAGTGAATGAGGAGCTGAGAATTGTCGTATGAAGTGCTGCTTACAGAATATGCACTTGTGGATGTCTGTGTGTTTCTTTTCTGGAACTGGGTGAGAAAGTTGGCATATTTGAAAATAGGCAAGGGATGACATTTCCACTGGCAGGCACTGACTTCGGCTCGAATCCCAGATCTGGAGATGCTTGGCATAGTTTTCTTGGCATAGGGATCAGTTTTTGAGCCTCTATTTCTTCCTGTGTAAACTGGGAATGATAATACTTTATATGATTGGATGAGTACTAAATACAAAAAATTATTCACATATGCAAAACATATATTTAGAGACAATTTAGTGTCAGGCAGTATTGCAAGTTCTAGTGTTACCTAAGTCAATGAATAGGGTGTGTGCCCTCCTTGAGGTTTTCCATGTCAAATGCTCCATGAAGTGTCTGGTAGGAATGGTTAATGAAATTTAATTGTAAGAGGCTATGAGGCTTAGCATTCCGCTTTTTTCTTATATAGAGAGAAACAATTATTATTATTTTTTATTTTTATTTTTTTTTTTTCAATCTCATCCACTTCATGTAACTCTAAATTAGTATTTTCCAAGATGCAGAACCAAGGTCAAGTCATCAGACTGCCCCCTGTTGGCAGTCTGCTTTCCTACTCATCAGTATCAATGTCCTTAACATAAAAAATATGAAATAACTGTCAGATCCATCTATTATCTTATAGGAAAAGGATTTCACATTCATAGGTCACTAGTGTTGTACCAATCAGAATTGTTAAAAATTTATTCTTCAAATAATTAATATTTATTTACCTTTTCCTGGTTTCAGGGACTCACATCTGCATCAACCTTTCCTTATTGTTCTCTGGCTTCCAATTCATATAAAAGTCTTATGAAAGGATGATCATGATGACTAGATTTGCATGTGTGAGATGTAGACTGATTATTGCTTGGCGGAGTTATGTGGTGACCTAGACTATGTACACTTTAGTATAAATTTTAATTGGTATTTTCTGGATCTGATTCATGGAATAACTTTCTGATTTTCTGGAGAAACCAGATACCTTGGATATGACTATAAATTACTGATGAGACACCAGAAGTTTTAAACCATACTAAACAATGGGCCTTTTAAAAAATTCTCATTATAATTTTATTTTATTTTATTTTGAAGAGTAAAAACAAAAAAAAATCAGAAACAGGGGCTGGTGAGATGGCTCAGTGGTCTAAAGTCCCGACTTAGAACAAGCTTAGCAAAGCACAGGGACTGCGGTTCAATCCCCCAGCACCACATGCCAGCCAGCCCCGCCCCCTGGTGGGCTGAGCTGCCCCCCCCACATAAATAAATAAAAAAATTTAAAAAAAAATCAGAAACAAAAACAGAAACAGGGTAACATACAATACATATCTTACAGATTTTCAAAACAAGAATAGCTGACTAACAATGGTTGATATTTTATCCATTTTTATTGTCAAAACTGTTGCTTAGATTAACACATATAGTTGTGTAGGATAGGACCTTTTGGTATTAATATTTATTTCTCATACTCACTTCTTTGTTTCTGGGATAAGACTACCAATTCCCACAACTTAGAGGAGAACAGGTTTACTGGGAGTCCTGTTGCTTAGTTTTTGGTCCATAGTCAGCTGGCTCCAAGGCAGGAGAACCTGGCAGAAGTGCCGGGCTGAGGAGATGCTACCTGTAGACAGGAAGAAGAGCTAAGAGAGGACCCCAGAAGGCAAAGACACCCTACAGGATCCCATCCACAGTGACCTTATCTTCTGACTGCTAATAGCAAGCAGCTGTACCCCCACCATAACCCAGTGACCTTCCAAAAGCCCACACTGGAGCTCAGGAGGCCATGGGCAGACTCCAGACATAAGCCATAGTCTGTCTATCTGTCTGTCTGTCTATCTGTCTTTCTTTTTTTCTTTCTTTCTTTTATTCTTTCTTTCTTTCCTTCCTCCCTCCCTCCCTCCTTCCCTCTCTTCTTCCTTTCTTTTTCTTTTTTTTTTGCAGAACCAGGGATTAAACTCAGGCCCTTGCGCTTGCCAGAGAAGCGCTTATTCCACTGAGCCACCTCCCCAGCCCCTTCCTCCTTTCTTTCTTCTTACTTGCTTGTTTACTTTTGTTTCTTTCCTTTTCTTTTTTTGCTTTTCATGAGTAAATTTTCCCTGTTTATTTTTTGGGGAAACAACTGTAATCCAGGGTGAATAATAACATTTAAGATCTTCAAAGAAAGTATAAGAAATATAATTAAAACACAGCGGCACACTACAGATGATATGAACACTTAAAGGATATTACAGAAATGATATTAACAACTCTGTACTCACAAAATTGGCAATCTAGAAGAACTGGATGAATTTCCTCAAAGATAAAAATCTACTAAAACTCACCAAAGAAGAAACAGACAAACTGAGCAGGGCTAAATTTATAGAGAAAAGGAAATCCCTAATTGATAGCCTTCAAAACAAAACACACTGGTTCCATATAGGTTCACTAGTGAATTCTGCACAACATTTAAGAAAGTACTCTACTAATTTTCCAAAGTCCCTGACATAAAGTAGCTCAACATAGAATAATTCTTGTGCATTTCAGGAGGACAACATTGGACTAAAGCCAAAACCAGGCAAAGGTACACAAGAAAACTGTAGATTAATATCACTCATGAATATAGATACCCAAAGCTTCCAAATATTAGCAAATGGAGTCCAAAATACTTTAAAAGGATCATATGCCAGGATAACATGTGATTTTCCTGGACTACACAAGCCTGGTTCAGCATTTAAAACTCAATTTCTATGATCCATTCTAGCCACAGATTAAAGAAGAAAAATCACCTGATCTTAGAAATTGATAAAGAACATTTGAAAAACCTATTTATGATGAGATGCTGATCAAAGTGGGATTAGGAGGAATTTCTCAATTTGATAAAAAATTTAGGAAAATAAGGATGGCCTCCTCCTCTTCCTCCTCCTCCTCCTC
>NW_004524610.1:6665960-6671550 GCF_000260255.1 Octodon degus
AGTGATCCTCCTGTTTTCAGCTTCCCAAGTTCTGGGATTACAGGCATGCGCCACCACCCCAGTCCTGGTGACCCAGCCCAGCGTGTGATGCCAGGGATTGAACCCCATTCCCTGTGCTTGCCTGCACTGTCTTGCTGGCCTTGGTGCTGCATCCTCACAAAACTCAATGCATTTCTACCTCAGGGTCCAACAACTATGTTCTTTTGAATTTATCCAAATGAATTGGAAAGTCTTACCCACAGAACAATCCATAAAAGTACATTTGTTGTGGCATAATTCGTAATCGCCTAACTTGGAAGCAAACAAGACATCTTTTTTGGGGGTGGCTAAATAAACTGCAGTATACCTAGACAATGGGATGGTACTTAGTACTGAAAAGGAACAGGCTGGCAAACTATGCAAAGGTATGCAAGAAATGTAACTATGGATTGCTAAGTGAAATCAGCCAGTGGAAAAGGCTATGTATTTTATTACTCAAAATAGAAAACATTGTAAAAATGCAAAACCATGGGAACAATAAAGCCATCAGCAGTTTCGAGGATCTGCTAGAGTGAGGGATGGGGGTGGAGCCAAGAAAGCTTATAAAGTATAGAAACTATGAGTGGTGGGAATGTCTACGGAGGAGCAGCATCAAGACTGTATGGGACTACTTTCCATGCAATTTTACTGTGAGCCAAAAACTGCTCTAAAAAAATGAAACTAATGTCAGAAAGAGTGAAACAATTAGTGATGTAATGGTAGGAAAGGAGAACCGTGAACATCCTCTATTTGATATTTATATTGAGTATCTTAAAGAACTCAACATAAATCATTAGCAGAGGTAGACACATGCAGTTGGTGTGAACTTGCTTTGCAAGCAAACATTTAATCGTCCTCTGGTGGCATACAGATGGTCATGCTGGTGAAAATGCTGGAAGTTCTTGACAGTGGAAGACACATAGGTGGAATATCCCACTGGAACCCCAAATGGTGCAGTTTTAATATTTCCAACAAGAGCTGGAGAGCATTGCTGTTGCTTGTATACTTATTTGAGGGTTGGGAATTTCTTGCATGGTGATCAGTATGTATTAGAGTCACAGAACTTTAAGAGCAGTTATAAAAAGTCCATGAATGATGTACAGTCCTCCATGGTCTGTGCAGCATTGAACTGAGTGGAGTGAAAATCTCAGTGTGGCTGGTGAGATAGCTCAGAGGTCAAGCACCTGCTTGGGCACGTGCGGGGAGTAGGGTTTGATCCTGGGTCCCACATGCCACACTGGCCCAGCCCCTAGGGAACACTGAACTGGCTACAGAGTGCAGGCATGGTGGCACATGCCTATAATCCCAGTGCTGGGGAGACTGAGACACGAGGATCACCATGAGTCCAATCTGCATAGTGAGACCCTGTACCAAATACATGTACACATGCACACAAAAAACCTCTCAGGCTGGAGGCTGTGATTGACAGCAGTTTTTCCTGCATCTCTGACAGGGAAGCAGCGATCAAAGTATGAACGAATAGCTCAACATGGGGCCGTGAACTGGACATCGATCTTCGAGGTGTCACCACTCACTAGTTATGGGCCCATTTACCATCTTGCTTACTAAAACATTCTCATTGTTCCGGACAGTTATGCAGCTCTTATCTCAATGCAGTCATCTTTAGAACTATTGCTTTCTGTAACAGGTAACTGAAAAAACTAAAATGGCGATTTGTGAAAACACAAATCCAAGCCAGGTATGGTGGCGCACACCTGTAACCCTAGCACTTGGGAAGCTGAAGCAGGAAGATGGCTGTGAGCTCAAGGCCAGAGTGGGCTGTACAGTGAGTTCAAGGCCTCCTGCCCTGCACAGCAAGACCCTGTCTCAAATGACCAAACAAACAAGTCCAGACAACTCTTTTTGGATTTAATGCCTTCAGCAGATTTTATAAGAAAAAAGGAAATCCCAGTATATTGGCTGAGCATGAGGAGGGTGAGCTACTTTACACAGGGTGCATTATTTATTACCATTGGGTGGGTTGGCATCCAGGAGGATTTATGGGACAAAATCCGTGAAGGTCTCATATGTTATGTTCTCATCTATAAAATTCACATACAAATACCTGAACATATAGTGTCTATTTTAAAAGTATATAGTAAGTTAAATTTTTATAATACTTCATTTTATCATAACAATGGGAAATGTTATTGTAGACTATCTACATGAACTGTAGTAAAAACATTAGTTTTTCAAAAACTTCACTATATCCTCAAGACATGAATAAAACATGCTGAAAGTAGTTGAAATTTATTATAATTTTCATTTTGTGTGAAAATGTGAATTACCATGGAGCACTGACTTCTTCGGGGATATATATCTCTGTATCTATATATGTAGATATATAGATATATAGATTTTTTTATTACATGGAGAGATCTATATAATATATGGAGAGACATAAAATATATGGAGAGACATACATAATATATGAAAAGGCATATATATATATTTATGATATGCGTATATTATACATAGATATTTTTTCTTCTCCAAATCAAGCACTCTGATGACTTTCAACTTACATGACAGTACATGCCATGTGTAATTACATATGGTTCACAGTAGGAGTCTGCCTTTTCAAAGTGAGCAATATATGTCCACATCATTAATTTCTTACCACTGATTGGTAGCATGAGGGTAGAATCGATTTAGAGCAACATAAATTGTTTTTATTTTGAAGTATTTTTCTTTTGGTGAAGGATGTTAGTGGAAAAGTGAGTTGTCGCATTGTTTTGGTAAAGGATGCGAAACAAGGAATCCATAAGATTTCATATGAAATGTGAATGGATTCTCACCCACCTCATGTATGTAGGTTGTTTAAAAATTATAGGAGCAAATATTTTGTTTTAAAAGAAGTATTTATTTTCTCTTTCTCTCACTCGCTTTTTTTTTTTTTTTTTTTTGGCAGAACTGAGGATTGAACTCAGGCCCTTGCACTTGCCAGGCAAGCATTTATTCTACTGAGACATCTCCCCAGCCCCTTAACAGAAGTGTTAATTCATGTAATTGTTGCACAAATGTAGTCAGTGTCAAAACTGGGTAAAGAGCTATTGTCATGCCGTTGATGTTTACAGTGGTTACAGAGTGGATTTGGCCCAAACCACTTCCCAGCTCAAGTTTGTGCAGCAGATTCTCCTCTTTTGGTTCTTTTCCTAGTCCTTTCCAGCAAGGATCATTGAGACGTTACTGGGAACAACTCACAGTTGTGTGTGGCAGTCGGTGTGATCCGGAGCAGGATGGACTCCTCCTGTCTGCCCTGGAGTTACAGAGCATAGTAACTCAGTTGCTGTAAGTGAATCCTTGCTACAGGAAGTTGGGCTTTTCTTTTATCTTGTTCAAAGCCTGGATAATCTGTCTCTTTCCACTGCTTTTAAGCCTGGCCATTTTACTTTAGGTCCCCTCAGCTGGGACAAGATCCCTTCACTGACAGCTCACATATACTCAGCTTACTGTGCCAGGGATCCTTGATTTTTTACCTTCCCTCCTCTCACTCTGTCTCTTCATCTCTTTTTCTGTCCCCTTTTTTCTTTTTCTCTTTTTTCTACATCTCTCTCTCTCTCACGTTTCTCTCCATTTCTCTCTCTCTCTGTCTCTCTGTCTCTGTCTCTGTCTGTCTCTCTCTTTCTTCCTCATTGTCTCTTTCTTTTTTCTCTGCTTTCTTTCTTCTTTTTTCTTTCATTGTTTCTTTCAACTCTTACTGCATTTCCTGGGCTAGCGCAGACCTCCTGGACACAGGTGACTCCCTGCCTCGCTCTCTCAAGTAGCTGGAGCTTCAGGTGTGTGCTACACACTGAGTCTTCTAGAGCAAAGATTAGGACTGGCACCCAACTCTTAACTCCTGCTGGAACTGTCATCCTTTATGTCCTAGAAAGGACAGCCTGACCATTTGTCTTATTGCCCATACCACCTTGGTCAGTTTTAGAACATTTTATGGCAATAATCCTGTCAACTTGTTGCTAGTAGCCACGAGCGTGTTCTTGGCTCATTTTCAATGTCATCCTATGAGAGACAAGTAGAGCACATTTATGTAAGTTCTGTCGTACATCGCCAGGGCAGTGAGGGAATGATTGTTCAAAGTAAGTGTGCCAGGCCTCAGAAAAATGTTTATTGATCTTGTTTGGAAACATCTGTGGAAGTTTGCCCTTGTCTTAAGTTACTCTAACATAACGTGATCAAATATTGTCAATAAAGTCAAGTTTGGAGGAAAAATACAGAGAAAGAAGTTGGAAGGTCTCTAATATGACAGAAGAGAACTTCAAGATGTTAAATCCTAAATGCAAAATTGGCAGACATATTTGTGAAGAAGCATAAACTTTTTGACATCAGTCGTTTGGTTATCATTGTATACTAGTGACAGAAAGTGTTTGAACCTCATTGGAATCAGAAATGAAGCTATACTTTATTCAGGGTGCCAAGAAAATTGTTGACCTAGAGGTAAAATTCAGATTAGGCATTGATTACTAGAATTGTAGGGCAGAGGGATGTTCTTAGTCTTCTGAATAAGAACACATTTCCTTCAGCCCTAGGTTCTTTTGCACATTCAGAGTGATTCTTAAGTTCCCAGAGACAGTACTGACTCTTACTGAGTGGATGAATTACTTAACTTTTGTCTAACTTAATGAAACCTGGGCAAAGATGCAGCCTGCCTCTGGAGTGCTTGAAAGACGACACACATGGTGCACTTGGCATGTTTCCTGCACACAGCCCACACTGAACTACTGCAGCTGTATAGTGAGCTTATCTGTGGCATACGTGGTAGTGGATTTGAATTAAATGCTGCATGATCTTTTAGGGGAAGTGTCTATGAAAGTTTAAGACTACAATACAGGGCTGCCTCGGTTCATAATTTCAATTCTCTCTATGATTCTGAAACTGAACTGGATGAGAACTACATCAAACTTTGGCAGAAGCGCAGCCCTGAAGCTGACCACTGAATTCAGTCCAGTTTTCCAACAACTCAGTTTGCATCCAGAGTCGTGGAACATGTGTCCCATGGAGGTATGAGGTAGGCAAACATATACTTAGCACACAGACACCTATAAATAACTAGTATGTTACCATTAAACATCCCCATGAGTTTTTTTAATTGCACATATTTTAAAATCTAAGTCCTAACAATTTAATACCCTTTTATGTTTTAAATACATGCTTGAATTGGAAACAAATATAGCACATTGTCATGATGGACCCTAGCTCAAAGAAATTCTAACAAATTAAATATGGAATAAACATTAATTAGAATGTGAGTGAAACTTAGGCCAAGTATGTTGAGACCCAAAAAAGCTGTGTGTTACATAAAACACCGAGACCACATAGTGTATAGTCCAGAAGACCTTGGAATAACCCAAGGCTGGGAATCAGGAGCTTATTAAAGCAGGCACACAAGCATGCCACGTGCTGACTGGAGATTGTAAACTGGGAGGGCAGCAGGTTTTCATTATGTAGATTACAGTTAGATTGTAATCTATCATATGTCCACTTATATCAAAGAACAGATTTCAGAGAGAAATAATTTGTGCACAATAAAGAGTTTTTGGTGAACTGATTATGCATAAAAGGACAACAGATT
>NW_004524610.1:6677631-6678458 GCF_000260255.1 Octodon degus
GCTACTAACAGTGTACCATCTAATATTGTGTCAGAGAAGCAGAGGTTTGTTCTCCAATATTTATTTATTTATTTATTTATTTATTTCACTGTGGATCAAACTCAGGATCATGTGCTTGCCAGGCAGGTGCTTAAGCCACTGAGCTAGCTCCCTGACCCCTTTAGTTGTTTTATATACTTTTGTTCCATTTCTTCCTACAGGTTAAAATTATTTGAGAATCAAATCTTTATTCCTTTAAACTTCTCACAGTTCTTTCTCAATCCCCAATCATTTTAATCTAATATATAATGTAAAAAAATCAACCTAATTGTTATCAGTCTCTTCTTGCCTTTTTCTTACTCTTTCATCTATTTTCATCCTCAATTCCTAAAATCTTAAATTTAATATATAATGTACAAAACTGACCTAGCTGTTGTGAAATTTTTCTTACTTCTCAGAAATTATGTCTTAGCATTGGATTCCACAACAATTAATGGAAAAAATATATATACACAGGGACCTAGTTGTTAGGCATTCTCTTTTTTCTTTCTAAGGACTAAGAATGGGGAAAAGAGAGCAAAGAGGATCAGGGGTCATGCTGGCATGCTTAGAGGTCCATTGTAAGGGGAAGAAGCGCTGGGGACTGTTCTCCAGTCGCACTGTCGCGTGTGTGATGTCCTTCTCTGTCCCGTCATTCCTTCGCTGCCCTGTTCGGAGAGCACAGATGTCACCGAGCAGTTACTCGCCACAGTCATGCACCTACTCAGATGCTCACGCGCTTTGCTTCCCACGCGAACGAACCTTGCTCGGCCTTCTGCGCTTCCTCGTGCTGCTCTGTGACCATCACG
>NW_004524610.1:6678813-6679411 GCF_000260255.1 Octodon degus
AACTAATTAGATTTCAATCTGTAAGTATTGCAAGTTTTGTTTTGAGCAGATTCTTTCCAACAAAGCCTTTGCAGTTCCCCTTGGAGCCAAAAGCCTCTAGACAGGCTTGTGATATTTGTTCTTAAATTTTATCATGATTGTATTAATATAAAAACTGTGGAAACAGTTGTTTAGAAGTGTGGGTGTTAGGGCCGGGGAGATGGCTCAGTGGAATAAGCACTTCCCTGGCAAGCACAAGGACCTGAGTTCAATCCCCAGTTTCACAAAAAAAAAAAAAAAAAAAAAAAAGTTTCACAAAAAAAAAAAAAAAAAAAAAAAGGAAGTGTGGGTGTGCTGGGCTTGGTGCATACCTGAAATCACAGCACTCTGGGCTCTATCCACACTATTGCAAAAAATAGTGTACATGTATAAAAATATTCAAGCAGAATATGGATTTTGCTCTTTTCTTGCAGCCTAATTTTCCTATGATATGTGTTCATGTTATACTCCACACTGCATTTCACACTTTGCATAATGCCAGGCTTGGAATTTCTCTAATACTGCACGCACTCTATTAGCAGGTATTGAGCCCCTATGAGATCAACCCTATCAATATACA
>NW_004524610.1:6680471-6689879 GCF_000260255.1 Octodon degus
TAGGGAAGTGAATGAGTTTTTGATCAAGAAAATGACATTTAACAAGCAAGTTATAGCTGGGCGTGGTAGTAAAGCATCTGTACTCCCAGAGCTAGAGGGAGGCTGAGACAGCAGGATTGCAAGTTCTAGCCCCAATGGGCAAAACAGTAATTAAATGATCTTTTGTCTCAAAATGAAAGATAAAAACAAAAAAACAAACAAACAAACAAACAAAAAAAAAAACAAGAAACATCTGGGGATGTGGTTCAGTGTGAAGGCTTTGGTTTCCAGTCTCCAGTACTGTAAAGCTATTCTTTAAATGGTACTTTATTTTGCTAATGATAATTTACTCAATTGAATAGAAACTTTCAAAATCAAGAAAAACCTGAGAAACTTTAATCAAAGTAACATTTTGTTTTTCTTCTGGAATTTAAGTTATAGTTTCATATAAACTCAAGCCAAAATAAATGTAACCTTCACTTTTGGATGGCATAGTGGAGATAGTTCCAAATTAGATAGGCCCAGCAATACTGACCAGCCTGTTCTTTTTGCTATTGGCTGCCATTTAGGTTATTCATAATTGCCCTGATTTCTCAGTTATTTGTCAGCTCCTTGCAGTTGACAAGTGTCTCTGATTAAACCAGGATCATGGGGAGAAATGCTAGATGAATCAACAGGCTGGCTCTACTTCAGAGCAAGTAAGAGACTTAAGAGTTTTACATTTGGGAATGCTGGCCACAGCTAAGTTTTCAGAGCATTAAGACACTTTATTTCATTTATGAAATCTGTATGAATTAAAACTGTGGAGATACAGTAAGCTCCCACAGAGTGTCCAACCTAGTCTGGCTGGCCAGGTACCACATGTCTGCTGGGCACTGAGCCACTTTCCTGAAACCCCATCTATCTCTAGTCTGAGCAGGAGAATCTCGAGTTAGAAGTGAGCAGGAGCACCTTAGGGAAACCTTGTCTCCAAATGAGATACGAAGAGGCCAAGGAAGTAGCTTAGTGGTGCAGTGCCCTGGTACTGTACCTCCCCCTGGGACTGGTCTAGTGAACTTTCCTTCTAGCCATCTCATTGGTGGCAGTTATGTAGGAAGCATGGGGTTCAGGATGTTTGGTTACAATTGATATTCAAATGAACTTTAGTAAGTCTAAAGAAGTTGGGCCAATAGCAAAATAAACAAGGCGCTCTCCCTCTTGACCATTATGCTTGAAAAGAACCTAGCCAGTTCCTTATGCATGAAAGACATAACAAGTAATAAATGCATCTTCACACAATGGCCTGGTTAGGTCATGAAAGTAGCTGAAACAAATTTAAATTTGACTTTTTAAATAACTAGAGGATATTCCATATGCTACAGCCGTATTATTACCAAAAAGCTAGAATAAAAATGCACTATTTTTTAAAAACACATATAATAGACACTATGTTATATGTACCTGCTTATATGTGTTGGGTAGTAGATTGATTATCTAATATGTGATACTGTTTAGCAATGATATGCCATTAAAAATTCTTGTAATAACTGGAAGTAGAATGTTAGCAACATTTGCCTTTTTATGATGAGCACAAGTGTCAAGAAATTGAGTAATTTGATCACAATTACACAGCTTCTAAATGTACAAAATGAATTTGAATTCAGATCATCTGACACGAAGGAATAGGCAGTTCTTTGATCAGCAAATTGTGCTACCTCTGGGGGAGAAGAAACCCAAATACTATGCATGACCCTGGACTTGGTAAATTCTTGGTCATAGCTAGCAAGTCAAAGACACTCTTCAACCTTTGTATCTTACTATTTTTGTGAGCTTTAAAAGTAAAATTCTTCCTTACTCAAAACTGGCTGTATAAAGAAAAGGCCATAGAAAACCTAGCGAGAAGATGCAGTGGACTCTGTGGTTGTCCAGGGGCTTCTGAGGATGACTAGAAACGTTTGTGACTGTCACAATGTGTGGTGTAGGGGTGGGTGTGCAGGACAGGATGGTAAGAGGCCCCCAGCCCCCCATCACAGAGCTCCGTGGGAGGTTGCTGAACATCCCACAAAGCACAGGAGAACCCAAGATGCCAAAGAAGCATCCAACCCTGAGTGGGTTGTGGAGAGGTCAGATCGGACACTGGGTTAGCGCCTTTGTATGAAACCTGCACAAAAAGGGTGTGCTTTACTTCCCTACTGGTTTGGCTTGAGTTTCTATTGAGTTGGAAGATCAATGTCTAGCAGTCCTGCGGCCTTCTAGGATACTGATCATCTCCTAGAAAAGACATCTTAATTTTAAAAAACCGTTATTCTTCTGATTGGATCTTAAATCACATGTGAGTTAAAGAAATGTTTTATGTGTTAAAATCAAGCCTGGTTTATTCCTTGCTGCAGAAATTTCTTGCCCGCTCACTGCCTGACAAAGCCACTTATTGTTTCTTCTGAGATTTCCTGATCCTCGAGACACAAAGCACTGCTCAAGTGCTTCTTTTGAATTAGCAGATTTTTAAGAGTGAATGTAGGATAAGTAATGCAGTTAAAAAGTAATTTAAATCTAAAAGGAACTCTATTAATGAAGTTTATGCAGAAGGAAAATGGTTCAGAGATACTATTCTTTAGAAAAATTGGTTCCATCATGTCTAAAAAATAGATACAAATATACAAAATTTACTTTCGCCTTCAAATTTGTGTGTCTAATTCCTATCATTATAATATATTAGATTTAACAAACATTTAGTTAGTGCCCAATGTCTCTAACAAATAACACACATCTTTCAGCATCTCCAAATGCCAAGAAATTCCACAGGGAACAGAAGTGTTTATGTGAATGTTAATTTAAATGTAAATAGAGACACAGCTCTTTTTAAGAAACAACTGTATCCATGTTAGTATGAAGAGAGATTTTTGGTTTTTTGTTTGTTTGGGGTTTCTTTTCACCACAAATGACTCCCTGTGTTGTACTTAAAAAGTAAAAGTAAAGATCTCTTGCTGTTACATGGATGCTGGTGTCAGGACATGATGATTTAAATGAGATTGTCCTGCCCCGTGGGAACCAGGAATGAGGCGCAGGTTCTAATAACTGTGCTCCTGGACCTGGGCCTATTCCCGTCTCATGGAACCTGTCCCTGCTGCAGGCCAGTGCTTGGGGACAGTGACTTGCTGTGTGGATCAGTGAGTGAGTAACAGCTGAGGCGGCTGCCCGGACATGGACAAAACAAGCCCCAACCACAGAAGCCTGGTCGCTCGGGCAGGGAGAGGACCACGGGAGATGGCGTGGTCACTCAGGGACTGGAGCAGCTACCGAGCACTCCTGGCCTAGGTTCTATAGAGGAGCTTTGATGTTGGAGTGGGCAGAGAGGAAACACAAATGATGATTTGATATTTAGGCCGCTGGCAGGAGTCAGGACCTGATCCAGGAGATTTGACAGTTTTGGTAAAGAATTCAACTTTGAAGTCCTGGGAAATATAGGCCAGTCAAGATCTCACCAAGAGCAGGTAGTGGGGCATCACGTAAGACCTCAGAACCTAAGAGATGGAGTTGCCAAAACGCAAGGTAAGAACAGCACAGCACAGCATGGAGGGGACACTTGAGTTGCGCTGGCATCAGCGTCTGTAGTCCAGGGTCCCTAACAAGGCCTGGCCTAACCTTGGGACCAGCTGTTAGGGTGGAACATCTGTGTCTGTTCAGAGTTCTAACCTCCAAGCTCAGCTCCCTCAGAATGAAAGAGCAAGTAGTTGCACGCTGGGTCTTCAGAGTGCCCCAGCATTTCTTGGAAACTGTGATAGTTCTGTAGCAACAGGTGAATTTTTTTCTTCTTTGAGGCAGGGTCTCCTATGCAGCTCAGGCTGCCCTTGTGTTCACTTTTGTATCCCCCAGGCTGGTCTTGAACTCACAGCAATCCTCCTGACTCAAGCTTCTGGTTCTGGGATTACAGGTGACTCAGTTTGAGGAACAAGGAAGGCTGAGTCTGGAGGTGGGCTCTCTTAGCTGCTTTCTTGTCTCTTTCTAGTCTCTCTTGTGCACCAAGCCCTCACGCTAAAGGTGGAAAGATCTCCACAGATTACAGGGCTTTTAGAACAGGACCCGTTGGCTCCAAGGCAGGGTGGCACAGTAAAGAGGAAATGTTCTGTGGAAACTTAGGCAGGATGAGGAGGAGTAAGACCATGCCCACAGTGACCCACCGCTCCCATCGCTCCCCTCCAGGCTTCCCTTCCTAACATCACAGCCAGCCCTGAGCCCAGTAGGGATCAATCTAGTGAATGTCATGTGGCTGAGTCTGGGCACCTTCCACAAGCCCCACTTAGGAGCCCAGGAGGCTTTGGGAGACAGGGAGATAAAACCCTCCTGTGGGGTCACCCTGTGAGTGAGGGATGTCATGATGCCCCAGGGGGAGAGGGTACAATTACAGCATGGGCGCTGGACATTTTCTGTGGGCTCCTGCTCTGTTTTAGGGTCATCTGTATTGCTCTGAAGCAGTACTAGAAGAAGCACGCGGCCAGCACACAGGACAAGTCCCTGAAGCATGTCCCCTTTGGGCAGTGAACACTTCAGTTCTTCAAGGAACCTCCCACATCACGTCGATTGATCCCCTTAAAAAATTCCTGAGGCACAGCTGGAGAAATATGATTGCACATTTGAACAGGTGTTGTGCCGTCGTCCCTGTCCCTGCACGTACCACTTCCTGCAGCACTGGTGTGGCAGCGACTCTACTGCTTTTGTTTTCCTTCTGAGAGGCCTAACAGGGTTGGTCTAGACATGCGATCACTGTGGCTTTGCTTTTTGTTTGGTCAACGACACCATTCACATGCTTCTCATTGCCTGAAACAAACTGTGTGACGTTGTGTTTGGGAGGCGACATCAGAAACACATGCCACCTGGGATCAATCCTACCTTCATAAACTCTTTTGCGTCCGTTGAGTAAATAATTACTATCTGGTTTTGCAGTTGGGAAATCAAAGTCCAGTAAAGGATTTCTGGTCCATCTCTCTGAGGTATCTAGTAAACGGAAAGGGAAAGAAACCGTATTTTGCTCTGGTCCCACTTTGAGAATGTGTAATTCAACACAAGAAAGCATTTTCAGTACATGAAAAATATGTTGTGAACCAAAAATAAACTTTCCTTAATGATTTACATAAGGAGATTTATTCTGAGAAATTTATATATGTTTGCACAAACTTTTCTAGAAAACCAATGAAAAAATAGGCTGGATACTCATCCTGTGAAGTTTGAAAATACATCTGCATTTCTTCTGTAACTCAACCACACTTCACGGCATTTTGCTATCTGATTTTCTTCCTTTTATCTTTCTAAGAAGGGTTTTGGTGTATAGTCCAGGCTCACCTTGGACTCATTCTGTAGCCCACGCTGACTGGACACCTGCAGAGATCCTCCGGCCCAGCCTTCCCAGTGCTGAGAATACTAGCACGTGTCACCATGCCGGGCCTTCCTGATGCTTTTAGCATTAAAAGCTAATTAGACATACATGAGCAATATCACTGTAGAGCTAAGAAATGTTTGACCCTGAAACTCATGCAATTATTTTTCTAAGATATATTTCAAGTTGAGCTGAATAGAAATTACTAAATGGAATATTCTTAGTCAGAGAAATCATTATATTACTTTTTAAGATGAGTGTTTATTGAAAAGGAAGAACAAAATTATTCTTTCTTATTTTTTATAATGATGAATAACAGAAAAATAGAGAATATAATAGAGTTTCTCTTTTGTTAACTCAATGATGATTTCATAAAAAAACTCTCAGTTCTGTGTCTTGCTGTTTGCTCTTTGCATCCCCTTTTTCACACATAGCAATAGGAAGTGCTAACAAATACTTCTCTTCTTAATTTATGTCATGTTTTCTCTTGTCTAAGCTTTAAGTCAGGATCTCCTATTTGATCGTGTGACTTGCTATCCCTGCAAAAGTGCTTTCTCTGTTCCTGAGGCTGTGTGTCACATATTTCATTGTTATAAAAGTTAGAATTAATTGCTCATCTGAATTTCTCCCACCAAGGATGTTATACTTGCAGATATTTAATTTTAAAAATTCCATTAAGAATGATATATCTTTTCCAGTGATCACGTATAGATTAGAAGATTAGGAGTGGCATGGATTTTGATATCCTCATTCATATTTTGATATATTTTCTAGTCTTACCAATCCATATGTACATTAAGTAAAATGTGCACATATATTCATATATTGCATCAATATTAAGAAAAATAAATTTCATTTGGATATTTAAAGCATTAACTATAAGGTAAAGAGAATACAGCAGTGGAGATTCATGAGTAAGTATAGTGCTTATACTTCTGACTATACTGAGAGACTAATTTTATTCTAAATTCCTATATTTCTTCTTTTGCCTATACAGTTGTATAACTGTTGCTTAGCAGTTTTCTCCACCAGCCATAAAAGGTCTTTAATATCGTTTTGTGGAACAGGATGTCCTGTCCTGTGGAACAGGAGGCATGACACGTGCGGCTGGGGTGCAAGGTTAGACAACACTCCTTTCCCCCAATCCATGTGGGTGCGCTGATGTGCCAGGAGGCTGACCCACTCTCGTGCTCTGCAGATGTCCAAGCACCTCTGGAGGGAGAAGCAAGGTTGCAGTGATGTGGGCAGGGTCGTAGGCCTGCGCGCCAACAGGCACGGAACCCCGGGGGGCTGGGAGCGCTGAGCGTCTCTGCGAGCGCCTCTGAACGTGCAGCCACGTCCTGACAGCACCGCAGTGCTCGCCCTCAGAGGCGCCGAGAGGCTCGGGAGGAGAGGTAGAGCCCTGCACTCTGTACAGGAGGTGGAATAGGACTGCAGGGCTGGGGCAGAGTCTGTTTCATTTCAGAATGGTGGCAAGTTTGCTTTTTAATGAGTGGAGGTGGCCGCACAGAAGGGACAGGAATCAGTGTCAGCAGTTCCCTGGCGTTGAGGCTGTTGGAGCACGATCTCGTCAAGTCTGCAGTCAGCACATGTGTCAGGCACGCAGGCACTCCCGTCAGAGACTTGAGGCTTTGTTTTACGGAGAGGCACAGACTTCTCTATTCCAACAGAGCCTGATGTTTTATGACGAAAAGGGTTGCTGGGTACTCACAATGAAGTCAATGTAGTGTTGCAAAAGGCAAGCAATTATTTAATAACTGTATAAATCCATTCACATTAAGAATTATTTAATTTACACACGGGCAGTATTTACTACAGTTTTATTAGCTTGTTGTTTTGTTTTTTCTTTTTTCCTTTCCTATTATGCTGGGCCTTGGACTTACCAAGTGAGAACTTTACTACTAAGTCTACTTCCTAAGTATTTTCCCTGGCTCTTCTGAAAGACAAGACCTCAGATTTCAAGGGCTAACTTATCAAAGAAAAATATAATCATGCTGTTCTCTGAACACTTAAATATGAGTAATAGCAAATACCATTTACCCTTAATTTTTGTTGTCTCATTTTGTAACCTTACAAAGAAGGTGCTATTTTTGTCTGACTTCTATAAATGAAGAAAGTAGGGCTAATAAGTGGTAGTAAATACTGTGCATGTGTAATTTAACCCAAATCCCACAGTTTGCAAATGGTAGAAAAGGAATTTGAATCCAAGCAGCATGTCCTTAGCTACCATTCCGCAGCCTCTACTGGGAGAAGTACAGTATCCCAGAACAGGTTAAATGGTACATGAACGGAATAATCCCTTGAGCTTGACTTAAAATGCACTGCATTCCTTCACTGCATTTTGGTGATTTCCTTCAGCTAAGCCCATCAAACGTCCGGCCGTATAATGCTGGTGGAGAGTCCCAGCAATGGCAGCTAGCAGCAGTAGCTAGTCGCTTCTATGAGTTCTGGATGCATGAGCAGGTACCTGGAAGGAATGGAATGATTCCCAACCCTGATACAACCTTTTCTTTTAAAAAGATTATGATTTGTTGCTGCTGCTGTTAAGGAAGACACTTTATCTTGGCAGCAGATTTTAATTAGAGACCGAATGAGATACAGGTTGTACCTATGTTAACATATTGAGATAAACTCATTTAATGGTATGAACCTGGCCATTAAGCAATGGTTTGGCTTTGCATTAAGGTGGAAGTCCTACTTTGATAGAATTCATAGAGTTGATTTTGTTATGCTGGAAAGATAGAATTATTTAAACTCAGCAATGATCCCCATTGAGTGTTTTGTGACCATCTTTCACTGTGCCCAACGGGGCATTTTAATAAAGAACCAAATGAGAACACTGGTGCGAAAGTGGTCATATATATAGATCCCTGCAGTTGTCACTTGGGCAGACATTATACGAGTACCTCCTGTGTGCCAGGCGCTATTTTTAATGCAGCAGGAAACATGGCACAAATAATCACTCCCTACCTAGATGTTTACATTAAAATGTGGGAAGGGAGTGATTCACACACAAAAAGAACAAATCAATTCTGTACTCTATTTGTGATAGAGGCTATTAAAAAGCAAAGGAAGAGAATGAGACAGAAAATAATGAGGGTTCACAATTTTAATGTAGTTGTCAGGTAGCCAGCCTGTGACAGACTTTGTGGCATTAGAGGATGCCTTCAGGCCCACAGGGAAAGGGGTGGCAGGAGATGCAGATGCTAGGTGAAGGGGTCATGTTCAGCGGAGATCAGGGAAGTGTGGAACCAGCAGGGTTTCGCCCTGCCTTGTAAATTACTACAGAAGGCGGTCTGTGCTTCTGCCTCTACAAGGCAGAGTAATCTGTACATTGCATGACTTGACTGGCTTTTGAGGGTGTAATGAGGGTGATAAGTAGGCTAGAGGAAGAATCCATTGTGGAATCAGAGACAGTTACCTCAATAACATAACCAAAAGATGACAGCAGTGGTGGCGTTCCACTTGAGATATTTAGTTATAGAGGTAAAGTCTATGCACAGTGAAGTACACACATTGCCATTGTGCAGCTTGGTAAATAAACGCCAGCTGACCTACAGCATGCTGTGGCTACCTTGCCCACCAAAACCCCCTTCCTCCTTTCCTCTTAGTAGTTTATCACCCACCCATCCCACCCACCCGCACGCAGCCACTGTCATGGTTTCTGTGGCCAGAGGTTACCTCATCTCTCGTGTGTGTGTGCTCATCTGTGCTGTGTATCTCTGTGTGTGTGAGAAATATCACACACTGCTCCTTGGGGCTGGTCTCATGTCAGTGTTTTTGAGAGGCATCTAAATTGCTATGGTGCTGTAGCGCTATTTTGGAGCAATACGGAATTATATCAGCATACTGTATTTGTTTTCACATTCTCTTGCTCTTGGACATTTAGATTGTGTTTACAAAGCTGCTACAATACTCATTTTTTAATAGAAATAAGAACTGTTTTTAATATAGGAGTGGCTATTAAGAATGATAAACTCGAAGCCTTTATATTGAAGTGGATGCCACTTGAAGATATACTCATGAGTGAAATAAACCAGACACACATGTGTAAATATCATATAGTTTCCCTAGTATAA
>NW_004524610.1:6691414-6700136 GCF_000260255.1 Octodon degus
TTTTACAGCAATTAACCACTAGGAAGAATGTATGCAATGTGTTAATTATTGAAACTGTCCTACCAATTTGATTTGAAATTGTCTCATTGCTATTTGTTTCTCAATAAAATTATGGAAAAAAATAATATAGGAGTGACTACTTTTACTTGCAGGTTTGCTTTAATTATTTTAGATATAAATTATGCACAAAAAACTTATGAAGATTCATCCTAGTGTATTACGTTCCTTTTATTTTTTTTGTTGTCAGGACTCAAACTCAGGACTTTTTGCTTTCCAGGCACATGCTGTGCTGTTGAGCTAACTCCCTGGCCCCATTATGTTCTTTTTTTAACCTCATTATATGCTTCAATATCTTTGTCTATGACTAGAAAGCAGTCAGACAACTATTAGTATAGAAGTTCTTTGAGCTTTCCTGTCAAAGACAGGATTTATTCTTCTGCAATAAATTTCATCTAGTGAAAGAAATAACATCTGATTTTCCTTCTTACCATACCCTAAAGTGTAGAATACACTTTGTTTGTTTATTTATTTGGTACAGGGTCTCACTATGCAGCTCAAATTCATAGTGATCCTCCTGTCTCAGCCTCCCCAGCATTAGGATTACAGGTATGTGCCACCAACCCAGTTTCAGTGCCTGTCATGGTGTGCTCAGTGTTCTGGGACTGGCACGGCATGCAGTACCTGGGATTGAATCTGGATCGTTCTTGCCAGGCAGGCACTAAGACCAGCAAGCTATCTCTGCAGCCCAGAATACGTAACATTTGACTATGATATAATGCCTAGCACAATTAATATTTTTGGTTAAACCAAAACTTGATAGCTTTTGCTTAGTAACTTTACATTTATCCTTTCCAGCCTCTGGCAATTTATCACCCCTACACCTATTTTATGATTCTAATTTTTAGATATCAATGAAATCATGCAGTAATTGTCATTCTGTGACTTGGTTACTCCCTGCCTGTGGTGCTCTCCAAGTTCATCCATGATGTTGCATATGGCAGACCTTCCTTTCCAGTTCTGAGTAGCATTGCATTGCCTGTGCGCGAAGCATTCTTTTCATCCATTTGCCAGTGAACATCCAGGTTGTGTCCATGCCTTGGTGCTGGTGAGTAGCTCAGCACTGAGAGAAGTACTGATTTCTCTTCAGCCCATCTTTGAACAGCTTTCAAATTTGATGACTGAGGTCAGTGTTGATGATTTCATTGGTCTCACTGAGGTCCCACAAGACAGTCTTTGTGCCATACCAGAGGACGTCCCTGAAGCCTGAGCAGCCACAGCAGTGGAAGGACAGCCATACAACTTACCTGCCCCAAGTACAGAGGTACCGGCTTCTGTGTACCTTTGCTGACAAGTTTCTTACTGTTTTACACCATCAAGTCACTCACTTAGTGCTCTTCCATCCCAATTTTGAGGGCAAACATTAGCATTTCAGATCCTGTGGTGATGAATGCCCTCAATTTTACTATGATTGTGAAAATCATTGTGTCTTCTTTAGTCTCTGAAGATTTTTGTTTGTTTGAACAGAAAAGATTATTCTTTTCACAGCATTCTGAACTGGGAAGTCATTGCTCTACAGGAAAAGGGAACTGAGCAAGGAGAACAAAAGGGAAAAGAAAACTGGGACAGAAGGATAGAAGAGAAGCAAGGCTTTGTAAGTAAGGAGAGGAAGAAGGCTTGAAGAGAGGGAAAGGAAATGGGAAAAGAGGAACAAAAATATGTCATGTACAGCTACAAACTTTCTGTGATGAACGTAATCATTATGTACATCTAAATGGTGCCAATAAACTTACTTGGAAAAGAAAAAAAAACAAAGAAGTTTTTTGGATAAAAAAGGTCTTTTTTTTTCCTTTTAGTACATTGAATAATATATCATTCTTTATTTCTGCCTTATAAGATTTCTGTTGACACATTTAATGCTATTCTTATAGAGGCTCCCTTGTATGAGATAAGTTGCTATTTTCTTGCTGCTTTCAAACTTTTCTTTGTCTTTGACTATTAATCGCTTATTTATTGTTTGTTGTAGTGTTCATTTCTTCAAGTTCTTCTTACTTGGTGTCCTTTGGCTTTTATAGATCGAAATGACTTTCCTTTTCCACAAGTTGGAATTTTTCTGCAACTTCTTTGAATAAACTTTCCAGATATCTATCTCTTACTCATCTGGGCTTTCCATAATGCATACATTGGCGTTGTTGGTGTCCCTTGCACCCCTTAAGATTTCTCACATTTTTTGTGTAGGTTCTCTCTGCGCAGCTTGAATTTGTAGTCATCCTCCTGTCTCAGCCTCCCCAGAGCTGGTATTACAGACATGTGTCACCATGCCAGTTTCTGATGCCAGCAATGTATGCGGCACTGGGGATTGAGTCCACGTCCTCACACTTGCCTGGCAGGTGCTTAGAACTCCAAGCCATCCTCCTATACCCAGGTTTCTCACTTTTTTTCGTTGTTCCTTTACTCCTTGGTGCCTGTGGTTGAATTTTTTTCCAGTGACCTTTATTTCAGTGTGATGGTTCTTTCTTTTGTGTGATGTAATCTTCTCTGAAACTCATCCATGATTTTTTCAGGTCAGTTATTGTGTTCTTTGGTTTTATTTCTCTTTGGTGCTTTAAAATTATTTTCCATCTCTTTATTCATGCTTTGTACTCTTGACTTCAGAGAACATAATCTTGAGAGTTATTATTATTAGTATAATTATTTTATTTGGGGGGACCATCTCAGCCCGCCCTGGGGGGCAGGGCTGGCAAGGCATATGCTGGGGCTTGAGTTGCGGTCCCTGCTCTTGCTTAAGCTTGCCTACAGAGGCTTTTTACTCCACTGAGCTATCTCGCTGGCCCTTGATAGTTATTTTTAATTATGTTATGTGAATCATATAACTCGCTTTCATTTACATTGAACATTGATTTTTGTTTCTTCATTTGAAAAATCTTTGCCTGAGTCCTCTTTTGCCTTGGCCCTGTGTGCTGGCATCCAAGCCTTAGCAGTTTATATTTTGGGGGCCGGGGAGATGGCGCAGTAGAATAAGTGCTTCCCTGGTAAGCACAAGGGCCTGAGTTCAACCCCCGGTTCCGGAAAAAAAAAAAATAACAGTTTATATTCTATGTCGCATTCAAAAGGGCCCTGCTCGTCAGCCTGACCAGGGACTCCAGGACCTCTGCTGACCCTGGTCTGCTCCGTGGGCAGTCTGGCAGTTTTGCCACCTCTTCAGCTGCTGTGTCCTGAGCCGAGCTTTACCACACTTTCGCCAGGCCAGTACCCCATCCCCTCGGTGAGGACATTGTGGCAGGTCCATCAGCAGCTGGAAGTGGCAAGCCAGCGCTAGTTCTCTGGGGCCCAGGTGTGCCACAGTCCTGGATGCCCATGTAGGAAGCTGAGACGTGGGATATAGTTTTCTTTCTTTTCCTTTTTCGTTCTCTGTCTTTCATTCTACACTGAGGGCTGCTGAGTACCAATGGCCCCTCCCAGCCCATTGTCTTCATTCTTCCCCAGGCAGCTGGGCTGTGCTGGGCCTGACACTGCTTGCTCCTAAGTGATCAAGACCAAGGCCACTGCCTTGCAGTTCCACTTTGGGGGCGTAGGAACACTAAACATGTGCCAACCCCAGCTCTATCCCGGGCCAAAGCAGGGGCAAGGCCACTGCTACTTGGGCTTGGGGCTGCGCGGGACACAGGGCTTCTGGGGGAAGGGCCAAGCGCGTCTTCTGCCTGGCTCTCCTGGGCCCAGCTTTCTCTCTTCCAAGTGCGCGAACTTTTCAGTTTGCTCTGCTTTCTCACAAAAAGGAATTCTCTCGTGAGTTGTTGCTGAGTCGGAGCATTCATAGGGAAAGGAGGTCAAGAGCCTCCTGCTCGGCCATCTTGCTGACATCTCTCTCTGACAAACAATCTTGTGTAAGTATTTTTGTAGGCATGTATTTTGCTATTCCTTCAGTAAACACTAGGAATATAATTACTGATAAACACTAGGAATATAATTACTGATTAAGATGGCAGGCGTGTCTCTAGCTCTTTAAGGATTTTCCAAGTTTTTCAAAATGTTTTAACATTTGTACTTTTCAATTTCCTGGTGTCTTTGCTAAAATGCTGTGCTAGAAGCCTTTTTATTTTTAGTGATTGTAATGTATGTACAGTAAAATTTCATGGGGGGTCTTAATTAGCATTTTCTTGTAATGGCTTCATGGAAAATGAACAAGGTTGCTTAGTAGTCACGGTGGATGCTGCTCTGAGTGAGGGAGAAGGGGGATTTGGTTGCAGGGGCTTTCTCAGGTTAACAGCTAAAGCACTGAACTGTGTATAATGTGAGACGAGGGTGTCCCTATAAAAAGATAGGCACAGGGGAAGGACCATGAAGATGCCAGGACAGGCTGTGTTCATTGAGGACCACGAGCTAAGTTCATGTGGAGGCGCCAGGTACAGAGTCTGCTATAAAGCAGAAATGCAAAGTGGCCGTCTACAAGACGGTCACTGTCTAGAAGACCCGGAAGCCATGCGATTTGGATGCAATCTCTGCGGCATTAAATGCAAGTGAAGAACAGTCAAGTTCAAAAGAATTAGCCCTCAAGCGTTTGGATCCATAAAATCAAACCAGAAAAAGACTTTGAGTCAGAGGCAAAGGGAGGAAAGAAATATGTGAGAGTGTGAAATTCCTGCTGAACCCAATAAAGAACTTTCCAGAGAAGAAGTGCCCACTGTGGCCCAAAGCGACTGTTACAGCTAAGTCCATCTGTCATAAGGGGACCGAAGGTAATAGAGGGTGAGACACATGAAGGCATAGTCGCATCCACTTCTCGTTGTCAGTAATTTGAGGCCCTGTGGGATACGCTTGCCACCGTCCTCCTAATGGCTATTAGAACGCAGCCCAAGACAGCAGGAAGAAAGGCTCTGCCAATACAGAAGGGGCAGTACGTTAGAACAAGCCATATGCCAGGTTGGGAGAAAAATTCTAGCTATATTATTTTTGTATGTGCAACACAGACAATAGGTATGCATGGTGTATATGGAGATATGCCACAGCAGAGCAGGAGAGTGAGCCTAGCGACATCTCATTTAAAAAGAAAAATGGAAACTTCAAGTAAATATATTAGATACTACAGGGAAGTAATGGTTTATCATTAAGCTCTATGTACAGAAATTAAAGTACTTATCTGAGTAAAATTAGTAAAGAATTCTCAATTAAATTCTTAATATTAATTTTTAGTGATGTTTCTCAAAAAATTTACCAGAAGCATAATTAGTCTTCATCTACATTAAATCATCAAAACAACTAAAATAAGGAAGATTGGTGCACTTCATGCCCATCAATTACAGTTTAAATAGCATGTTGCTGTGTGTTCCACATGAAGTGCATCTCAAAGCCCCAGAAAACAGGAACGTGAGAGAACTGCAAGTTGCATGACGCCAGCGTCTCCATGCCGACACTTTCATACATTTCTCTTTAAAAAGAAAAAGTCAGGGAGCTGGGGAGATGGCTCAGTGGAATAAGCGCTTCCCTGGCAAGTGCAAGGGTCTGAGTTCAATCCCCGGTTCCACTAAAATAAAATTAAGTTAAATTAAAAAAGAAAGAAAAAGTCAGGAGAAGAGAAGGGTAGCGCTGCGCATCTTGTCATCAGCCCAGGTGGTGTGGTGGTGGTGTGAGTCGCTCCTGTTCTGTTCACCCTGCGCTGTGCTGAGGTACACGAATGCTTCCTTTGGTTGGACTTCATTCGCTTCCTGACTCACTAGCTTCCAAGAAGAAGTGGCAGGTGGAGGGGAGTTAGTTCAATTGCATTTTTTGCAGTATGGAAAAGTGAATCTGTAGATTTTAGGAAGAAAAGTTTGCTCCATAGAAAAAGTCTCCAGTGGAGTGCAGTCAGAAGGCTAACGTGAGATCCCACAGTTGGGATCGCGGGGTGAAAGTCAGCAGCACCCGGTTACCTATCTCTAAGGCAAAGCCAAAGCAGGCCCTTCCATGGGGTGGAGCTACGGCCAGCAAACGCCTCTGTGAGGGCGCGGACGCTCGGGGAAGAAAGGTCAGGGAAGAACGGCCGCACAGTCCTGCGCAACGCGTGGCAGTGAAGCCGAGGGCTGCCCCGAACGACTCCCTGTGTTCTGTTCCATTCTGATTTTAGTAGCACCACAAAATTTCTGCGTGGGCATCAGTCCCCTCCCGCTTCATGCTGCATGATACTTGGAACCTGAACCATCCCAACTCTCATCGGATCCTTCGGCAAAAGTCCTTCCAGCCCTCAGGATGAGAGCGCCACACCGTGAGAGGCTGCGACGGGAGGGAATGTGAGTCTCGCTTGGAGCCCGAGCCTCGCAGACAGCTGCAGAGTTCTTCTGCTGAGGTCGTAGTGGGGTCAGAGTATTTCCTTTCCTTCTTATTTTCTAGGGGTTCAAACTGAACCCTGGGGATGAACCAACATGCAATCAAAGAAATAGGTTTCTGTGACAGGGGCAGAAGGTTCAAGCATCTTCCCTTTCAGGTCTTTTTTTCTATATCACTGGTACACTCATTTATTTATATCTATCCTTAATTAATAAAACATGAGGGATGGCTAAAAATGCATACAATGCAATCCCATAAAACGATTTAAAAATCAGGTGAAAAATACTTGGAAACTAAAACAAAACTGGTTTTGAGCATACATTTAGAAATTAAGATGTGGTACTAGGCAAAGTAACTTAGGGGCTTTAAAATATTACCTGTGTATTTCCAAGCTCCTAAGAGAAAGAATAAAAAAAAATCAGATTTGAAGTGGTGAGGCAATTAATGCTAACTAATTCCTCAGCAGGAAAAAAATTGTCTTCTAACTCAAATATGCTGTTCTCATAGGGAGCATCGACTGAGGTTAACAACATCCTGAATAGTACCTCTCCTGGGATACACAGATGGTAGATGTATGGCTTCTTGTCTGCATTCAGTATCACCCGTGGGTGACAGCAACATGGAACAAGTACCTTTAGGAGGACCGAAAAACAGACATCTAGACTCCTAGGTCTACAATCATGATGTCTTACTTCTATGTTAAAAAAAAATTAGAATACCTTAGGCCAAAATTGACAAACTCATTCTGCATGCAGCAGAGTAAATATTTTTGGTTTTGTGGCTAACCTGGTTTCTATTACATTCGCTTAACTTTGCCTTCACAGTATGAAAACAGCTATAGCTTAGATATAAGTTAATAGAAATAATTTGCAAATGGGAGGAGAACTAAGAGATGGAGGGGTTGTGGAGGAGGTGCCGGAGGCCGAGAAGGAAGTGAGGCACTGGGCACAGGTCCCAGCTCTCCACAAAGGATGCACTTATGTATACATTTAATCATTATATGTTTGGTGTACCCTGAGAAAAATGAACTGCATAATGATCTACAAGGTAGATAGGAAAAAATGTGTCTTCACAACACATGCTTTTCATAGAAACAAAACTGAAAACCTGACTGTTTTAGAAGATGCTCTGAGAAACTCTGCCTTTACAATTGTAATAATCCCTAGGGAGATGGTGACTTTCAGATTCCTATTCTAATTGTATTTGTTGCAAGTGGTACCGGCCAGTTGCCTGATGATAGAACCTATAGTGCAGGATGGACGTGGCATGAAGAGTTAGCCAGTTAAGATGCACTGAATGCCTACACACAACAGGTAGCACGCTGCTGGGTTATCTTCTTGAATCCTCTGAAAAGTGAACTGGGTTGTTTTACTCTTTTCCTACAAGCGATGAGAAGGAGTGGCAGAAGCTAAACACCTTGCTGAAAGTCACACAGCTAACAAGTAAAACATCTGAAATTCTTAGGCCCTACACCAGTCCTCTGGGATAGTACTGGCATGGGTTTAAAACTCATAGGACATCTGTTCTAAATTATATCTAAATTAATTTTATCACAGGCAATATTTTGTTCATTCTGCAATTGTATACAAATATCACTTGCCTATTGAAAATCACTTTAGCTTGTAAGTACAGTCTTATTAAATGTAGAAAAGCATAGGTTAACTTCCACTTCCCACCTGCTATGACATGTGTGGATGATTCAATAAATTCACAGAATTATTAACATTTAAAGCAAGTATCATGAAATGTCTCATAGTATTGCAATTATAAATGTGCTGTGGTTTGATGAAGGTGTTTCTAAGAGCACTGACACCCATGGGTGCCTTAAGTGCAACACTCCTATATTAATCCCTAAAATATTGATTAGTCCCCAGTACCCCTTCTTTGAAGCAACTGAAGCTCTAAAACACTTTAAAGATCCGGAATGCTCCCTGAAAAGGGATCTGAATTTAGCAGAGCCTAGTGAGTGTGGCTGAGCACCTAGTGCTCTTTTCACATCCCTCCCCAACTTGTCCTGGGGTCCAGTGTAGATTTTCTTCAAGTGGTACCAATGTCTCTGATGTATTAAGGGAAAGAAAAAGAATACAAAAGGTACTTAGTACTACCAACCACTGATATAATGGAATCTTTCCAGAAAGAAGGTAACCATTGTAATTGTGCCGAGCCTTGTCAGACACAGTCAGCTGGGCTGGGGCTGTAGCCCAGTGGTAAAGTGCTTTCTTAGCATGCACAATGTCCTCAGCTCAATGTCCAGTACCACAAAAAATAAAAACAAGAGATGCATTCAGCTGTGAGGACAAAATTCAAGTGTATCTCATGAGTGAGTTTGCCTGTGATTGGAAGGCATTATGATTGTAAAATTTATTTAAGAAGACCTTAATACATAGGTCAAGTTCAAGCCCCATTTAGTCGCAGTGTCTTTTTT
>NW_004524610.1:6701086-6716420 GCF_000260255.1 Octodon degus
GAGATATCTGGCATGTAATTTCCAGTTTCCTCAGTGCTAGTGTCTTGTGCATTTGTACTGGGTGGACTCGGGGCCTGAGACTGCATTTTGTTCCTTCTCTTTGTCATTTTGTATACCACTGTCTTCTGACCTTTGGTGTAGAGCTTGAATAGAGTTACTACCTTAGCACCAGGTCCTGATCTATGAAGTTCAGATTCCTCCAGGTGGGTGTTGTTTGGATCTGGCTGCTGTGCTCCACTTCTTTCTGCTGCAGATGTTAGAGTTGAACCCTTAGTGTCACTCTGGCAAGATGTTCTGCTCCTGGATCAGCTGGGTGGGTCTTGCCTCTAGCCTCTTTGCAGAGAGTTCTACTGAAGGGTTCCATGCTGGGCCTGCAGCCTGGGTTGAATGAGGATCCGTGGGCCCCAGGTCATCTCACTCGCTCGCTGGGCCTGCACTCTGGGTCTATTCAGGATCCCGCAGCCCCAGTGTCTCACTCACTCGCTGGGCCTGCGCTCTGGATCTATTCAGGACCCCGCGGTCCGGGTCGTCTCACTTGCAGTGTCCTTTAAATGGAGCTACCATCTAACTGTTCCTTGCTTGTTTGTCCCTCTGCTATATGTTCTGGTGCACAGAGCATCATTAGAAGTCATCCAGCGAACAGGCATCACTGGCTGTCTCTCCAGTTGTCCCATAAATATCCTAACAATGAGGTTTTTTTAGCAGATTTTCTCACTTGTATCTACCAGGGTATATCTATTTGAAGAATTCATGCCTAAATACTCTTGCTTCCCTGAGATGATTCCACTGTTTTTCCAGAAAAAAAAGTAATTTTTGCCTTTTAATAACACATGTTTTTCTGGTTCTGAAATGATTCATGACCCCTGAATCCAACTGATCAGTATAAAATGTTGGCATAGAACATAACTTAAAGTTGCCCATTATTGCATATCTATTACTGCTTAATTTAAAATATGTTTAGACATTTTCTTTTACATATATTTTTTCATATAAAACTGAGATTGCATAATATATGCAGTTTCACAATGCTCACATTTAAAATTGCCATTCATTATGAACATATTTTTAAAATAATCTATTCAGTCTGGGTAGAGAAGAATGCCTATATTCAATATTTTATTTCAAGGAAATATTTCTTATTTCATATAACATAGACGAGGCTGGGGAGATGGCTCAGTAGAATAAGCGATTGCCTGGCAAGCGCAAGGACCTGAGTTCAAACCCTGGTTCTGAAAAAAAAAAAAAAAAAAAAAAAAGGTTTTCCTCATATAACATAGACTTAGTGGGGCCAGGGTGATAGCTCAGTAGAATAAACACTTGCCTGGCAAGTGTAAGGGCCTGAGTTCAATCCTCGGTTCTGCCAAAAAAAAAATAAAAAAACAAAAAAACATAGACTTAGTGTCATATAGATTATTTGACTGACTCCAGTGCAAAGAGGTTTATGACCTATTGTTTTAAGAAAAAATATTACTTTATAAAACTAAACAAGAGGAAAAAACACTACAATAACATATCTCTAAATTTTATTGTATTTTGACAAGTTTAAATTCACAGTAGCTACCCCGAACTTTTTGGCATTATGAATGTTTTTTTTTTCTTTTTTGTTTTTCTCTTTCTTTCTTCCTTCCTTCTTTTTTTTTTTTTTTTTTTTTTGTGGTACTGGGGATTGAACTCAGGGCCTTGCACTTGCCAGGCAAGTGCTTATTCTACTGAGCTATCTCCCCTGCCCAATGAAAAAATATTTATTCCTATAATTTCAGATTGTTTTTGAAATCTCTATAGACTTACTTTTTCTACACAGCACTGGATCCTTCATGACCATTGAGATAGTCCAAACTAAAAACCACCCTTTAAATCACAGGTTTGTGACGTTGATTGAGAATTCTCAGTTCTACCATCATTCTGTCAAAATTATTTGATATGCATGTTTGAAAATAAGAGAGAAACTCCATAGAACATTTTAGAAATGCATTTAATTAATATGATTTAGAGTACAAATAATTTATCCCCTGATTAGACTATTTTGACAAATATCAGGCACCCTACTTGAAGGTGAGCTTTCTTTTTTTCTAAGTTTGATCATTTTGAATTCTACTTAGCATAAATATAAGCTGATACCCTATGTCCTTGCCAGAGTATGTGGAAATCTTCTATCTCAACCACTGGCTGACAGTGTAAAGGTCTCCTTTCAAATACCCTGCACTGGACAAATAATGGACTGCTCAGGAATTTGCACCCAGGCGCCTGCTGCTCTTATGGGCTCCATGGAGGAGACGTGAAATATTGAAACGTAGAATACTAAATGTCAGAAGGAGGCAGGTGCCCAGGACAGAAGACAGACTGTTAGTGTAGATGAGGGGAACAAAGAGAGGATGGCGAGAATGAGGCCAAGAGTGAGAGCGAGTCAAGAGCAGACAGAGAGATGCAGACAGATAGACAGACAGAGATGGAGACAGCGACGGAGACAGGGACAGAGGTGGAGCGACTACATACTAAGCACAGAAACTAAACAGGATCCAGAAGGAAACGTTAGCCTATAAAGATGAGATAATTCTTGTTTTGCCCAGACATACTATTGTATCAATACTATTTTCTCTAGATTTTTATTTTTCTGACCTAATGCTTAAGGTATATTACAGAAACAGCAAAAATTTGGACTGTCATTTCAGAGGTTGCATCCACCCCCCGCAGCTGATGGTGGAGCCTGTCGATACCTCGGACCAGACGGTGACATTGTATGGGAAGGGCTTTTCATCTGGACCCTAACAAAAACTGTGGTCTCAGTTATGCTAGACGTAAAAGTGGACCTCTTAGCTTCAGTCCTACCAAGGACAAGGAGATGGACTTCTCAACCTGTGCGGACCTTCCTAAACCAGACCTAACCCTGCTCACCCCTTAGTATGCATCATTAAAGAATAATGGTGCGTATTGATCTCATGTCATATTTATTTCCAATTCTGAAAAGGATCTGTTTAATTAAAACGGATGAGAAATGGTGCTTTGCTTGTAGCTGTTGAAGAAAAAAATAATAGCATCTCTATTTTTCTAGCACTATATGTACCTTCATTGTCTTTACTTAATTTCCAGTATTTGCTTCAATAAATCTCCTTTTTGTGTCATTTATGAGGATTATGTAAGTAATTGCATTTCCAGTTACAATGCAGCATTAATGGGAAATTGTTAATGGAATCCTGAATCATCTCTGTCATCCAGAATTTCAAAATGACCAATCTATTATTTATGATGAATAATGATCTTGTTCTTACATATATCAACTTCCAAAACTAAATGTTAGTCATTCAGCCTAATTTTTTGCACAATGTCAGAGAAGATGGTTAACCAAGAAAAGGGGGTGGCTTTTGCAAGGATGCCGTCTGCTTATTTCGACACAGACCCTCATTTCTCACCCTGTGAACTGTAACGGAAAATAGAACAAAATAGATAACGCTCAGCGCGGTGCCGCTCGGGGTCCGGCTGGGTGTTTCTCCTTCGCCTTGGCGCCGCCGCGCTGCAGAGCGTGCAGGGGGACGCGCTGTCCTCCTGACCTGCAGTGCACTCTTCTTCCGCTCTCAGCACACTCATCCAATAATTCATTCGTCTTTCCCTCCCTGGTTCGTCCCTCCTCGCAGCAACTGTTGTGGAATCCACTTCTGCATTTGCTCAGGTAACAAGCGGTAGGTGTCCTTGGGCCTGCCCGCTGTGTCGCTGGAGTATTATTTTCTCATCTAGAGTGATCGCTGAGAACACAGGTGGCACTTGCTGGAGTGTCACCCGTAGATGTCATTTTCCTAAGGATGCTCATGTTTCACCTGCTCTTATTCTAAATATTTTTTAAGCAGCCGTGACAGAGGGAAAAAAAAGACAGGAAAAGGTCTTTGCTGTAACAGATGAGTGTAAAAGTATGTCTGATTCTCACAGCCGACTGACTAGGGCACGGCTCACTGCTTTCTCAGCCGAGGCATGGGCACACGTGCGTACCTGTGAACGCTCACTGCTTTCTCAGCCGAGGCGTGGGCACGCGTGCATACCTGTGAACGCTCACTTCTTTCTCAGCCGAGGCGTGGGCACGCGTGCGTACCTGTGAACGCTCACTGCTTTCTCAGCCGAGGCGTGGGCACGCGTACGTACCTGTGAACGCGTGGGTTCGCACGCCCCAGAGGCGCATTAGTTCATTTCACCTGCTCATGCAGGTGAAAAGAATGGACAGTATGGACAGTGCCCATTTCACTGTCCCTCTTTGTTTTGAATAAGTCTCGAATTACTCTTTTATAAATTGTTAATTAATTAATTTGTTCTAAGATCTCACTGTTCAGGCTCGTAGTCATCTCCTGTCTCAGCCTCCTCAGTGCTGGGATTACAGGTGTGCACTACCTACCTGAAAGTAACAGGGATAGAACTTGGGTCATTGCACTTGCCAGGCAGCTGTTTAGGCTGCTGGGCCATCTCCCTAGCCATACTGTTTCAAACATATGTTTATGAGCAATCATTTTTATCCCTTTTATATTGTAAAAAAGCAAAGAAAATTAAATAAAAATGACTAACAAAGATGTGGAGATGTTTGGGATTATAGAAACTAAACAGGAACAAACATCTCTTTCACCATCGCCCTCATAAGGTGACCAATTATTTTGCATAAAACACCACTACTCAATATTTAATTTAATTTCTTAACAGACATTTGGCTTCTGCTAAATCACATGCTATTGTATCATTCTTCCACAGGAACTAAACATTTGAGAGGAGCTTAGAGTTCTCCAACCTTTCACAGAAAGCTTTACTTCATGTATTTCTAAAATATTTTGCATGCTCTTTATCAGAACCAGAAAATGTGTGTGTATACATATTAGCTCTTTAGGTCAACAATAACAAGACAGATACGTAAATACATGTATCTGATGACCACTCAGCCATCATGAAGGATAAACTTGAGTCTTTTGCAGAAATATGGATGCACTTTGAGACCATAATACTGTAAATAAGTCAGACGCTGGTGGTCAAATAGTGCACAGGTTCTCTTAGGTAAGGAACTCAAAGTATAAACCACTTAAAGAGAAAAACAAAAGCTGTCCAATGGGAAACAGGGTGGCTGTCATTCCGCAGAACGGAAAGAGACCTAGAGCGGGAGGGAAGGTGTCTTCGCTGCTTTCTTCATTGTTGCCAAGTAGATGGACCAAGACCAAGCCCTCAGGCCTTGTGTAGTCTACCTTCCACCTCACTGGGCTGCAGGGTTTCTGGAGACATCAGCAGGGGCTGTCAGAGGGGCAGAGCCTGTAAAGTGAGGAGGAGAGGCCCACCTTGTCAGGTGGTGACAGAAGGATGCCAAGGCCCAACTAGCCTCGCGCTTCTGTTTCTCATACTAGTGCAACCCAAGGCATTGCTGTCCGGGCACACTGGTTTGGGAAATGGAAAGATTGTTTGATGGAGGGCTGTTGAGTGCTTGATGTAGGAGTCGCACAACCAAGGAATAAAGTGCTTTAAGATTTCATTTCCTTTCCTCTGATTTGCATCTAGTCACGTGTTGCCATTGGTGACTGAGTTTAATAGGACTAGTAGCAGGTTAAATGTTAGCTAATAGTTACTGAGCACACATTATTTGTGTGGCCCAATTTAAGCACTTCATCAATATTCAAGCTAATTCAATGCTCATAAGAATCCTAAGGGACCAACATTAATATTTTCTGGATTACAGAATTGAGAGGCGGGGCAGTGTGGGTTGGCATAGGAGAAAATGGCAAGGTGCAGGTTGAACCCAGGCAGTGCTTACGCAGAGTTGAAATGGCTTCTCTTCACAAGCCATGCATGAGTCTCGCTCCTCTTTCTTCCTTGCCTGAATTCATTCAGGTATTCATGAGCTCTGGAATGTGCATTCATCCCCGGAGAGGTCAGTCTGCCTTCCGGGACTGTTGCAGTCCCTGCACTTGCTGCAGCTCTGAACTTAGCACAGGCTGTGTGTGTGCGTGTGTGTGTGTGTGTGTGTGTGTGTGTGTGTGTGGTGGGGGAGGTGAGTAGAGAACTTCCAAATGGCTGCGCACTGGAGAAACCCGTGCTTCTAGAAGCTGCGAGTGCCCTGGGCTCTGGTGACACGCGGGGCCCAGCTGCTGACCCAGGAGGCTCAGGGAAGGGCCTGAGAATCTGCCAGTCCTGTTTGTCGCACCTGGGGCTACTCTTTGCGACTCAGGGCTCTACCGCTGTGTGCAGGTCTGCTAGCACGATAAGGAAATTAAAGTGAGATTCGTCAAGACTTCCACAATTCTTTGACTGAAAGATATCTTTCATCATTTTTCTTTGTGTTTTATCCAAATAGTCAATTAGCATCATGTTACATGTAAAACCCAACCAAAAGTTATAATGAGAAGAAAGAAGAGAAAGAAGATAGGAAAAAAGTTGGAAGCAGAAAAAAGGAGGGGAAGAGAGCAATAAAAACAAAGAAAAAAAAGAGAATTTTGGTTTATGTAACTGAAAGTTCTTAAGAAAATGATATTAAAATTCTTACCATGATTGCCTCCTGATGTTCACGCTATTGTGATCAGAAAAGGTTTTGGCAACATAACACAATGTCCACATTTGGAGTATGTCACTTACCCGCAGCTCCTGCTTGCACCCGGTCTCCCAGGTGGTACGTCACAGGTCCGCATCGTCTTCCCATCAGCAGAAGACTTTGGGGTTGGTCCTTGAAATGTAGAACAGTAACAAACGGATGCAGAGTGTGGCCATGCTTCATCCCTGGCTTTCTCCTTCCCCAAGGGACATTTAGTTCCCAATAGGCTACTTGGTCATGGTGCTGAGGACAGCTTCTGTCAGCTCTAAGCTGGTGTTATTTTGTTCCCTACAATCTCAGTGCAAAGGACAACACTCTATCCCGGTGTGACTAACAAAATTCCAAAATTCCAGTGTGGATTTCAGGTGTTTCAACCTTAGTCAGGGGCACCTGTCTCCTAGATTACTGTGTCCAGGGCAGGAGCATGTGGGAAAGCCATCTGCCTAAAATAAATGTTGGTTTCTATTGCCATGTTTGTCCATGGATGAACAAAAGCACCAGGATCTGCTCTACAGGATAGCGACCAGAGCCGTGGTTTGACTTGAACTGTGGTAAGCAGTTCTCTTTCCCTGAAATGCGGGGTCATGTGCTTATCTCATCATTCAGGGGCTGTATCAAAAACCTCCTCTTCAAAAACTTTTACAAATCCTGCTCACAATTAACATTTCTCCTTTTGTTAACTATTGAGGCATTTTATTAAATTCTGTCATATGTACAAGATAGAAAACTATTTTTACTTACACATTTTCTCACTTTGTCTGTCTGCATTTCCATCTATCTGTAGACAAGAAAGAATATTTTTAAAGAATTACTACATCATATAGATAAGTGATTTAAAGGTTTGACTTCACTTTTAAAAAATTTTCAGTGAAAGTCAATCTTCACTGTACAGATCTAATACCTATGACAATCTTTATTCTCATTTTTCAAACTCTGACTTAGTATTGATGGGAAACACTCATTTGTTTCTTAGAGAATATCATTTATACAAAAATATATAAGGGGATTATCTGTAGAAACCAGCTTGATGTACATGATGCAGGCGATAGTGGATACAGGACTGAGGCGATCCTGTCTGGGGAATGAGGTTGGAACACTCTCACAATGCCAGACCTCACACCCCTGCTTCTTGTTCAGTTACCAAAACAGCCACACGCCCTTGCACTGAGCAGTGTCCTGCTGTGGCCCTGTATCTGTCCTTTCCTTATTCAATTTTTCTTAAGGCCAGAAGTACAGACAGAGACATCTTAACAACTGGGCTAGTATTATGTCCCATGATTTTTTGAATAAATTGAATAGGTGAGCTAGTACATTAATTTTGCCTTTAGATAAGAGATTCAAATCTAAGCTAGGCTGCAAAATTACATGTTGTGCCACATGGTTGGCAAAACAGCTCTAGGAGAAAATATTTACCTAAAAGTTAATTTATATAACTCTGTATCCTTTTGTAAGGAGTCACATGAAAAGTCACTTTTAACAATTAAACTGGATAGGAGAAAGATTTCGCTGTTAAGGTGCTATGGCCTTGAATTTGGAAAACAAAAGTTTCTTATCGCAGTTGAGATGAACTTTAAAATTAAATTAGTATATGAATAAAATTACCAAAAGATCGACATTTTAAGACCTGACTTTTATCAGTTATTGAAGGCTCGTAAGTGCTTCGCTAAATACTACCTTCAGCTGGTGCTTCATTCTTCCATAAGTAGAGGAAAGAAGGTGAGAGAAACAGAGTAAGCACCACTGCTTGGAGAGGCTGGGGTTTCTCTCCACTTCCTCTTTTGAGAAAATACAGGTTGGAGTCCTCAGAGTTTATTGAAGTAAAAAATTTACAACCAAAGAGTGTGGTTTGGTGATAATACCTGATACATACAGTGACACAGAATCAAAAGTTAGGATCCCTCCCACTTCATTTCATTCACTTGGAGCCTGAATCTGAGAGGATATTGACTGTGAACTTCAGCCAACCCGAGTAAAATTCATTGAAATCAGATTACGTTATACAAACTTTTGAAGGAACTGGCAGTACCAAGATTCTTCAAAATGAGAGCAGGTTTAATAGAATATTAGGATGATGAAACACAGCAAAGCATCACACGCTACCTTCACGCATCAATCTCTTCCCCCGAGAGCTTCTTTTTGCATAATATAAGATGTTGCTATGGTTTCTAGTGCAATATTTTTATTTTTGCATCAAGAAGTATGCAAAATATGTAATATATAGGTTCCAAAAGTTAATGACAATTCTAGGAGTGATGGAAAGGCATGAATTCACAATACGCATCATATTTATTCATCACTTGAAAAGTCAGGGGCAATTTTCTTTGTGCAAGAATATTTGCTATTCGTGATCAAATGTGAGGAAAACCGCAGGAAAGCTGTGTATGCCGCACAAGTCCTGAGCTTAGCAACAGAAACGCTACCTCCCTTTCCAAGGATGACCTAGTGTGCTTCTTTTTAGACCCCACTACATCCACTCAGAACAGGGTAGGAAGCCTCTGGAAAGAAACCCTCTCTCCCCTGCCTTGCCTTGAGACTTCGAGCAAGGTGCTGCCCGGACCTCAGCTCATTGACCTCCACACTGAGCCACTTGAACCAGCCAGCTCTTAAATTCCTATCTACCTCTTTCATTTTAAGTATTTGTTCCTACATTTTATTTCCTAAATGATGAGCATTGTAGAACATAATTTAAAATTATTAAAAGCAAAATTTTGAAAAGGTCAGGTGATATTGTACTGCATAGTATGAAATGTCTTGGTTCTGTCATTAACCTTCTAGCTTGACCCCAACCATCCAGAATTCCCTGATGAATTCATTTCTGCGAACCAGGCACTCATCACTAGCTGTTAATATTTTTAATAATATGGAGACAGAACAGTGGCAGTTCAAGCTGAGACCTCAGCCTGGAGAATCTTACAGATGCCAGCCTTTCTGCAGTTATAATAAGACTTCCAGTGAGCCTTGCTGCCCATGTTGCACTCACTGGGTGGCCTGATTGAGGGGCCTCACGTGGACCTGTCCCTTTCCAATGATTTATCACTTCAAGCCACTGGGAAGCATCCGACTTTACCGAATCTGCAGTGCAAAAAAACATAATCAAAGCTGCGTGACCTTCATTCCTCAGATGGGTAAAGATCACCTACGCTTATTTCAGGGGAATTCACCAAGAAAAATACCTTTTACTCTGAACATCTTAGACTGCTAGCTTATTAGGTTCTAGGTCCTCTAGCTCAAATAAAACAGTCTTCATAGATGCTGCATTCTTGTAGTGTAACTGGATTTTGTACTACGGTAAAAGTGAAGGGTAAAAAGCCTCAACATCTTAGGCATCATACAGTAACTCCCGGCCACTGTGCTCCTTAGCGGGCGCTTGCTGGGGCAAGCCTCACACTGCCCTCGCTCGGCAAAGACCCCTCAGTTCCGGCCCGGCTCCTGCTGAGGTGCTGGCTCTCAGCCTTCCGTCCTCTTCCCAGCACAACCTTAGTGCTTTTTGCGATCGCCTGTCAAGCAGCTCACATTTCTCCTGACAGCTCAGAATTCTTAGCTCTTCTCCCCATTGTGCTGCGCTTTCTCCACAGTGTTTTGAAGCTATTTCCAGACCTTCCTTGGGCACTTTTGTAATTTACCTTCAGATGGGTGCTGAGTTCCATGGATGCAGGTACATAATGACAAGTTCCTTTCTACTCTGTGGTTTTCTTTTTGATATGATTAATATTTAAGTGATATGGAATTTATAAAATAAAAAGTTTTTTATATATTCTTGTAATTATAAAATAACATTCAAGAATAATTGGTGCTTTTGCTAAATGCTATCCCTTGTCACTTAAAAAGTGAAAGAAACCAGAGTGGGAGGATGGTGTTCATTTATTTCATCCTTTCTTACAGTAGTATATTTATTGACATGGGATGAGAGAAGAGAAAAATTAGCCAGAAAAGGCACACAGTAGGATATCAAAATACTGTTCTACTATAGTTGAATTTAGATGTTTAATAAATGTTGTGCAGTAACATTTTTGTAGATTAATTTCATTCATTTTCATATAAAATAGATTTTATGCTTCTTATTTTCAAGAAGAAAAGCCCAATTTATAATACTGTGCCTAAAGGAAATAAGAAAAATAATTAGGTCATAAATTTGGCAATGTCTATATACTAATTATAGCAAATGTTGCCATTTACATTGCAGCCTTTTGTCCCAATTAATTTTCTCTTATATACATTATCAAAATAACACATGAAACATATGATTTATTTTTATTTGCATTTTAGCCATGAAATTTCTCAAGACAAGTCAGTGAAATTTCTTCTAAGATAAAAACACTAAATGGAAAATAAGGATCCAAATTGAATTTGTGTTATCCAAAACCTGTGCACTTAAAATGAGGCGTATACTAAGTAAACAGCTCAATCTACTTACTTGTGTCTTGGTGGGAAGCTCTTGGGTTAAAGCAAGGTATCTTACACCTTTAAAACCTCCCCTTTTTCTAAACATGGAAGTAAATGCAAGTGTACACTTGATTCCGTAATGTGACGTTCTTAGAAGTGTCAATGATGGACACTCATTATGAAAACAAATTCTGAGCAAAGTAGGAATTGATAAATAATTATTTATATCTACCTAAAATCTATAGCTTTATATGCATAATTCTAGTATGTTATGATTACATAAGGAACAAGATGAAGATCCAACACCTAACCTCTATTCAATAATTACTGCAGATTATATGCAGCATAATAAGACAAAATTGACTCAAAATGTGTGGATTGGAAAGTAGAAAATAAAATTTATGTTATTTTATCTAATAGTTTTGTTTGCATAAACCCCTCATAGAATCTACAAACCCATATTAGAATGCATTAGAGAACTAAGCAAAATTTTATGATATAAGCTAAGTAGGCATGTTTAATTTTTTTCTTGGTAGCTCACGACATACTAAGGCTTACCCCTGTATGACACCACTAAGACTAAAGCTCAAAAAATAATATAAAAATTACAATGCCTTCACAAATTATTCAGAGCTTAGAAATATAGTTAACTTAATATGCAAGATAGTTATGTTGAAATTATGAATCTTTATTGAAATGTATTAAAGATTTCATAAAAGTAGAGATATATCATTTTCATGAAAAAGACTTAGTACTATGGAGATGTTAATTCTCCAGAAATTGATCTGCCAACTCATTATTATTCTAATAAAAATCTTGAAATTTTTATGAAGTTTAGTAATCTGTTTAGATTATATGGCAAAAAATACGGCTCAAACATTGTAGACACGGGAATGGAAGCAGACAGAGATGGAGGGAATTGCCCCTGGAGGCTCTGGGGGATGGCATTGCTGTGTGATGGCAACCATGGAGCCCGACAGCGGTCACACAGGGAGCGTGAGACATGGAGAAGGTGGCGCTGTGTGCTGGGCAGGAGCACCGGGCTCCCCTGAAGTGACATCAGGGCCTACGCGGTATGTCCATAGCAGAAAACTAAAAGGAGAAAAAGTGCGAAAGCCAGATAACTCTCTCACATCACACATGGAAATCCATTCCAGATTAACGACTTCAGTATGAAAGCCCCAAGTGTACAAAACAGTGTATTATCGTCTGGAGAGAAGAAGATTTTCACAGTAAGAAGACACAACAACAAAAATGGAAGCCAACAATCATTCAGCTGCTCGCCTAGGCTTGACAGTCAGTCGATGTACTTTGTGTGACACCCATGCTTCCACTTCCAGCCAAACGTCGTGGAGCAGAAGCGAGCCACGGCAGGCTCAGTCAGTCCAGACATCACGGAGAAGCGAGCCACGGCGGGCTCAGAGAGCTTGCTCAGCTGGGGTTTTTTGTTTTTTAACTGAGGGTTGAACTCAGGCCCTTGTGCTTGCCAAGCAAATGCTTATTCTACTGAGCCATCTTCGCTGCTCCCGCGCAGCTGTTTTTGTCAAGGATGCAAGCACATTTCAATGTCGAAAAGCAAGTCTTCTCAACAAGTGGTGCTGGAGCACTTCTCTGGGAAAACTCAGGTCCCACTCTAACCTCTGTGGAAAAATTAACCCCAAATGGATAGTGGATTCAAATGAAAAACGTGAAATTCAAATTCTATTATCATTATGTACTTTACAGATTGATAAGCATGTGAAGAAATTTATCAGTCTGCAAGGTAGACAGGGAGAATTGAAGTTCAGGAGTCACTGGGGGAAGTGCAAAGGTGTACAGTCACTTTAGAAAACAACTGGACACAGACTGTAGGACACAGCAGCTCCAATCCCAGGAACGTGCTTGGCGTCGCCGTGCTTGGGCCCAACAGTGCGCACAAGAGATGTGTGTGTGATATGTTCCGGATCGCAAACAAAGATGGTGCCCATGAGAATTAGTAACTGCACAGTGGACGATGACGCCTCAGCAGAATTGAATGCACACATTCCTCTCTACAAGGGTGGACCCTGTAAGCCAGCTAGACAACAATATGCATCACAAAAAGTTACAAAGACACTAAAACTGTCAAAACTAGATTTTATATTCATTAGGCATATATACATCAACTATTGGTAAAAGCACAGGATCATTATTGTGAAATTCAGGAAGATACTCTAGAGAGGAAAAAAAACATGACTTGGGAGGAGGCAAAGAGAGCACAAAGTTATACTTATTGTCGCATTCTTAAAGAAAATTTAGATTTCTATTAGATTTCTTATTAGATTTATCATTACCCTTTGCACATCAAACGTATATTGCATGTGTTCCACTGTACGGACAATATATTTCAGAATAATTGGCACTATTGCCAACTATTTCAGTGTTTCTTATGGTAATACTTGTATTTTCTGATTTTGAGTCTATGTAGACTGTATGTTTTTATTCGTTATGTGGTAGGAAGTTATGAGCCCAGGTTGGGTCATGCTTAGGATAGTTAGAAAATGTCTCTTTGACGTTGCCTAGTACATTGTGTATTCCTTCAGGATACGCAGGGGAGTGTGACATCCAATCCATCATTGTAAGTGCTCAGGGCACCGCCACTAACCTGAGACACATAAACAACAACAGTGACTGCACGTACGGGTACCTCCAGTGTCACTCTTGCCCCGTGGTTGTCAAAGGTCAATTCCAGAGAATAATCTACACTGTACATGAACAAGTTGCAATTACAGAAGACGAATTTAAAGAAAAGACCCACATAGAATAATAAGATTCAATTTTTGCCTGGAACAAAGAAGATAAAAAGACTAAAATAAATGCTCAATTGAAAGGTTTATTGTTTCCATTTGATTCTCGGAAGAATCTTGAGAGTTGATTATCCAACCTTATATATTTTGAGATTTAATTAGGTAATGTCTGACAAAGGAATCAAGCATCCTCAAAGATGCTACAAAACTGACTTTTTTTATTAACTCTGGTAGTTTTGAAACAGCTCCAGCTGATGCATGTAGGCTGTTGAAACTTGTTCGTTTTGCCTCCATAAGCTATTTCTTTTAATCCTTCTGTTTAATTGGCCATTACTTGCACTAGTAAAGCTATCAGTAGAAAGATATTTTGAAGTAATGGAATACTTAAATCCTCAGCTGTGTTTCTTTTTTGTATAAAAGCCCATGGGTGTTTACATGCGTAAGAAAATCATCTGTCTTCCATCTTGGAATCTCAACCCAGCGTCCCAAACTCCTCCCGCACCGTCGCTCTTCTCCTTGGCCTTCCATAGCAGCCCCTCTGTGTACTATTAAAGTTGTTGTATAAAATATAGATAGATGGTCTGCCATCCCTCATTTCCTGCTTTTAATTTCTTTTCCCTGAATAAGTTTTTTTCTGCTTGTCTGGTCTGGGGTAAAATCTTCCATTATTCCTTTCATATATGTTCTTTACATTCTCAGGAATCTGTTCTTTGACGTACTTTGTGTAAGCCACTGAGATGCCTCATTAGAGAAATCAGGTTTTCTGACAGCATCTTTCCATTTGAAATGGCAACTTTATTTTGCTGTAATTCACATGTGCACAAGCATCATCCTTCCTGTTTTATACAGACCGGTGGTTTTTACCACATTTACAGGGTTACACAGGGATCACCACAACCTAGATGAAGACCACCGCCTCTCTGTGGCTACAGACCCAGGCCCACTGCCTTCCATTGTCCCTCCAGCTCCCCCTGGCCGTCAGTGGCCACATTGCCTTCCCCACAGATTTACCTACACCGTCTACGGCATGTAAGAATAAATATACCCTATGTGGTCTTTTATGCTGAAGTTTTCTTTTGTCTAGTATTTGTTATACATACATACTATCACATGCTTCAGTATTGATTCTCTTTTTAAAAGATAGAATCACATTCTATGTTATGAACCTGCCACATTTTATGCATCCACTTACAGCTCATGGCTATTCCAGCTGATTCCTTTCCTAGCCACCATGAGTAACACTCTTTGGAATATTCTTGTGCAAGTTTTATTGGACATATCTAAATGTCTTTTGTATATGTAACTAGGGCAGAATTTCTGTGACAACTCATTAATAATCTGAGGAAATGTTAAACACTTTTGTAAAGGGACAGTTCCTGCCACATGTCCATCATCACCCTTACATGTGAGAGCTGCGGTTCCTCTGTATGCTTCTCAACACTTTTTATTGTCAGTTACTTTTATCATTGGCAGCCTAGATGGTATAAAATAGTATCTCATTGCTGGATTGATTTGAACTTTTCCTGACTAAAGATGCTGATGATCTCATAAAAACACAGAACATTTATGTACACTTTCTGGGCAATATCTAGATCCCTTGGCTGTTTTTGTATCAATGGTCTGTTTGTCTTGTTACCAACTGGCATGG
>NW_004524610.1:6721350-6722544 GCF_000260255.1 Octodon degus
GTATGACTGCGTGGAAGGGAGGACTGGCTCCAGTCTGGGGCCATGGGGAGTAAAACTGCGACCAACACTGGCGTCCTTGTTTACGCTGTGCAGACTTGCTCGCTTCTGATGCACATCTAAGTGTAGCAGCATTGCCAGCTCGGAGGGGCAGCACACGTCGCCTCTAGTAGAAAATGCCAGAAGCCTTCCTAGAGTACCAGCAGTGTGCGAGATCTCTAGGCTCGCTGCATTCTGGCTAACGTTTGACACTGTCTACACTTTACCATTTTCATTTTAAGTCTTGTAAATGCTGTGCCATGGTATCTATCACAGTTCTAACTTAAATTTCCCAGATGAATTTTAAATGTGTTTATTCAACATCTGGAGATTATCTTTTATGAAGTACTTATTAAAGATTTTATTACCTAAAATTAGAATTCACAGAGTATATGTGTAAGTGTATTCATATATGATTGATAAGAAATCTTTACCTTTTATGCCTCATTTTACATAATACTTCTTGGACAAAAGATATAATTTAATGAAGCCCAATTAATTATGTGCTTTTGATAATTATTGCTGTGTATACTTTATTTAGTAAACCCATACTTCACAAAGGCCATGAAGATATTTCCCTATAGTTTATTCTAAAGCTTTTACTATTTCATATTTCACATATAAATTTAGAATTTATTTGAAATTGTGTGTGTGTGCATGTGTGTGTGTGCGCGCGTGTTTGTGTGTGTGTGCGCGCGTGTTTGTGTGTGTGTGCGCGCTATAATAGGGTTTATTTTCCTCTACTCATAGCTGCCAAGTGATTTATACTGAAACGACCCTCGTTTTGTCACTGATTTTTTTTGTCATCTTTGCCATAGCTACAGGTCTCTAGAAATGTCAAACTTAATTTCGAGTGTCTTTCTTCTGTTCCCTTCGTGTACTCGTAATTCCTGATGCCACCCACCATCACATAGGCAATATGGCTTCGCACTGAGCATTGCAGCCTGGTAGAGAAAGCCCTCTAAACGTGTCTTTGTCTTTCAATATTGCCAAAGATATTCAGTTCTTTGAATTTTTGTGTCAATTTTAGAATTAGATTTTCTATTTCCACAATAAAGTCAATGACCTTGACAACATACAACAATATCAGATAGATATTTTGACTGCAATAGCATTGTGTTTATAGATCAATCAAGGGATAATTAACTTTCAACATTA
>NW_004524610.1:6722709-6741277 GCF_000260255.1 Octodon degus
CTTGTGTTTGCCAGGGAAGCACTTATTCCACTGAGCTATCTCCCCAGCCCAGTATTTTATATTTTTCAATATTGCTGTCTTATAAATATATTTTACATTTATCTCCAGTGTATGATATTTTACTTTGGATTTTTCTTTACTTTTGCAACAATTTATTTCTAGAAACCCTTATATCATTTCTGTGTATATGTCAGTACTAGAAATTGAACCCAGGACCTTGATATGCTAGGAAAGTGCTCTACACCCGGGCTATATCTGTAGATCTAGTATTATATGTTGGTCCTATTTTTATAAGCTTGTTAATGTCACTTAATATGTCTTTAAAAATAAAAATAGTTTTATATTTTTTTCAAGTCCTTCTGAATTAAATTCATATTTTTAGATTCTTTTACTGCTTAAAACTTTTTTTTTTTCAGAACTGAGCCATCTCCCCATCCCTCAAACCTGTAACATTATGATAAATAAAGATGCTTCTGGTTTTCCAACTCAAGGAAAACTGCCAGTATTTTCCCAAGAACTATAATATTACCTATAGATTTTTGGAGCTATTTCTTAGACATTTAAGAAATTAAATTATTTAGCATGTAGAAAGCAGATTTTCCAGCATCATTTCTGAATGAGGCTGTCTTCCTTCCAGTGAAAATATGTGGCCCTTTAGCAAAGATAAGTGGCTGAGTGTGTTTGTAACTTTATATGCATTTTCTAATCTGTTCCACTTGTCCCAAGATTTGATTTGTTGGTTTCTTTGTTTGTTTGTTTTCTGGACAGTACCATGCTGATTTTATTTTGGTAACTTTGTAGTATAATTTCAAATCTGAGATTACGATGCCTCCTGCCTTGCCTTTGTTGCCCAGGGTTGCCTTTGCTATTTTAGGTCTTTTCTGGTTCCAAATGGATTTTAGGAATGTTTTCTTTAGCTCTGTGTGGTATGCTCAATCAGGATTGCATTGATCTGTTTAACAATTTTGGGAGTGTGGCCATTTTCAAATATTGGTTCTTCCTATCCATGAACAAGGGATATCTTTTCATTTTCTGATATCCTCATTGATCTCCTATTTGAGAGAACAGTAATTTTCAATATATGGATCTTTTACTACCTTTTTAAATCAATTCCTAAGCATTTCATTTTATGGATGCTATTATAAAGCATATAGTTGCCTTAATTTCTCTCTCAATAAATTTGTCATTTGTGTACAAGAATGCTATTGATTTTCAGTACTGACTTTGTGTCCAGCCATGCAACTGAATTTTGTTATTCATTCTAAGAATCTTTTGGTACTGATTTTGGTTTTTTCTATGTAAAGCATTATGTCATCCACAAATAATGAGAATTTAGCTTCTTCCTTCCCTATCATTATTCCTTTTATTTTGCTCTCTTTTCTGATTGCGCTGGTTAATGTTTCTAGAGCACTATTGAATAGGGGAGGTGACAGAGGACAACTTTGCCTTTTTCCTGAGTGAAACCTTGTTTAGAGTGAAAGCTTTCAGACTTTGTCCACAGTATGATGTTGCACATTGCTTTGATACAGATGGCTTTAATCAGAATCAGATAATGACCATCTATTCCAATTTTCTGCAGGGGTTTTGCCATGAATGAGTGATGAACATTATCAAAAGCTTTTTTTATCATCTGTTGAGATGGTCATATGGCTTTTTTTACTTGATTGACATGGTGTATTCCGTTTACTGATTTGTGCGTATGAAGCCATCCTTATATAAGATGTGGCATTTTTCTGCAGTGAAGTACTACTCAGCTATAAAGAAGGATAAACTTGAGACAATTATAGGGAAATGGATGCAAGTTGAGTCCATATTCATAAGTGAAACAAATCAATTTCTCATGTGTAAATATTGTATTGTCTCCCTAATGTAAGAAGCTGAAAGAGTAAATAAGATACAAAATTCACTATAATTATTGGGAAATGGGAAGAAACTGTTCAAAAGGAAAGAGAACCTGGGATGGGGTAAGGGAGAAAACGAAAAATTATATACATATATATATAATTTTATATAATTATAAAAATATAAATTTATAATTTATATTTATAGCTCATACTTTATAAGCTCCTGTCCAAGAAAAGGACAAGAGGGGGGCTCAAGTGAGTTGTCCCCTCCCCTACTATTTTGATTTGAAATTTTACACCATTGTTTTTAGTGTTTAATTTTAAAAAAAAAATAAAATGTAATAAAGGAAAGACATTCCTTTCTAGGCCTTGTCCTGTGATAGTTTTTGGCCAGATTGGGTATTAAACTGTATTTTACTTTATAGATGTGGTAAATTATATTAATTGATTTTCAAATTTTTAACAAATTTTGAAGTGGAGGAATAGGTCATGATGTATGACAATTTCTTAACAAAGTTCCATGAAGCATAAAATGTTTACTCTGATAAAAAGCTATTAATACGTCATTAGTGTGATATTACTTGACATTCATAAAATTTAAATTTTCTCCTAATCATAAGAATGCAAAACTTCTGCTGCTCCAATCCGATTATCTTTATGCCTACTTATTCTTGTCATCAGTGTGCTAAAAATAATCAGTAGTAGTAGACAAATTACTACTACATATGTAAATTAATGGTATATTTTCTGGATTACTTCTCTTATGGATTCCACAAAGATTTTTCTATGTTCATTTTCCTAGGAAAATTACTCTCTGAATTTTGAATTTACATATACATTACAGTTCTTCTTAATTCTTTTTTTAACTTTTAAAACTTATTTATTTATTTATTTGGTACAGGGTCTCACTATACAGTTCAGACTTGTAGTGATCCTCCTGTCTCAGCTTCCCCAGTGTTGGGTTTACAAGCATGAGCCACCATGTGCAGTTTTGGTGGCCGGCACCATGAACCCAGGGTTCCAAGGCCAGTGTGGCATGCAGTACCGGGGATCAAACCCAGGTCCTTGCTTTAGCTAGGCAGGCATTTTGACTACTGAGCTATATCCCCAATCCTATCTTAATTCTTTCTAATACAGAAAGTCAAATTGTAAACAAAATGATTATTATGTTTTCTTCTAGGCTAAAGCTGAATATGATCCACCACTGAAAAATGTTTCATTATATAAGACACAGGAATTGATGACCAAACTGTCGGGCTTGCTTGCAGGTCAGACTCTTAAAACCCTAATCTGACAGTATCCGATGTGTCAAATAGCAACAGAAACTCTGATAAATTGTTACAAATGCACATACAAGTGAATAATACAAGTGATTTTTGACAATGTGGTGGTCATAAAATCATTAATTGGGAGACATTTATGGAAATTCATGCTTTAATCAGAGTTGTAAATAATTGAAACAATACTATGCCTCATGACAGGATAGAATTATTTCAGACATAAAAATCTAGAAACCACATGATAAATTATGAGCACTGGCATTTCCAAGTTGCTGATTGTTGTAGATTAGAGTCTGTTTGAATGAACGCCACCAGTATGTGAAACATTTTTGGCATCGTTTTTTAGGTTGTCACTAATTTCAGCTACTCCAGCATCTAAAATGGCATGTGAAAGATTGCCTCAGAAATCTGAATGAATAACAGAGTAAGCAGGTCAATGACAGGAGAGCTTGGATACAGGAAAAGTTAGGAAATAGCACTGATGACTGCCTTGAAATAGATGATGACACCATTCGTGGTCTGTATTGCTTTGTGTCTATACCTTTTGTGTCAGAGAAGCAAGTTCAATTTCATGATATGGCAATGAAGAGGACAAAGACTTTGGAGGAGGAATTGGCACCACAGTGTACAGCGGAGTTCTTCATATGTGCAAATGATGCACGGCAATGGGGAAACGGATGCTTGATACATAGAATATAGAATAATTGAGATGCTGTTTTTAGGAGGACATGGAAATGGCCACAAATTAAGATACAAAGTAGTTTGATTTGATTTTTTAACCTAGCAGGTATCTTCCCACCAGTAAGCTTTTTTTTTTTTTTTTTTTTGGTGGAACCAGGGATGGAACTCAGGCCCTTGCGCTTGCCAGGGAAGCGCTTATTCTACCGAGCCATCTCCCCGGCCCAACCAGTAAGCATTTCTTAAGCCATTTAAGGAAATTAACCAACTAGTTTGACTTTGTTTTCCCCTGTACATATTTCCATGTTTGTCTCTCTACCAATTTAATAAAAATGTGAGAATCTTCCATTGTTCAAGGAAATATAGTACAGTTCAGTGCCTCAAAGGCCTTTGAAACATTACTATTAAAGGTTTTTCCTGTGGCATGCAAGTGCTGATGGTTAACCTACTCTTCTGTATTAACCATTTATTGTCATATGTGGAACAAAATTTTCTTCAGCAGATAGAATATGGTTGTGGAACCTTATAGCAGAATCCACTCATATATTTGTAGTGGAGGCTGATGTACTTTCTGTTTCTCCAGTTGTTTTTAGAACTGACTGCCTACAAGCAGTTACACCTACTCAGCACAAGTAGAGGACCTAAGAAACCAAGTATGTCCAACTTGAGTAATGAATCCACTTGTTGGTTTCAAATAGCAGAAGAGTTAAAATGGAAGAACTATGACACACAATTGGAAATGGCCTCAGAACCTCAAGAACAAGCAGTTATTTATACATGTGAAGTTTTATGTTCACAGATTCATCTAATGCCAAATTATGCCTGGTGAGAAACATACAAATAAATGTAACCATGCAATACAGCCGGCCAGAGCTTGAAGCTGCAGACAGTAAGCCAAGGCCTTGGCAGTTTGAGAAAATTATTCAGAGTTCCACAGCTCACTAGTGTCTGCCCTCCCCCTTTTCTTTCTTGTTGCCCCCTCTGAAGATGTCAAGGGATTTTGATGTTGGCCAGAGTGCTTATTCTCAGTAGAGCAATGGGTTCATTTTGCAGGGTTCTGGGGATAAAGATTGCAAGTCCCATCACAGTGCCACCCAAGGGAGAGTCTTCCTTCATGGTACTGTACCTACTGAGAAATCTCTGCAGGTGGGCCAGGTGATCTGTTCTGTGGGGCATGAGAAATAACCCCTTGCTTCACCTCCATGATGGTCTCTTCCTTCTCACACTAAGTGCCAGCAGCAGCAATTTATTCTCAAGTCCCTCCCACATGCAATTCAATGCCCATTGGCTCCCAAGGACACTGGCTCTGCTGTGAGTCATCAGGTGCTGCAGGGTGAGTCTACCAGGGCAGAAGCATTCGGGTTTTCTTCTAAAACAGCAGCTGTATTGGGGAACAGCTTCACATCTTACATTAAATATATGTAGCATTACATTTTACATACAAATATATATATATATATGTATATATATATATTGAAGTTTTGAGTACATTTCTAATTTATGCATGAGTTGAATGTCTATGTGAAATAAATATTTTGCATCCATCTCAGTTGGAGTGGCCCACAATTGCTTAATAAAATGATTATTTTTCAGAAAAGTTTGATAATGCAATTAACAATCATAAAAAGAGCAATTTTGTTACATTGGTCCTAAGTTACCAAATCTAAATCATTCCTATCCAAAGAAGAGATGGATATAAGTAAGTGTGTCTAGGCACGTACTTATATTGTTATAAACTGTTTTGGAACATTTGAAATTCCCAAATGTATTATCCAACTATAATGGAATTTTTGTCTTATCAATAAAGTGTCTATTTTTCTATATGAGTTTAACATAAACAGAAACTCCTTGGTTTTACATTTCAAGATCCAGTTGTTCTAGATTTCACAATGTCTTCTTAAATCTAAACTTTTGGTGTATTTGTCATTAATTAAACCATTTGTATTCAAAACTGAAACTGAAACTAAGTGTTACTGTCCTTGAAAGGACTGGAAAATTGGACCTATATTGTTATAAATTATCACATCAATAGAACATGTTTCTGAATCCAAAGTGACCTTGTTTTTTAAGATTTAGCAATGGGTTTTAGTGATACCCTTCATGTTATTGGGAATAGTGTTGACATCATGTTTCTTCTTTATCAATTGAAACTTTCAGTTTAAATCATTGAAATGTTGAAAAAAGAAGCATGCCAGAGTCAGACAATATAGGTGCTTTGGCTTTCAAAATATGATTGTGGTTTAGATTTTTAAATTATGTGAAGCCTATCAGGAAATCTGAGTTTTTTGGGATACCTCTAAAAAATTTAAACTATATTTAAAATTTCTTTCATTTTTATGGGAGGTCAGAGAGACCTGATGTTAAATCTCATTTGATCTTACAGAAATGCAAAATGTTATAATTATCAATATCCTTTTGTTTTGAAATAGTGAAATTTGTGTATATGTTACGGAGTAGAATCGCACTTAGGTATATTCATAATGTTCTCCTTTCATAACTTGCCTGTAAACAGGCAGTATGATATGTCCAGAGACAAGAAGTCGTCTTAGTAAAAGTTCCAGTGCATATGAAATTGCCTTGTGAGGAGGAGAATTCTTAAGCTTGTGTATTAAATTTGCTACCTGGCATAATGGCAGTTCCAGATTGTCCCGCTTCCGGCACCACGGCTTCCAGTTTCCACCCTTATTGCATGATTGCTTTCTGAACATACGATCAGTCACACTTGTATAGCAAACAAATTGTGCTGGTTTTAAGCTTTGCACTGTTAACATGGGAGCAGTAGGAGCTGCTTCAATATTATGTTCGGTGTTAAAAGTACTGCCCATGAATGTACTTTACAACAAATTAGATAACACCTAAATGTGTAGAAAAAGTAGGAAAGATATTCATTCTCTCTCTCTCTCTCTCTCTCTCTCTCTCTCTCTCTCTCTCTCTTAATGTATTTGGTACATAGTCTCACTATATAGCTCGGACTCCTAGTGATCCTCCTGTCTTCAGCCTGCCCCGCACTAGGATTACAGGTTGCACCAGGTGTGCACCACGACGCCTGCACTAGGATTACAGGCGTGCGCCACGACGCCCGGGCTGGGTCACGGCTCAGCATGCCCTGGGGGCGGGGCTTGCCTGGCATGTGGTGCCTGCGCTTGCCTAAGCAGGTGCTTTAGTCTGCTAAGCTATCTCGCCAGCACTATTTCTTATTTACATTACTGCTTAAAATATATATAGTGGTTAGAAAATAAAGTACAATAAAAGTTTCTGATGAACACACCAGAAGCATAAGGAACTTTACCACTTGAATTCTGTATGTATATTTAAAAATTATATGCAACGAAGGTTGATACAAAAGACCCATTTTGCAAAAGGCTATCAAGATGCTGTGTTAATTATGGGTTTAGTATATCATGCTTGAGTGGAAAACATAGAAATGCAATAGTTATGACAACTGTACTTTTAACCTGTGAGTCTCCAAAGTTTTCCCCAAAGGTATGCTGAGTAGCAGACAACTGTCATTAGAATTTCTCAGCTATATCCTACGTAAGTAATAGTTCACTGACTTATATAGGTCTTTCATATCTACATTCTCTTTTATTTTCATAAAGTCATGTCCTATAATTTTACTATTTTATCTAGTGTATTTCTTTGAGGACCTATTACCTTGGAGATATCTGATGGTTCTGAGGCAGAGCCAAAGAAAAGAAATTGATAATTAAAGAAATGAAAAGTAAAACCTGTGAAAAAAGATTAAAGGGAAATTGTCATTTAGTTTGTAAAGAGGAAAAATCTGAAGCTGTAAGAAAGCTTTAATAAAGAAAAGAAAGAACAGCAAGTCTGCAATGATACAAATGATGGGTTACTATAAAGAGAGCTGAGAACTGAAGGAAGACAAATGTGACCAACAAACCCTGAAGTCAGATTCTGAGCTGAAGCCTTCATCGTGTCCCTTTGTCTGTGCAGTCACCACTGAGTCGTTCTTGCTTTTATGCCCTCTGAAATACACAGAAAAAATATTGTGTATAAGATTGTTTTGTAAACTATAAAAGAGTTTCATGTAGACCGAATACTAGAAGAAAGAGCTGTGGCCATACTCTAACAGATATTCTGGTACACTTCTTTCAGTATCTCTCGTGAACTTCCCCACTGAACTTGTGATCCACTTCTGTAGCTTGCTATGGAAATCGGAAACCCTGGAGTAAGGCAGCAGCTGCTCACTGTTCCTGCCTGTGGACTGGGGCTCCCTCGGTCTCCTAGGAAGTGCAGCAGTCACCATGGAGTACTCTAAGCTCCAAAGGAAATAGTAAAACCAAACATCTGTGAGGCACTAAGCAAACTGCACCTCCAGGTACCTCACAGATTTCACATTAAAACACAGTGATTGCTTTGTATGGTGTCACATCGAGAAGCAGTTTCAGTCAAGATTATTACAAACCCACGTCCCATGGGAAAAATCAGCGTGCACTGAAATATAAGGGTGGTAGCATTTAGTATGACCCATGTGTAATGAAACTGCATAGCCGCGATAACATATATATATATATATATATATATATATATATATAATCAAGGATGATGGTTATTTAAGAAAACAGTCAAATGCAGTATTTTTATTCAATGTATACACCTTATTTTTATAAAAAGGCTACTTAGCTGTTAGCGCATGAGTATTGGTTAAATTGTTTGAGCTTAAGTACTGAGTAACATGGAATGTTAGAGCTTTAATAATTATAATAGACAAAGAGCACTGTGCACCTAGACAGTTAAGAACTTCTGTTGTTGTTATTTTTTCATTACAATCAATAACATTGTGGGTTTCACGCTCTTTATAATATTCCTGCATTGATGACAGATAAGGTATAATTTGATCCAAATTTTCATAAATTAGTGGCAAAACATGAGGCTGATGACAATTACATAATTTTTCCTATAAATGACTTCAGTGATCAGAAAATACTTTTCCTGGAGAGGTCTGTAGTGTTTTGAAAATGATCCTTACCATTTTGAGAGACTAATGTCTCACGAGAAATAGTCTTCTTAAAACATTTCTATCAGGTAAAAATGTCATAAGCATGAAAGCAACACCATGCGTGAGTGATGAGCTATTTAGGGTTTAGATCTTTTGTGTTAGCAGAAACATTTACTGCGAACTTAAAGCATATTTCAAGCACTTTGAAATATATAAATATAATTTGAAATACACACTGAGGAAGTCTCTTCAACTTCTCTCCATTAGAAATGAGTGTCCCTGGAGGAAAAAATTGAACCACCAATTACAGGATTAATAACAAGTTGCTAACAGGCAGGGACATTAAACCTTGAATTAAAAGTTTGGTAGTGATTAAATATGGATGAATGTAATATGCAGCTTACTGAATTTACTCTTTCATATATTTCCAGTTTGCTGGGTTATTTTAAAATGATGTATAGTGAACTGTAATATGCCGTTGCCATACCCAGATCTCTGTACTTCGCCTAACCTGTATTTATAGCTACTGAGTTGAAAGTTATAAGATAAAAGTCTTAGGTGTGCAGCTGAGGTGTCCAAGCAAGAGATTTCATTCAATGCAATAGACGAGGTGGACAGCGAGGCTCTGGAGCAGCATGCTGCAGGTCATCCTTTCTGTGCCTCGTCCTAACAGTGAGCTCATTTTTGTCTTCAATAAGGAAAGCTGAAACCTGAAGCCTCTCAGATTCTGCAAAGTTCTTTGATAATTTCTAAAACTATTATAAATTTTACCTTGCAGAAATCATAATTTCTGAGCAATCAATACATTCAGGCTACAAACGTATAAGCTGCAAAGAGCAATAGGTGTTTTGTCTCCATAGATGTGCTTAAGACAGTCAGTGGTAAGCAGGGTGCCTGTCTTCCTGACAGCTAGTGCAGCTGGTGCAGCCATCTCTTTATCTTCTCCAATGAGCTGATTATATGTTAATACAGTGAATCACAATACCTTTGTACAATGATTTGAATCAGAAGTGCCCTCCTGAAGGCTCGTGTCCTGAATGCTTGGTCCAGCTAAGTGGAAAGATAGTGTTTGTAGAGGCAATTGGATCAGGAGGGATCCAACTTCATCTATGGATCAAAGCATCTGTGTGTTCACGGCTGGATGCACTATTGGCAGAGGATGCAAGCACTAGGAGGAGAGCCGTGCCAGCAGAAGCGGACCATTGCCCTCTCGTGCGCACCCCGGGGGAGCAGCTTTGGCCCGCTGCACACCCTGTACTGTGCTACTCAGCCTTCCCCGGAGCCTAGAGTCATGGGCCATTTGATAGGGGAATCAAAGCGCTGAAGCCATGGGCTCAAGCAAGTTTTCTGGACTCATAGATGATTCATTTCAGGTGTTCGGTCATAGCAGTGGAGAGCTAACCCATGACGACTCCAGTCAGAGTTCTTCACCACGGTTAAGCATTCCTTTAAACAGAACAAAATGTGATATCACTCTTCTGAAACTTTGCTAGAGTCTTATCAAAATGGAACTTTGCAATTGTAGACTTACTTTTTTGTTTGTTTTTGATTTGAGGTATGTGGGAGAAAGCTTGAAAGAATCAAATAGGAATTAGCACTCAGCTCAGTGTGCCACTAAATGTGTATTTCATCATGTGCCTGCAGCTTTTATCATAATCTTATATTCCATGTATTTTTCTACACATATTGTCAAGGAGTTTTTGTGTGTGTGTGTGCCTCTGAAACCTATTGAGATTTTTCCTGAATTTACTCTCTAGCCAAGCATTTCTATTTCAAAACTTTAAGACCTAGTGATACTCATGTCTTTATTTTGCTCTCAATTAGTTGGAGAGAAATGGTAGATTTGACATAGAAAACAATACATGAATTGGGGAATTTATTTATTGTTTGTTTTTTGAAGGAAGGAAAGGTTTATTTAGCTCACAGTGCCTGGAGGTTTCAGTCCATAGCTGGGTCCAAGACAGAACAGCACGGAGCAGAAAGCAACTTTTCATGGAGGCAGCAAGGAGTAAGACAGCAAATGGAGGAGTAGAGGGGACAAGGCAACAGAGAGCTGGAGAAGTTACTTTTGTTAATTATTTATCACTTTACTAGAATAATTTTCCTCCAATGGATTTTTTAGGCAATTAGAAAAACTAAGACTTTTGACATAGTAATACTAATATAATAATGTCAATTACTTTAAATATAGGGCTAATTTTATTAAAGGTAAATACGTTCAGCAAGTCTATGTTTATTACATAGAATTGAAAATTTTAGCTTTTGAATTTCTCTTTGGTTAATTTTTACTGTTTTAAAAATTCATATAATCAGTTACTAGATTTTGAAATATTTGCAGTGTATAAAATTAGCATTTTATATATAAAATGGAATAAAATAAAGGAGAATGGGATAGAGCACTGAAAAAGAATTCAAAGAATATTCTGGTTGCAATATAAATTATATTTCTCCTCGTAAGTGCAAAGAAAAAATTTAAAAGGCCTATGTGTATGTCTAGCAGAGTATAGATTCATTACTTCTGGAAACTTAGATTCACCTTAAATTTAGATAACAAATTTACTTTGATATTTGAAATATGTTTACAATCATCCATTTTCATTGATTTGCTGCAGTTCATGAGAATTTTTTAAGGATCTTCACTTTAATATGCAGAAATCAGTTTTATTACTTAACAGGAGATGTGGCAATGACGTACCTACAGTTGAGTTTGGTTGTGCTTCGGGTTCCTGGTATTATAGTGCATGAGAAGGGTCGCTTTTGCTGCCCAGGATTTTGGAATTCAGTGTCTAAGCTTTCCATTTACACCATTTGGTAACTACTGGATTAGTCAAACTAATAGGCTCTTGGGTGGGGCTTGTCAGATGTCGCCTTTAAAACTCTCAGTTCAAACTGATCTGGTCTAGTTCCAAATAATAAAATGTTTCAGATTGTCAATTGATATGATATAAAATGCATGTACACTTTCATTAGGAGTAGTGAGAAAATTAGGGTCTCTCTTGTCTCCATAGAATCAACATGACTACTTTGTAACTATGAATTCAGAATGGCTGGTTTGAGTCTTAACCTTTCGTAATCTTCACGTGTTGTGCAAATTTGTTTCAGTATGCATTAGTTTTCAATACCTGATTGGTAGTTTATTGGAAATACTCTTCCCTTTACTTGGCAGCAACTCTATGCTAATATTCTCATGGTACTAATAAAGTGGGATAACCAATTTCTTCGAGAATTCCCCCTCACAAAGATTAAATGTCATCAGAGATTGATCATTAAATATACAGCAGCAATGGAAAATGTCAAAATGCCAAGCTGATACTTAGCAAAATATTCATAGTCCAGTGTGCAAAATCAGAAAACCATAAAGGAGCAAATGGGGTGAGCCACCTTGTTGGCACACTACAAATCCCCTCATGTCTGGAATTATACTGAAAATGTGAACTGAAATTGGTAATGACTTTTTGACAGTTATATCAAGTATTATCTCCTCAGTAAGTAAAGTGGGAATAATTTGAATATTCCGCTTTTTCATTGTTTACTTCCAAGACCAAATCAGTAGTATGAGTAGCATTATAGTTAATGGATGATTCCTGTTCTTCATTTCTTTAAACTTTATCTTACAATAAAATTTGTATAATTGATCATTATATACTAAAGTTATTTTAATTTTCTTTTCTTTTGCTTAATGGGGGTGTTGCAATATTTCACAATTATACTCCAGTCCTTATGCATAGTAGACAAGTCCCTTACCACCGGGTTACATCCCCAGCCACTTTCTAATTTTATTTTGAGACAACCTCAGGTCGCACAACCAGGTCTGTAACTTTTGATCTTCCTGAATTTGGCTCCCACATTGCTGTGACCTATAACTATTCTTTTGAAAATAAATGATTAAAATCTTCTTGTTTCTGGATACAATTTTGTTTATATTTATTCTAACATAAAACTGAGGTTTTAGTATCTTGCTACTTTGTAGTAAGAAGAAATGTTATATTAAAAATTCATTTTCTATTTCTTATTCTCCCATCATTGTTGTTCACATTGTATATCAAAACAAGGAAAACTTATAAATGTCTATGAAATTTAAAGAAAACTACTATTTAACATTATAAGAAGATGTTATCTGTAATTGGCATCCTACCTTCACAGCACATCAGGGTACCTTGGCTTTTGAAGAAAACTTACAGTTTGTGGCCATACAAACTTCACAGTAAGACTTCACCTCAACAGGTTAACATTACTGTAAGGCTGGTGTCATTAAATGCCTACCTAGGTAAAGGAAACAGTGCAGTCACAGCTAACATCGCCCTCTCCTGCTTGTCCTGGTGTGTCAGGAAGGCGCACTGCAAGAGCACAGAAGTCGAGCCACATCATTTTTGTAACCTAAAGCAGGAAGTTTACTGACGTTCTCTTTTTTACAACGTGATCCGGGGATGCAGCCTCCTTATCCCACCCAACTCCACCTATGATTTTTAGAACTCACACTACTGTAGAGGATGAGCAAAGAGAGATGGGGACTGCCCTGCTGTGCATTCAGCGGACATCCTCCCAGTATGGGCCACAGCTGCCCAACTAGGATTGCCCATGATGCAGTTAACATTTCTGCCAACAGGAGAAGCAAAGTGATGCAGGGAGGCTGTGTGCCTGCTGGACAATGGCTTTGGGACAAATCTGACCTCTCCCCTACGAGCTCTTTGAGTATTACTCCCATCCCCAGAGTGGTATCCTATCACCTCCTTCTGACCACTTAAATGTCACCATGTAAGTGAGAGCCATGCATGTGCGAATTTACAATTACCTGAGGATATTAATAAGAATTCCAATCAGTAGAATAACTCTTCTCTCACTTTAGGAATACTCATGTTTAGCTTATTAAAATAAGACCATTTTCAGTTGTAATAATAAATAGAAATTGATTTCTTAAGTGTCATTGTGACTTGGGTTATTAAACTGTGACTGCTGAGTGTTATTAACACAATTGATTTTCTTTGCACTTTGAATTCTACTGAGAAGAAGTTATTATGTGATGCTCAGCTCATAGACAACTGTAAAAGCCTTAATGAGTCAACAGTTTACCCAGGGTGATAACTTACCTATATCATGTACTCTACTACCTAACTACAGAGGCTTTATGTGCAAAAATAGCAACATTGTGCTTCATACATCAATAGCCGCAGTCAGTATTTTAACACAGCTGAGATGATGTTGCAGAAAACATTCGCAAAATTCACCTGAAATAAATATAGCCAAATTTCCTAAACATACTAAGAAATTTTAAAAATGTGTAAAACAAACGGCATGTGTTGTCCACAATACTGAGCATTGCTGCCTAAAGGGAGCATTGGGATGGCTTGCCTACAGGGGGCTCAGCGGCTCACCCTGCTGCCACCATCCACCTCAGGTACTGTCTTCTCGTCGTACAGTTATACACTGAGAACCGGATAATGCATCTTTCTCTATGTTTAATTTTTTTTTACACTTACATTTCTGTCCCTTTCTCCTAATTCTCTGTTTTGTTGGTTCAGATTTATTTTCAATTTGACCTCATTAGGACTCCAATACTTTCCAACTGGCTCTATTAACGGTTGGTCTGCAAAAGCTGTTTTCACCTGACTGTGGTATGTTCTTGTCCCCTCTCTCTCCCTACTTCTCCTTCCCCCACCCATTTCTCTCTCTCCTTTTCCCCCACCAGTCTCTCATCTCTCTGTCATTTTATGACGTGTATATATTTATGCAATCGTAGTCTACTTTTTAAAATTCCTTTTAATTGCTAATAGTGCTCATTCATTACCTTCTCGCTTTCATTGTCCCTGCCTTTTTCCTCTCTCTCTCTCTCTCTCTCTCTCTCTCTCTCTCTCTCTCTCTCTCTCTCTCTTTCTTTCTTTCTTTCTCTCTTTCTCTCTCTCTCCCCCCCCCGTGTGTGAGTGTGCGAGTTTTTGAGAATTTTTCTATGTAAGATTATAGCTTTTAAGAAAAGTCCATCTTTTTTTTCTAATTTGGATGCCTTTTTTTCTTGCTCAATTGCTTTGGCTATAACTTTCAGGACACTGTTGAATAACAAATTAAATTACTTGCAATGCGTTCCTGATTCTTGGGTGAAAATATGTGATGTTTTTAAATAATGCTTTTCGCTGAACTATTTTCACTTCATTATTCTAGATTCACTAAAAATAAATAAGAGAAGATTTACATAAAGGTAAATATCAAAATTTCTAACCCATAATTATACACATATTAAAAATAAGGTTATCTGTCATGATCTTAAATATAATAGGAGAAAAAGATATTGCATTATTAATTTATCTGGAATATATCTCATTATTGCTGTTTATTTTTCAGTTTTTTTGACAGTATTCTTCAGTTAACTTCTCATTCATTAAATGTATATTTTTAATTTCCTTTTTTCCTGAGCATGTACTTTTTATAGTAAGCTTCTTAACTCTTTTCAGTCTTGTACCTTATAGAAATATCTTCCAGAGTGGCTCAGATTGTAGGGGATTTTTTTAAAAAAATGCTTTTCTGGCTGGGTTTCAAACACTGTAGCACTGAATTTTTTAGCCTTTCGTTCATTGTTTCACAGTTCATATTTTTATTCAAATGTTTTATTCTGGGAAAGCAAAAAGTATACAGTATTTGTGGATCTGCAGTTATTTTTGAAAAGTTAAGGACACCAGCAACCCAGATGTGAAAGTGCTTTACACCAATTACAAGCTATAAGTCAGCAATTTCATACAAATCTGAGCAATTTTGGTGTTCCATAGGGACTAGTACAGAACTTAGAAAGACATAGTGCAAAGAAGTGGAAATTTTATCCTTCAAGTAAAGTTTATAGAGGCCCTAACAAAGAGAAATCTGAGCACAAAGTAGATCTCTGTGACCTTTGAGGTCGGCCATTCCCGCCCCGGGTTTCCCCAAGACAGGCCTTTCTGGGATTGCCTGCAGTCACTCTGGAATGACTACTTTGGCACTTGGGGCGCTCAGATACTGGTTTTCAGGGCTTTTCATTGAAATAGAGTACTGACCTCAGCTATCATCTTTATCCAGAGGTGTACCCGTGAGAAATCCTGCCTTACAGGGAAGCGGGCTTCCAGGGAGATGACGAATGCATTCGTGATGCGCTCTCAGGTGGGATGAGCACCCCCAGAAGAGAGGCCCAAGGGGATCCTGCTCATCCCTTCCATTGTGCGAGGATGTAATATGAGAGAGCGCCATCTGTGATGTGAAAGTAAGGGGTCCTTGCCAGATTTCCAATTGCCAGCACCTTGAGTGTGGGCTTCTTAGCCTCAGGAACTGGAACAGAACATTTTCCCCTTTATAAGTAACCCAGCTAATGGGATTTTTCTACAGCACCCTGTTAGTTACTCTTTTCTCATTGCTGGGACAAATACCTGGCACTCAAAATGAGGGAAGGAAAGGTTTATCTAGCTCACAGTCACTGGAGCAGATACTGGTAATTGGCCTCGTGTGGTGAGGGGATTAGGGGTCGTGTGTCTGAAGCAGTTCTCCTGTGCCCCTGCTGGATTCTTGCCCCTACTTGACTCTCTAGTTTTGATTCACAACATTGGTGTTTGTTTGTTTGTTTGTTTGTTTTGTTTTGTTTTATGGTACCAGGGATTGAACTCAGGACCTTGCACTTGCCAGGCAAGCACTCATTCCACTGAGCTGTCTTCCCGCCCGCACAACATAGCTTGAGCACCTTTTGCTCAAAAGAGAAGTGACCCTATTTAGTCAAGAATAGAAAGCAGGAATTCACATTTTCAAATGTCATATAAATCTAAAAGTTCTAAATGACCTGTACTAGAGGCAGTGTCTTCCTCAGTGAGTAAATGCATACTTATTTTAAATGTAGCTCATGAAATTTAATCTGTTAGTCATTGACCCAATAAGTTTGGTACACAATGGAGTTAACATAGCATTATTAAAATTATAAAATTGCAATAGTATTGACTTGTAAACATGAAGAAAATCTAGGAATTCAAAGCCAGAAAGATGAATTAAGATACTAAGCTGCACGGTCATATTTCAGAACTCTTCTACCAAAGTATTAGGTCTAAGCAGAACTCTCATTCGCTGTAAGCACCACGAAGTAATGATCAATGACCCACAGGCTGGTGCAGCAGAAGGTGGCTGGGGAAGTTCTCCAGCACGGGCACGCGAAGCCCTACCTTGCCCCCCATGGGAAACAGGACATGGTCCCCATTCTCCCGTGGGGAGACTTCAAAGACGATGACATTGATCCCGTCAGTTACCCTCTGAAAGTGTTCTGTGGCACCAGTTTTGTGTGGTAGGATCAAATAACGTTGGAAAAAAAAAAAAAACTGACAAAAATGTAAAGCCCTATACAATGCTAATGACCTTGGTAATTAATGTTTAAATCATGATCAGGGAAGTTGCAAGGCTTTTATTGAGAAGAAGAGGGGCAGAGTATGGAAGTGGAAAAGCAGAGAGGATGGAGCCGAGGACAGGACAGAGCACGGGGGATGCTCAAGGCGGGTTTTCTCCGTGTCACCCATTCCTTGTGGGCGGGCTCCGGGTATTAGGACTTTTATGCACAGAATTTCTTTCTGAGGGAAATTGTTGCTGTGACTGTTACATTGCTCTTTTCTTGTGAAGCAATGTGCAAACATCAAAGAAGTTTTCTATTAGAATCAAAGTACTCTTCAATTGGAGACCTTCTTAAATAATGCATGACACTTGAAGATGCTGGTTGTCATTCTTAATAATTAATTATGTCTAATTTTGGCAGCAACTGAATTTTATTTTCTCCAAGAGCTTGACATACTACTTGATTTAGAGCAGCAAGAGATTTAAATATTATACAGTGCTGGGAGCCACAGTTCCCGAATAAACTTCCCAACAATCTGTATTAGTATATTGAGTGGATTTTTTCCATGTCATTGATAGATGATTGAAAACATAGGTACCAGGTATGTAGACATATATAGTGCACATATGTGAATGCGCATCCATGTGTGTTGTACTCACATTGTTCTGCTAGTCATGAGTAAAATCAATACAAATCTATAGCATTATAATAATAACTAAGGTTTTAGTTAAAAATAATTTTTAAAAACTATCATCATGAATATCTAGGAATTGTCTATTATTGTCACTTCAGTATGGATAGAAACCTCATGTTATTCCATCTGTGTTAAAGGAACATATAAAATCTTCAAAATAAAATATTTTGACCAAAGCAGGTGCTCCAAGCCGAGTTGGATTCTTGAGTATTATCTTGAAAATAGAATATGTGAAATTAAATTGATCATATTCTTATTTGAGAAAGAGTAGTCCAGCTCCTGGTAGATATGCTTGATAAGAAGCAAATACCCTGGACTTCCTTTTCTAGATCAGGAAGGAATTTACCCATATCTAGGGGAGGTTTCTTTTTTTGTTTTTGGTGCTTAGGACCAAACTCAGGGCTTCCAGCTTGCTAGGCAAGCATCCTATCACTGAGAAAAATCCTCAGCCCTAGCCTATATTTTAACTGCTTTTACTTGAAAATATGAGCCTGGTTGTGAAAATGGTTTAAGTGACAGTTGATTATTGTTATTATTTTATTTAAGAAACATATATTGAGAATACGTGCAGGCACTACTTAACGACATTAAAATTATTGGAAAAATATCAATAAGACAAATGCATATAGGAAAATGTTTAATTTATAAAACATTAGAGGACATATTCTATGATGGTAGAGTTTATGGTATATACCCATCACTCTGCTCTCATTTATTGGAACGGGTCCTAATGTCTAGATAGTAGTTGAATTAAATGTTGTAATGTGTGACAAATTGGACACTAAAAATTAA
>NW_004524610.1:6741377-6746781 GCF_000260255.1 Octodon degus
TCTGATTTTTTAAAATGTCATAAAAGTCTGATTTTAAAAAATGTAGTTTGCATGCTATGAGGGTCTAACCAATGAGAATGTTCAAAATAGGTATATTTTGACCAACCTTTCACATTAAAGTAGTCAGAAATCTCACTTTTTTCATTTTTGACATAAAAGAAATTGAATGGACATATAATAATGAGAGTAGCACACATTTCATATAACTTACAATTACGTTATAATTTATATAAATTATCATACAATAATAAGCTAAATATTAATGTACATGTGGTAACTATATTACCATTCCATTTGTCAAATAAATGGACACAGATATTCGTGTTTATATATTTATTGTCATATATTTATTATTCCAAAGGAGACTATAGCAACAAGTTGGCCCAACTTATGTCTAATAGCTTTCAGAATATTTGTATGTATGTAAATTCTGGGGCTCAGTCTGGTCTCTGTATTGGGATCGTTAATTACGTTTGAAAATGTAATTCATGTATTTCTTGCATGGAAGAATACCTGCTATGTCCTGTCAAAATACCTTATTTTCTCAAGATATTAGTTTAAATTTAGTAATTCATAAATCGTCACTGTTCCTCATGTTGGTATTCATTGCCGTTTTCCCTTGAAAATTCTATTCTTTAACTATGCCTCTCTTTTACTTCAGCAACTCTTCCTGTTGTCCTACCTTTCACAAGTTTGCAGCAATGCATTTTTTATCTTTTCTAATTAACTGGGATGCTGAGTTTCATCTAGAGAGCGGCATGTCCTACTCTGTGTAGCTATATAACATCAGAATGTGGTAGATCATTTCATTTGCAGATTCATATGTCTCATTAGCAAATCCTGTTACTTTTTTGAGATTGAAATTTTACACTGTCACCTTCAGAACAGAAGATGTTTTTAAAACTACATGTTTGATTGTCATTTAAAACTGTAGAAATAGTGATGAATAGAGACATCTGCCACCACATGTGCCGACCGATAACGACTTTCTTTGTGCTTTGGCCTGACATGTAGCCTGACAGAGCATCGAAACAATCAAAGGAAAGCTCATCAGGCACTGGGAAATGGCCAGACGCTCCCGGAATAATGAAAACATACTGTCTCTTAGCTTTTAATGTTCAGATGATACCAAAAGGTACTAATTTTTCAGGTATTTACAAAGGAACTGATCAAAGGTCAGCCCTACTTCAGGGGTGTGTCGAACACTGGGGTCTCAAAGTGCTTTCTTCTCTTCAACTTTGTTGCTCATCCTCCTTCATTGATTATCTATCTACCTTTGTCCCCAAACTAGATCTTGTATCCATACCGTGAAATGTTGGGTATCAGAAAGGTTTGCATGCGTTTTTGTAACCAGTTTTCTAAATTTCATTTTCCCAACAAATCTCTTAAATGAAAGCCTGATGTGTACCACCCCCTCATGTTGGAGTCTTTCTATGGCTTGTTTTGCCACATTGCATGTGGAGGCCACCCCGGGCCTGGCGACCAGCCACCAGACGCTGTTCTGGAGCTTGGAGACTCGTGATCAAACTGTGCTGATGGATTTGCCATATTATCAGTCATTTTCATAATTGATTCATTTTATTCTGGTGGGAAAAACAACTAATACAGTTCTAAGTTTTAACAGTTGAGCCCAAAGAGGTCATAATTTTAATCTCAAAATATTCAGGCTTAACAAAAAAATCTTTGTTTAGTCCTAAGATTAAAAGAAATGGACAAATATAAAGTAAATCCTTGTTAAATATAGCCTTACATAATTATCTTACATTTTCAACAATCGTTAATCATGGATTTTAATAGATGGAGTAGCAGACTTGGAACAAGGGAATTAATTAGCACAAAATTGAATTAATTATTATACAATGTACATTTATTCCTATCATTGGTGGGAAGAACAAATGGAATCATTTTTTCATATTAAAATTTATAACATACTAATTTCTCTATCCTGAAATATATCATTTCCTTTATTTTTATTTTTATTTTATTTATTTATTTATTTATTTATTTATTTATTTGCAGAACCGGGGATTGAACTCAGGCCCTTCCTTGCACTTGCCAGGGAAGCGCTTATTCCACTGAGCCATCTCCCCGGCCCCCATCATTTCCTTTACACTTCTGTTTATTAGTTACCAATATAACAATTTAAATATAAAACATGACTATGTTTGAGTTTGTTGTGGGTTGTTTTGATTTTATATAATGAAATTAATGGCAATGCTGCTACCATGTTTAGTATCTTCATCTTGATTCAACTCTTTTACATTATGGAATTCTAGGTATATCCTTAACTTATGATAGTTTGTGCAAATTAATCATTCATCTCATTTGTGTTCAGTCTAAAACAAAACATGTTCCATTTTCACATGATACAATTTCAAACAAATGATCTCTGTTTTTTTTTGGGGGGGGGATTCCTTAAATTTCACACATGCTAGGAATGCTATGAGAACTACAAAGCCCAACGGAGTGTTATCAGATGAAACTTCTCCCGATGAGACGCAAAAATGACATCGATAATATTGTCTGTAAAAATAATTAACTTCATGTCTTGAAGATTGTGTTTATTTTATTCTTTTTACACTAACTGCTTTTCTGACAGACCGGAAAAGTCTGATCTGTATGATTATGCCTTGAGAGTTATTCTAGAAAAATTCAAGAACGTCCTCCCACTGTGTATTTTAAAACGTAAACATTGTGTGTGTGTGTGTGTGTGTGTGTGTGTGTGTGTGTGTAGAAGCTCCGGCTTGCTCCCAGTGTCTGATGGTCTGATCTGTGGTCCGCAGCTCTCCTTTGTGTGGTTCAGGGTAGCTGCTTTTCTTTATTTTTTATTTTATTTATTTATTTATTGACAGAACCGGGGATTGAACTCAGGCCCTGGCGCTTGCCAGGCAAGAGTTTATTCCACTGAGCTGTCTCCCCAGACCCCTGATTTTAATTAAAGTGCCTCATGTTTGGAATTAAGTCATGGGAGATGCTTCCATAAAAATTGTAAATATCGTACAGAAACAATAGCAACAGCGAGTACTTTACAGGAGAAACGTGAAGGTGCAAATAGGAAATGCTCTCTTTTGGCATACAGCTGTCTGTCGGAGTTCAAGAAAGACTCTGTGCTGTTGTACAGATCATGCTCCTGGACTTCAAGTCGGCGCAGGAGAAGTTCAGGAAATGGGACAGTGTGACCCCATTGTGCCTGTTAGGAGGAGTCCGAGACTGGCAGACGAGTTTTAGAATCTTCTGGCACTGGCTTGTTCAGGGCAAGAAGGAGCAGTCGAGGAGTGGGTTGATGTCTTTAGCTTGCATATTTCCCAGAAGAAGAGGCCTGAAGGAAAATAAGGCGCAATCATGAAAGCAGGTGACACCGAGAAAGTACTCCTGGCAATGAATCTACCTTAAGAGACAAATGCGTGGGTTTTTCACCCTGGCCAATATGACTTCACTGAACTTACTATGCTAAACAAAGATACACTTAGGCTTAAGTTAATGTTTTCTGTAGAGATTTCCATGTAGTATGTCTGTTTCTTTACTAGATAAGTAAAGCTGTTAGGAGACATTATAGAATACTTCCTCTTGCTAGTTGTGGGGGTGCACAGCTGGAGTCCCAGCCACCCTGTGGGTGAGGCAGGAGGAGCCTCATCTGGAAGGCCAGCAAGACTTTATTTCAAAATGGAAGAGGTAGGTTTGTAACTCAGGATGGAAAACTTTCCTAGCATATGTAAGGTCATGAGTTCAATCCCTAATACTTCACAATGAAGGAGATGAAGGAGGAGAAGCGCAGGCATTTAAAGTATTTGTCCCCTGTGAAAACATTAGAAAATATGTAAGCATTAGGACCAACAAGCCAATAATTATGCATTTCTGGATTATTGTCAAATATTATTGAGGCTATTTGCAATTTTCTAGAATATGTTAGAAGGTGATATATTTGACTAATAAGAAAAGAACTAATCAGGTTTTCTGTTTCATTTTTAATTGCTGCTATTGTTACTGAAACTGAACTCTAGAGATTTGAAAGATGATATAATGCTCTCGCAAAATGACTGTGGATCTATTCTTTCCTTGCCATATAGATTTCTTAGAACAAAGAACACTATAAGAGCTTTGAGGACTATTTTCTTTCTCTTTGTTTCAATTTTTGTAGAGTGGAGTGCATCTTTAATCCTTTTCTTAATGTAGAGTTAGCTTTAACAAACGCTAGCTGTAATGTTTCCCAACCTAATGTATATGCATTAGAGCTGAATTCATAAGAGACCTTTGTGTCTTATTTGTGTTATACCAACTGGTCAGTCATCGATGACTCCAGAAGAAAAAAAATACTAGTTTTATTAGTGAGAGTACATGCTTCGGATTTTTACCTTATTCTTATTCTTTTGACTTTCAACAGCCGTGCTGTTTTGCTTTCAAGGCACGGTCAGGCCACCAGCTTCCTGCACCTCAGCAGTCTCCTTTGCCTGTGGTGGCTGCCACTGCCCCACTGGGCACACATAGCAATTTATGGTGAGGACAAATCACATGCTTCTAGAATAGTGAAGATAGTGATCAGGGGTAATAAATATGAGTGACAGTGTCCAAAGTGAGAGAAATCCTCATGACTTTGCTTGTAAGTCCAAAATGAAGCTGTGATTTCTCCAGTGCAATCACTATGGCACTTGTGCCAGGATCATCAGTGACCTTTGCTTAAAATCTAAAGATTTCTGACCCTAATTCATGAGGGCTTCCAAGGTGATGCACAAGAAACCGCATTCGTTTTTAACACCCTTCCAAAAGCATCGCTTCTCTTCCCCTCGCACCGAGCTGCATATCCCTGTTGCCAGTCTCTGTCTATCTCTTCCATCATGGCGATGATTTGCACCTGTGGCTCATGCTTCACAAGCTGTGTGCCCATAGGGTCCCCTGGGAGCCAAGGGGGCCAAGGCCCCGTTCCATGTCCAAGAAGAGCTGCTGGCTGCTTTCCTGTCTCCCTACCATAACTGTGTCCTTTCACCTTACTTTAAGTAACGTACAAGACATATATGATTGTAGAAGATAAAATGGACCCACAATTCCAAAGTTTAAAGATAAAAATTTGTTAAAACTCTCTAAATCTATAATTGGCCTGCATTTGATCCTCTAGATAGCCTTAGACCTGGTTACACCATACAACAGTCAACAGGCGATGTGTACTGGGATGTACGGTAAGCCAGCCTCACCTGATTTGGGGGCCTGACCAGGCAGATCTGAAGTCTGTGGAGCAGCCTGTCAAAAAGATAGACTAGGAACTTAAGGTGCTGGCGGAAGGGGCTACCCATGGGGATAATTTCTCTTCCCAGAAATTCCTCAGCCATACAGTTCAAGTGATTGAATTAGAAGCACCCAGATGATCTGAAACAATTTCTTTCTCTGTCTATGTGTCTGTTTCTCTCTCTCT
>NW_004524610.1:6746881-6776551 GCF_000260255.1 Octodon degus
TCTCTCTCTCTCTCTCTCTCTCTCTCTCTCTCTCTCTCTCTCTCTCTCTCTCTGTTGTTATATTGTGGCACTAAATCATAACTGCAAAGTACTTTTCTGGAAAAACCTAGTTTACTGTTTCACTGTAACCTATTGACCTCAGCACATCAAGAGGACTAACATAAGCACATTACACATGCAATTTCATATTCATTTGGCATAGTACCTTTTGTGTCAGTGCTCATAGTAAATTATTTCTTAAGTAGCAGGCTTTATGTATCTGAGATACCCTCTAAAGTTCACCTTTTTCTGGAAACTGTTGCCCCAGAGAATTCTGTGAACCTCTTACATGCTGTTGAGCCTATTGGTCAATAATTTGATAGAATTTATAGCCATGTTTCCAGCCTTTTAATGGCTTTCTCAAAGTCATCAAAATCCATACCTAAATAGCATGTTCAATAAAATTAAATATTTAACAGTAATAGAAAATCTCTCTAGCTTTGTCCTGATTCCTCAGCTAACAGCTTCATTGGCGGAAACAAAGCTAAGAGTGCCAGGCAAATTTGAACAAGTATTCCTACAGGAGTTATAATTACTTGGAGAAGCGTTTTAACTAAACACCAAATTTTTTAGTATGTCATTGATCTGCCTGTCAGATAACATCGTCATTTTTATTGCCAATGGACACCCACAACTCCGATTTTTTTTTTTTTTGTATTGAAGTTGTCACACGAAGATGAAGAAAAACAAAACTCAACACATTTCATCCTTTCATCCAAGTAAAAATGCAAGTAACAAATTGTTTGGAAGTATGTAATACGTCTCTAGTACATATGACATGATATTGGTATGAAAACCAAGAATGATATTTAAAACATCTGTGCTGTAAACCAGCTGTGTCCCTTGACAGCTTAAACAGGAGAAACCAAAGGAGGGAGAATACCATGTTGGACCAACAATCGCAGCTTCTTAGTAATCCGAAACACTTGCTAACTGTGCAGTGCAGTTACTCATGCTAGAAAAGAATGCAAATCACTTGGTGCAAAACTGTCCTGGGACAAATTAATAATGGCAAAATGCCAGAAACATGAATGTCATTCTTTTTTGGTGCTAATTGCTGCCCTTTTGAATGCTGTACACAGACAGGAAAGATTTACATCATTGATCTCCCAATACAGACATAGAGGATCGAAATGCCAGGAGCACAACGAGCCCTCACATTGTAGGCTCTGGTACTTTGATGTCTATATTATCTTTTGAGGTTATTCCCCTTACTAAAAACAATGGGGATCAGAGGCCACTTTTCCTAAAAGCAGTAATTATATGAAGTGCATTCACAGTTATTCCTTGTTTCAGAACTGCCTCTGTGTGCACACAAACATATAAAAGTGTGGCTTTGCCCAAAGCGGTGAGTGGTTAAGATCCTGGACTGGGAGCTCTCCTTGCGCATGGGGCAGGGGCCCAGCCCCCTTGGTCCTGGATCTTAATCTCTTCCTGTGAGCCTGCTATGGGATGCACTGATGGTGAACTTGGCTATACAGTAGCTATTTTTAACTCATAATTTGGAATTACCAGACATACTTATCTTTTCAAAGCCTCAGTTTTTTATGTGGAAAACAGATTTAATGGTCAGATATTATAGGTTATTCTAAGACTCACACAGGAAGTGGTATGTAAAGGACTTTGTAAATTACGAAGGACAATTCAAATATTAGCAAATATTTCAGATGAAATCAACCATTCAAAATGAGGAATTCAGAGAGCAAAACAGACGTTTGTCACCATGCAGACAAAATGACTCAAATTCTTACACTCTTGGAAGTTTAGCATCCTGTAGCTATTTGCAACATAATAGGTTTTTGTCAAATAGAAGCTTGTCTGGGAAGATTGCTTCATGAAGACATGCTGTAAGGGCAAGACCTTTCCTCAGTCACTCAGCGGCTGGATTAAATTCTCCTTTTGGTTTATGGAGCTTCAGTGTGGCAGGTTTACAGGGAGTTGCAAATTTGTTAATAAGCATATTCCCAGATTCTTAATAGCATACAGAATGGTAAGTGATTCAGTGTAAAATTAATCCAGAAAGTATCCATTTTCTGAACGTACAGCATCTCAAACTACGAAAAATGCATGTACAAAGGTGATATTAATAGGAAGATCAAACTCCACCTCAGTCTTTGTTAAATAATGTGTGTAACCTTTGTATTCTCTTTGAAAATGGCCTTTTGTTAATTTCACAGTGAAACTGATCACCCTTAACACACCTGATCTTGTCTGATCTCAGAAGCTAAGCAGGGTCAGGTCTAGTTAGTGCTTGGATGATACTGATCAGAGCATGCAGAAAATTTGCACACCTTATCTTCCTCTCCCTTTGAACAGATTGCTCCACCATCAAAATCTTTCCAGTGTCAGACGTGCTACAGCAGAGAACCCCGATATTCATAGTCCCATGCTGTAAATTCTATGGGTTTGGACAAATTACAATAGCATGTATCAAGCCCTGAAGTACTATGTGGAAGAGTTTCACTCTCCTAAAAGTCTCCTGTGTTCTGCACATTTGTCTCTTCCTTCCCTCTACACACTGGCATCTATTGACCCCTTCAGGTGACATAATTGTACCACTTCCTGAATAGCATATTCTATGATTGGAATCAAAAGTTAAAAAAAAAAAAACTATTTCAGATTGCCTTGTTTCACTTAGCCAAATGTACTTATGATCCTTCCATGGCTTAATCATTCTTTTCCTTTTAATAATGAATAATATTCCATTATCTGGAGGGACCCAGTTCACATCATCATTCCCTTTTCTGATATGTCTACTGAGTATGGATGAATCCAGAATCTTCCTATTAAACTACATTGCAGACCCCTTTTTAAAATTTCTTTATTTTGAGACAAGTTTCACTAAATCACCAAGTTACCCAGGCTGGATACAAACTTGTGATCTCCCTGCTTCAGTCTCCTAGAGTGCTGGGATTGCAAGTGTACACTACAGCACTTGGCTACCACTCACTTTTTGAAGAATATCTTGGTTGCTTCTTAGTTTTGTTATTTATGGATAAGGTTTCTAAAAATGTGTGACTTTACTTATGTGCACATCTTTTTAGCTACTTAGATGAATAGCAAAAAGACAGTTTGCTGGAGCGTGTGATAAAAATGTGTAGTTTTGTAACAAACTGTCAGAATATCTTATAACCCATTGTGCTATTTTTCATTCCTATCAATGAGTGACAGTTTTGTTTCCACATCTTCACTAGGACTTCTCACTGGTAGATTTGTGATATACCTCACTGTTGTGTCCCTTCTTGCAGTATATATATAATCCTCAGATAAATGTCTACCTAAGTCAAAGCAAAAGCATTTGAATTGTTATTTTGTTGTTTACTTAATGTTATATGTCAATGTTTTAATAAATTCTGGAATACACGTAGATATTCCCAGTAAAATACTTAAAGGAAGTTTTAAAATCACTCTTAATCTTTATGTGTGATGGAATGATGGTATATGTTACATGTACTTGTCAGTAATTTTTTACCATGAGCTGAGATCCGCAATAACACTCTGTGGTTAGTCAGGAAGCAACTGTACAGCAGGATGGTGGGAGGCGGAACATGAGTGAGATAGTTTTCATCTACATTTCCAGCTGCTTCCCATTTTTAGTATTGCCATCTGCACCCTGTCTTCTCTCAGATCAGTTGCAGGATGAGATTCTCATAGGGAGCATGACCTTGTTGTGAACTGAAAATGAGCGGGACCTCCAGTGTGGTTCTTTTTGAGGATCTAGTGCCTGATGGAGTGAGGTGGAGCTGTGACAGTGATACTAGCACTGGGCAGGGGCTGCCGATATATACTACGTTAGCAGAGAGCTCTGGCTGCACAGAGACCAGAGTGCGGGAGTTCCTTACATGTTTGTATTAAAAGTTCATCAGTGAGGGACAAGTGGCAAACTGCATCTGATGGCAGGATGGACAGTGGCAAGTTAATTCATGGACTTAGTCGTACAGCTTCGAAAGAATCCAACACTTCTTTTATACCACTGATGGCAATCTATGATTTTATTTATCAGTTCAGTCTGAGCCTTGATTCTGTGCTGTTCTCTGGCCTCAGTCATCTTTATGGTAAGTGTTCAAGCTGAACCTGACCAGAATTGATTAAAAAAAAGTATTCAGGAGTTTCTGTAGAAAGAGAGAAAGACCTAGTGATGAGACTGTAGAAAACTCTAAGATCATCAACAGTAAAATGAAGCATGTAATAGAAAATAGAGTCCTACTTACATTATGAGTTTTATTTTTCCCCTTGGCTGGCTCAAGCTGCCTTAAAGGTGGGTCTGGTAAGGCATGTGGAGCTAGGGATCGAACTGCAGTATCCTGTGTCTGACTGTGTTTGCATAAGCAGGAGCTTAAACAACTGAGCTAACCAGCAGGTTCCCTCTTCACTTACATTATTATTTCATTAAAATTAGTGATCTGCATTCTCCAAGTCCCCTTTGTACATATGGTATTGATATTCAATAATGTGCCATTAAACCCTCAAAACTGCTAACCCACATGGAAAACAAGTACCCTGAATCAAAATACACACCACTGGAGCTATTTTAAAAGTCAATAGGAAGAACAGAAGCAATTCTTGCATGCCACCACTCATGAAATATGTGTTCGTGGTGGCTAACTGCTCTGTAAAGCTAAGAAGCCCTTTGGTGAAGAATTGAGCCAGCTGCAACAAAGGGCATTTGCCATGGAAGTGCAGTTCAAAATGTGGCATGTGCTCCTCATTAGATAAGGACAGCACCAGATGAATTAACAAAAGAGCAGAAAAGATTGATTCACAAGTGTTATGGAGGGTTAATGAGATACTGAATTACATAGTCCAGGGTGATAAGTTGACTACTGTTGTCAACATGTTGGGCAGGAATCAGGGAGTAAAGTAGGAAGATATACCCTTCTGGGCCACACCTGCAGTGGTCGCTTACTAAAAGAAACTCAGCTACAGTGTCCCTCATAATTCAGTCATTTTCCAAAGGCACCACCTTTGAGCACCCCAGGCTCCTGGTTATCGTTCTTCATGTAAACTACAAGAACAATGATACTCAGTTGTATGTGATATATATTTTCAGGCTGCGCATGAAAATATGTTATGTGCCCTTTTTTTGCCAACCAACACCACAAGTGCAGAACTATTGAAGTCACTGAGAGATTACATATTAGGAAAATGGAATTAGCATTTTTGTGTCAAGTCTTTTAGCTTTAAGTACAATGTTGGGCTTCATTTTTCTGGATGCCTTTATAAAACTGAAGGATTTTTTCATGCATGGTTTTGAGTTTTCTTACATTCTTTCTTCACATCTATGAAGTTTTCTGCTTGTTTTTCAGCAAAACTAGGCTGGCTATTTGGCAAATCACCTTGATTTTGAATGTTAAACCAACTATATATTCACATGATAAACCCCAACGTCTTTGGATACATTACTCTTTTAAAATATTACTGGAATATCTTTGGCAATAATTTGCTAAGGATATTTATATTTCTGCTCATGATGGATGTTTATCTGTAATTCCCTTTTTTCATACTGTATTGGTTGTGGTGCCACAGTTAATCTGTGTATCTTGTTTCCTAAGTTTACGTAAGATTGACACATTTTTAAAATTCCATAGAATTCACGAGAGAAATAATCTGTGCCTTGATCCATGTGTTAAAGTATTTAGTTAAAAGTTAAATTATTGTAATTTTATACAAACACTAAAATTTTCAACATCTTCTCTGTTTTGGTAGTGTGTGTGTGTGTGTGTGTGTGTGTGTGTGTGTGTGTGTCTTGGCTTAGATGATCATTAATTTTATTACAGTTGCCACTTTGGCTGTGCTAATGTTGCTATTAGCTGATATGTTGTTAGGTTTTTTCAGATTTCTAGGATACAAGATGGTATTCCTTCTTTTTGTTTTTCTTTTCTTTTTTCTTCTTTTTTTTTTTTTTACTTTTTAGTACAGAGTCTACAGGTCTCACTACATACATTGAACTCATAGTGATTCTCCTGTGCTCAGCCTCCCAAGAGCTGGGATTACAGGCACGTGCCACCACAGCAAGTCTCAGAGGCTGTCACAGTGTGACCCGGGGTGGGGCTGGCATGGCAGGTCAGGGATTCTTTTTTGTTTTTGAGACAGAATCTTCCTACATAGCCCAAGTTGCTCTCAAATTCATGACCATCCTCCTGCCTCACTTTCTACTGTATTTTCTTTACACTATTGCTATTTTCATAGTCTTTGTGAAGGTTTATCCAATATATTTATATTTTTTAAAGTAATTTACTACATTGTTTTACATCTTTAATTTTTCTTTCTCTTTTTTTCATTTATGTATTTGGTACAGGATCTCACTATGGAACTTGAACTCCTAGTGATTCTCCTCTTTTCAGCCTCCCTAGTTCTGGGATTACATGTGTGCACCTCCATGCCCAGACTCATTTACCTGCTCAGAGCACCCAAGGGTGGAGCCAGCATGGCATGGAGGACTGGGGATCGAACCCTTGTCCCTGCACTTGCCAAAGCAGGCACTTAGTCCACTGAGCTATCTCGCCAGCCCCTAGTTTTTATTTCTGATCTTATTTTTCATTTCCTTTTTGTACACTCTTGGACTACTTTGCTCTTCTTTTCCATTATTCTTAGAGGATGAATTGGTAATTGCTTATGTGGTTTTCCTTTTCTAATATATACAATTAAAACCATTACATTCCCAGTGACAATTGACTTCATACTATACCAAATTGTAGCATCATTGTGATCATTCCATTTGAAAGATTTTCTAGTTTTTCGCAGTGATTACTTTTTTAATTTAATAATTATTAATTATATGCTATTTACAAGTTAAATGGTGATTTTATAGATATTTTATTGCTAATTAATTATAATTAAATTTGGTTCTGGTCAAAGAACATGTTCTGCAAGATACTGGTCTTTTCAAATTTAATGTCAATTTATGTCAAAATAGATGGTATATTTTAGTGACTATGCCACGTGCCTTTGGGAAGAATATATTATATGCAATGTTCAATAAAAGTAAGGTTGAGATAATAATAGGGTTGTTTTATCTCGCATGTCTTTCTTAACGTTTTTATTTCTGTTATGTATCTGAGCTAGAGACTGATTTTTAATACCTCTATGTTTTTCCCTATTTTTTCATTTCTCTGAATTTTACTTAATTTACTTTTAAAACAATAATATTAAGAAATTTTATATTAAGGATTTTTCTGATTGAGTCCATCTTTTTCAATTACTCTGTATTCTCAAAGTAGTTTTGCCTTGATTTTATTTCAATTTTGTTTTCTTTTCCAATTTCTTTTGGTTATCATTTTCTCATACCTAGTCTTTGCGTACTTAAGATTTTTTTCATTTCCTGTTTCTATGTTTATCTTTAACAAACATTTGTTATTGGTAGTAAATTTATATTTATCTTTCTTTCTAATCTTTTAATTGAAATGTTGATATAGTTACCTTTAATGGACATACAAGGATTTAAATCTACCTTCATGTGATTTGATTTCATATATGCCTTCTTTAAAAAAAATAAATTCTCTTATTCCCTTTGTTCTTTCTTTTAGATCCTTGATATTTCCATCTAATTTCATGTTCTCTGTATGATAGTTCATAAATGGCTTAAGTATTCACTTCTTATTATATAACACATCATATTTTATTCTGTCGTTTTTGTTTCTGCATGACTTAACTATTACAATAGCTTATAAGGTGTAACAAGAATTCCCATTTACTAAGAATAGTAGAAAGAAAGAGAAACATTAAGAACTATTTTCAATTTTATGTGAAACACTCTTTTCACATACTGAAAGAGGATTCAGTGAGAAAAAAAGAATAAAAAATTTTTAGATTTAGTTTTGTACATATTGAAGATACCTACAAAAAATTGAAAATAATATGTCAGAGGAGGGCCAGGGAGATGGCTCAGTCCTGAGTTCAATCCCTGATTCAGCAAAAAAGAGAAAAAATGTATGTGAAAGGGTGGATCCTATGTGCACAGCCTAGAAACTATAGATGAATATTTATGTTTGTTTTATGACAGCATTGAACTTTTCTGTTTTTCAGTTTTATGTATAAACCTTTATGAAAGTTGTAGTTGAAGATTCATATCTTAATTTCTAATAGTCTTGAATATTTATAAAATTAATTTGTATTTAATAATAAATAATGCATGACTTTGTAAGTATTATATTCATTTAAGTATATTTTTGACTTTCCATTAAAGAACATTTTAAATGGTAAATCAGTGTTTACAATAACACATCCCTTACTGGATTAGGACCTTCTAGGTATTCACCTCCATTTTTGTTGTGTCCAGTTTTGTGAGATCTCGTTAAAATCAGGTCAGTTGCTACAAACCACATCCACTCTAAGATTTTTTTTGTCAGGCTTAATGACAATAACCTATACTATCTTAAAAGCAGTCAACTCAAAGACGTGGATACAAATGTTCTTATCTTTGTGATAACAAAGAAATTTCATTTGCTTTCTAAAAAGATGCAGCAGATATTCATGAACACATTTATTAGGTAAACATTTGATTCAAGTGTTCCATATCTGAATATATGCTTCTTGAACACAATACTAAAATATCGTCATCTGCTACTGAGACAACTCCGTACTGCTTCTGACTTACGTGAGTTGAGTGATTTGACTAAAGCCAGTGAAGTCCTTGACTCGGGTGACTTGGATGGAGATAATCTGCCTACCTTTCTCTTTGCATTTATAATTTCATTTTTATAAAAATTTCTCCAAAGAAAGTTAATTTTGATTTATGTTCAAGAATCTGTAGAGGATCTATAAGTTATTGGATTGGACAAGATAATTGCCCGGTTCTCTTGCTAAGCACCTTTAAACTGCTAAAATGTGGTTGCTTTCACTGTGTTTTCCAGTTCCCTTCACTCTTCACCGTCATTTCTGGCTGCTATCCACATGCTGTCTTCAGACTCAATTCCCTTTTCATTCCCTTTGAAGCATCCACATACACTTAGGGACCAGCAATATTAACTCCCCTTTTTCCAATATGTAATTTTTCTTTGTATTACAATTTGTTCAACTCCAACGAAGACATCCGGGCAAAGATATGTATCACTGAAATTCATTGCAAACTTTTAAAAGCTATGGTGTTCTGATAAACAGGTCATTCATTTCTTTCCTGGTGTTGAGATTTCAGACATTTAAAAAATTTCTACCATATTCTCATTTATCAATGATGAGTTGATATAAAGAACGATCCTGAATAGCAGTTTTATCTAAATAGGTACAACTAGAAACACAGTACTCAGTCACCTTTTGTGCTTTGCTGAAGCATTAAGCGTAGTCCAGCAACAGCTGAAGTGCTCTTGAAGAGCACAAGGTGCACACTCTGTCTCTGCTCCCAGCTGCCCCACCCTGGCTCCTGTTCCACTGAGGGGGCATTTTATAGAACTTTGAGGTTTTCAATAGTCAAGACAACTTGTGTGTCCTGTACATCTTTCCTGGTTTTTTCTTTCTTTCTTTCTTTCTGCTTTTGGATCTAAGATTGTCTACATTGTGACTGCAAATTTCCAAAAGGTTCAAGAAAATGTGTCATCATGTCCACTAACTGACCCATTTTTCATTGCTTGGTTGGAAGGAATGTGTTTGCAGCTTTCTCTGTGCTAAGTAGATCCTCTATAGATGCCCCTGCTGGTGCTATTTTAATCTATTTCGCTTAGATAAACATTTGGAGCAACATCCCCACATAATATTGAATTGAGGTGTCCACAGCTGACTGCCTCAGTATGCTATTTTCAGGATTACTTCTTAACATCTATTAAAATTTTAGTTTCATGGCAGGCTTTTGCTTTGCACCATGTGATGGTGACTATCTTTCCTAAATAAATGTCTGGATATAATCATTATGAACTCTAACAGAAAAAGAAAAAAAAAAAAAAAAAACTCATCCCATTAGAGAAAAGCTTCATTCCACATGGCTTGCTATGGTGTCATCTTTTAAAGAGTTATGAAAGGGGAAAGTGAGACTTGGCTGCTGTCCCACGTCCTTGTCCTCTGCAGTATAATTCTTGTCTGGAACACACATTAAGTTTTCTGCTTCAAGGGTGACCAGTGCTGAAGGCATTCTCACTCCTAGATTATGTGACGCTTTCTCTCTGCACCGGACATCTGCCAAGTGAAAGGTTCTATTGCTAGGGAGGCACGAAGACATAGACAGCCCCACAGGGCTGCCGTGCAAAACTTAAAGCAAGAGGCACCTGTAAGGGGATATAAATGGAAATTTCTACCTGATCATATTTTCTTAACTGCTTAAAGATCTTGTTTTATAGAACTGTAAAATGTATGGTAGCACAATTTGATGTAGCATTTTGAATGAGATCACTGAAAACTAGGTACCAGAAAATTAACCCGATGCTTGTTTGTAGTCAAAATTAACCCGATGCTTGTTTGTGCAAGACTGAAATGCTAAGGACTTCTTGTAGTACAAGCCCCAAAACATGTATCACTATACTAGTGAATATGCAATGTAAACTTAGGTAAACAAAGCAAATCTTTTTTTTTTTAAATCTTTTATTTATTTGGTACAGGGTCTCACTATACAGCTTGGACTGGTAGTGATCCTCCTGTTTCAGCCTCCTCAGCAGTGGGATTACAGGCACGTGACACCATGCCCAGTTTTGATGACCAACATGGCATAGGAACCAGCATGGCATGCAGTACCAGGAATTGAACCTGGGTCCTTGGCTTGCCAGGCAGCTACTTAGACCACCAAGCTATCTCCCTAGCCCAACAAAACAAATTATATATATATATATATATATATATATGACTTTAAGAAGTGTAATCTTGAACACTTAAACTTCAAAAACATATAAATATGATTTTGCATTCTGAATTTATCTTTTAAGAAAATGCAGGTGATGGTAGGAAACCTAGCCAAAAATAATCAATGAGAGTCTATCCAGGACTTGGGGAATGTTGCATTTTTTGGTAATGCCACCATGAAGTTTTAATGATCCCTTTCCAGGTGACAATGGAGAAAACTGAGTCATGAAATTTCAATTTCTTAGTGAAAACTACCAACCTTCTTGCTTGCTTTCACTTGCTTAAGGCAGCCTGGAGCTTCGGAGAAAGTCTCAACACACATGCATGGTCATTTTCTTCACTCAGGCATATTCAGTAGGAGATCCTGCATATTTACACTTTCTGTGGTTATTCATGGAAAGGAATCTCATCATTGTTGATTGTGGAATAAGGATGGGGAACATAGGGCTCTATCCCAGGGTTCGGGTCATTTTCTTTATGTCTCTGGTTCAGAGAAGCTTCTGGGCTTTGATGTGTTATGGTTTCCTCACCACGACACTGGCAGTCAAGCGAAACCAGCAAGATACATTCATAAAGCAAGGATATATGGCATTTTTTTTATTTTTCACTTGAGCCATACTTATACATAAGAGGCTGGCAATGCAGGAATATCTCAGATGTATGTTTCACATATGCATTCACCTTTGCAAGAATTAAGAACTATACAATAAGAACAGCACAATAAATTGTGCCTTGTCTTCACCCAATGAAGCTTGTCCAATTATTTGAGTGCACTGTACTCTGAGTTGTGATCATTAGCTTCTTTTTTATTCTTGCTTGCAAAAGTGAAGATCTGCTTACTACCATATGACTTGTGCAAATATTCCACTTTGCAATATGCTCTGAATATAAATGTGTGGTTTGTGTGGTAGGGGGTAACTCAGGCAGCTTCCCTTCCATCTGTGTGCTGAGCAGTGTCAGACACAAGCTCATCACAGGAAGATGTCATCTTCTGTTCTATAGGATGCAAATTATTTTGCCAGGATCATGAGGACAGGGTCAACATAGGCTGTCAGCAGTGCCTCCTGCCTTAGTGTGTGGCTTGCAATTAGTGAGAACTTCAAATTAAATCATGTCCCTGTGTGTAATTTACACACCTACTGCAAATCAGAAATATTACATAAAATGGAATGGCTTGCTTTTTGACACACTAGTGCATATTGTTTCTAGATTCTTTCCTATTATCATCTTGGTTATTCCAAGAACAGTATATTGCGTCTGTAGTGCTCGGGGAGGAGGTATGCAAATTGCAGGGGACAAGAGGCAAAGTAAGACATTAACATTCATAAAAACATAATTACAATAAATTTGAATTAACCAAATTCTTTAAGCATAGTGACCAATGAATTAACTTTTTGATATGATTAAGAGCACAACGTTAACATTTCAAGACATGTAGTAGCATTAAAATTCAAGTCAGTTCCAATGACTCTAATTAGTAGAAATACTAGTAAGGGAAGTATTTAAGGGAAATTAGTTACCTATTGTTGTGAAATATAATTTTATAATTTAGAAATGTTTGGAAATGGGTTATTCACAAACATGGATGTATGCACATCCATAACTTGTGCCCTAGTCTGACAATATAAATAATTGAAAATGAATCACCACAATATTGTTCAAGTTATGTCAACATAATTACTGTTATAATTAAGACCTTGGAAAAGGAGAAAAAGTAAAATTTAATGCTGTGAGCAGACACAGAGGTACAGTGTTAATTTGCACACCTTTTCATGCATACACTGCAAAGGCAAGAATGAAAGAGAATTATCAAATGATAAGTAACCAGCTCATATTCTTAGATAACCTCAACAAAATGTTCTCAGTGTGGAATGTGAACTGCTCCATTCTCCACAGGAGAAACATTATTTGAACTGGAATAAGGCATTGCCTATGCAGTGTTATTTTTACACAGATTTCTATTCTCCACTGAGATTATGAAAGTGTATTTAATGCTATGGGTCTACTTTAGCAACAAATGTAGTTAGTTTTAACTTTTAGACTATCTGTGAAGACACGCAAGGCTCATTTTACTCCTGGACACAGTAGCAGTGATAGAACTTAAATGAACACAGAAAAACAGACCCTTTGAACAGGTAGGTGCATTCTTTTGAGTGCAGGAACTCAAATATTTTGGACCATCACTTCACATGCACGCCATCCTGCTGGATGAACAAATGAAGGCACGTCTATCCGTGAACCCTTTCACCATCATTCCAAAGAGCAGATTCGCAGGGAGCGCTGCCATCTGTTAGGGCAAGCTTTAAATGAGACACTATGTCTTGAGCAGTTGAGGTCCTTTAAATGAGATCTGGGTTGAAATCCAGGTTCCATTTTTTGGATGTTCCAACTTAGGTCACTAACTACTGGAGAATCTCAGTGTTTTCATCTTAAGAAGTGGAGCCCCCTATGGGTCCCTGTAGCATCGTTGAGAATGTTGGACACATTTCTCCTGAAATGTCCAGTGTATTTCCTCACACCGAACAGATGCTCAACATGTGACAGGTCTTTAATGAATGACACACACTTCTTGGCACCCAGGAAATGACTCCTTACGCCATCCTTCTAGGCAGATGTGTGTATTTCCTTCCCTGAGCACAGAGAAAGAAAGAAAAGAAAGAGTAGGTAGTGATGACTTGGGATCTCAAGAAGGACAATGGGATAATATTATGGTGAAATTTCTAATTTAGAGCAATACGAGATACAGGAGATCTTTATTGCTTTAAGGGAACTGTCAAAAATGTAACTGTTGAGTAATACAGTAGGTTTGCTTAAATGTTAATAATAAAATATAAAGGTAAAATTGAAGTATAATTTACAATTTCCTTCACTCTTTATCTATCTGGTAAGAATTATAGAATTACTTTCCCTATACTGTGTGAATAGTACATTATTCTTATAATTTTATAGCTTGCTGACCCATTTGTTTAAAAGGCATCATTCAGCCTGGAGTCCTTCACCAATGAGATTATAAAAAATAGCCAACATCTGATTTTGGAAAAGAGAGTAACAGAAAAGGAAGAATTCCCTGTTGCCCGAGTGGGTAATACTATTGATATATGAACAAGCCAAGGTTCATGGGGGCTTCGCTACTTTAACGGGTAAGAGGCCATCAGAGGCTCCAAAATCCCCCTGCGGCTGTCATTTCCTGGTAGCTGACTATGAAGGGTCATTGAAGATATTAAGCACTAACATGTCCTAGTTTTCTTATTTTTGCTTTAGAGAATTTCAAGGCTTAATCTGACCATACTGGTCCTGGTACATAAATGTCTATACCCACTATCATGGAAAGGGCAGTAGAGTGGACGTGGGATGGCACAGATGGAAAAATCCACATATGTTGGTCTCAGTTACTCTTCTCTCATTGCTGGGACAAATACCCAACACTCAAGATGAGGGAAGGACAGGTTTATTTAGCTCACAGTTCCTGGAGGTTCATAGTTTAAAACAGCCTGAATTCTGAAGCAAGACCTCGGAGCCTTATTTGCTCAGGAGAGGAGGTCAGCGCCTCTGTCTTCTCCCTCTGTCTTCTCCCAACATCTGCTCTCTGCCTGAGGCGGCCTCGATCGCAGACACCGCCGCCCCACCCCGCAGGGGCTGGAGGAGAGGCTGGGGCGCCGCTGTGCCCAGGGTGAGCCGCTGCACACCCCAGAGAGAGGCCCTGGGGGTGGGAAGGCAGAGCGCGTGCTGCCAGCTTAAGGGTTCGCGCCTCTCTGGCCCTGCCGCTCAGGGCGCTCGCTGCTCCTCAAGATTCTACCGCCCCGCGATGTAAACCATAACGTTAACACACGCATGTTTCGCCAGTAGTGCATGTAGAAACTTCCGGTCTCACAGCGAAACTCCCCGTCACGTCTCTGACCTCAGCAGAGCACACGTCCCAGAAACTCACTGCGAGCGCTAGAGCAAGAGCAAATTCAATGTACAAAAAGCATAGCGCTTTGCAAAAGCGAGACTACCAGCGCAGCAGGTCGGAAGCAGCCGAAAGAGCAGTACAGTGAGCCTAGTTTTGAGATGGCAACAGGATCACTTAATAGGTGCGTGAAACAGTGCAATGCTCTTGGAGAGGGATTGCTCGGCTTCCGAGGGCGCCGCGCACGCGCGCAGGCGCTCAGCAGGGACCTGCGCTCTTCTGCGGCGTGCTCGACAGCAGCGTCTGCGCCAGGGAACGGGCCTTCACGCCAGCCGTGCATTCGGCTTCACTTCGCTGCTCTTTCGTGCCTAAATTACAAACTTAACACTCTCATTTCTGATTGAGGGGATTAGGCTGCAGATGCCCGTGTCATCTGTTTTTTTTCTCAGTATAAATGGGACGGAAAATGAAAACACAAGCTCCAAATGAGACATTTTACATGCTGTTAAAGTTTGCTGTAATAAATTATTGAAATACAATTGAGTAAAAACGGAAGTAAAATATAAATAAAAGTAACAGCATAAAGCATTTATATATTGAGATATACCAAGTCTTAAGATTGTATCAATGTCCCCGGTGTTTAACACAGTCAGCCGAGTCTCACTGTGGAATTGTATTTCAGCCTCCCTGAACTGAAGTCCATTTCAGTACCACAGAGCTTTACCTCATTTTCATTTGTGCTCTCGTTTTCGTAATTTTCTTTCCTTGAAGTGAATCCCATAATATCAGAAAAGTATCGTCCACGCGGATTCCCATCAGGGTTTTTCTCTTCTGAGTCATGTTGTGACTTCTACTCATAATTCATGTTTTCGTTTGCAAGACTCGTTTTGTAGGGCTTCCCTGTCGAACACTTTAAAATATGATTTTTAAAGGACTTGGTTGAAATCATGAGAAGTAAAAATATTTCATGAGATGAGATTAGCAGAGCGAGTAACAATCGAATGAGCACCTTGACTGCCGGCCTCAGAATCCATGCTTCGGCTCGACAGATGAGACACTGCTCCAGGGAGGCTGAGGCAGGAGGATCACTACAAGTTCGAGGCCAGCCTGAGCCACACAGTGAGACCCTGTCTCAAAAAATAGTAAAGATGAAATCAGATTATGTTTTTAATCTAGAGCAGTTCTATAGTGATAATTGCTATAACTTCCATAAATCATTTATTTTAAGTATAATTTCCCCTTAACATTTAAAAAGCAACATATATATTATACAGCTAGATGGATAGGTGATAGAAAGATAGGTATATTACTATATTTTAAAGTTGCTTCTAATAGTTTTGAATGAAGCCTTCAGATAAAAAAAAAAACAGGGAAAAAGGGTGCCCTGGCAGTGCAGTGAGTCTTGACACACCCCGGGCACTGTCCATGACACTTCCCGACAAGCTCTCCTCTCCATGTGACGGGCGAGATAGCAGCGCCTGTGTTTGCAGCGCTCTCACCTCGGTGGGAGTTGGTCGTTGGATGGCTGCCAGGAGCACAGCACGTCAGGAGCCTCTGCACAGACCCGTGCACATCCACAGCACAGCGCACGCCCGCAACAAGCTGTGGATGTGTCTTCATTGGCATCATTTCAGATTTCCACAATTCTAACTCACCAAAATCTGTCTTATTATAACATTAAAGTCCAGAATTCAAAAACACGTGTGTGAAAGAGATCTTTCATGAATGTTTATTCTAATTTTAGCATTAGTTTCTCTGTCAATTTTTTATATAATAAAGACCTCAGTTTATAAACTAAAATCATGCTAGCATTTTTACAGTTACATTTAAGTTTTTTATTTGTTATTACCCTGACTATTCATTTGCTTTATCTATTAGTCTCAAAGCTTTTAGTTTGTCAGACTATTTTCTTTACTAGTACGTGTTTGCAACCTCTCCTTCCCTCCCCACTTACAAAAGCCTTGGCTTTATGTTTTCCTCCTCTCTTAGTTTTCCCATCTTTCCTTTTCTGATTCCTCTCCCTTGTTCCTTTCCCCATTTGAATATTTCCTTCCTATTACACAATGCCTCTTATGCACTTTGGTCCTTATTTATACTTTCCGTTTCTCCTACCAGAGAAACAATGAGGTAATTACGCATGGATGTGCCATTTGTTTCATGTAAGGCTGCAGTCTCAAGGTGTATCACTGTCCTAGAAATGTCTTCAACATGTCCTTCTTCGTGGCAGCGTAGCAGTCCATTGTGTCAAAAAACCGTTTCTCCTCTGTTCATTCGCCAGTGGATGGGCACTTGGGCTGTGTCCCAGATTCAGCTACTCCAAACCATGTCGCTGTAAGCTTGGATGCACGTATATCATCGCGATATGATGTTTCCAGTTCCTTCCGGATTCCTCTCTCTCAGCCCCCGTCTCTTCCCCTCCCCCTCCCTCCATCTCTTCTTCCTCTTCCCTTCTGAGCCCAAGCAATATCCCTACATCTTATCAGTTATTCTTCATTTGGATTTGTATTTTCAGATTGGCTTCCACTGTGAGGTTTTTTCCTCTTTTTTTTTTTTTTTTTTGTTTTTCCACTTAATGTTGGTGTCTCAAGGTGCATACACTTTCCCATCAATGACTCATGCTTATCTTTCTTCTCAGCAGAGCAGTATTCTGTGGTGTTTATGAATGCCCATTGTTAGGAAGTCAAATAATTATAAATTCTGGGTAGGACGTAGGGGAAAAAGGTATCCTTCTACAGTACTGATGGAAATGTGAACTAGTACAACTACTTAAGAAGTCAACAAGGAGGTTCTTTGAAAACCTAAAACTAGAAATCCCCTTTGACCCAGCTCTTCCGCCTTCTAGGTGTCCTCCTGAAAGTATCAAAGGTGTTATATTACTGAGATACAAGTCAGGTTTACAGCAGCACAACTCACAGCAGCTAAATTCTGGAAGTGGCCTATCTGTCCATCAAACACACGAATGGATAAAGAAAATGTGGTATTTATGCACCATGGAGAACATTTTTTTTTCTGGTATCACTTTGCAAAGCACTAAAATCAAAGAAGAGAAAGGAAAAGTGTTCTAGAATTCAAATTTTATGAACATTTAGTTTTTTAGACTCAGTGGAAAATTTAAGACATAAATTTAATTCTCTCTGAAACTGTAACCAAAACAGGTGAAAAAGGAGTTAACACTTTTAATAAAGTTGATCAAACAGATACAACTTATTTTTTTTACTTAAAGTAGTTTTATTTTTTTATTAATTTTATTGAGAAACAAATGGCAATGAGACAGTTTCAAAACATGTTAGTAGAACAGTTGCAACAGTTAATACATTGCATATTGTTGTCTTTGTAGTAATTTATAGTACAAGATGCAGACATGATACCTTGTCCAATCACTATTAGTACAAATTTTTCTTCTCATTGAATTAAGAGAAAGTAGCTGTATATCTATCCTATTTTGGTTTTAAAAATCCAGCAGAAATTATAAAAATGAAGTATAAAAAGTAAAGCCAGAGGCTGGGGAGATGGCTCAGTAGAATAAGTGCTTGCATGGCAAGCACAAGGGCCTGAGTTCAATCCCTGGTTCTTCAAAAAAAAAAAAAAAAAAAAAATTAAAGCCATTTTTATATGCTGATCTGTAAAAGGCTCAAGTCAACAATTTTTGGCATTGCTAGTCCTGTGGGTAACCCAATACTATTATGGACTACTGGACTATATTGTATTATTTGTTGAATTCATACACCTACAATATTTAAATGGCAATGGAATACCCATCTCTGACAAAAACTAAACAAAAAAGGGGGATATAAATGAAGGACCATTTTTTAGTGATATAGTTGTCTTTGTACTATAAACATATATATGTACATATATATATATGTAAATGCAACTTATGACTCAAAGAAATTTTATAAAAATCAGACAGAACAAGAGCAAGCATTTCCACATAATAAACAAAACCCACATTTCCAGTTGGTCTTCACAGAAACACTTAGTTGTAACCCCATGAACAGTATGCTTGGTACTTTTACAGTCCTTCACAAATACACAAGAAGCAGCAAACTGTGAGTCACTCAGCCTGGGATGGAAAGAGGGAGATGGCGAGTGGCAACGTGCGATAGGTGCGCCCACCTCCCAGGTGGGTGTGCCTGCTAATCCTGGCTAGTCGCACTAATGGAAAATAAGAATAAAACTCTCAGGAGACTAAAAGCAAAGCCCACGCTCTTCTTCAGCAAAGGCCACTGAGATGGTGCTCCATGTCCCATTTCTTGTCTTGTCTCACACCCTAGTTTCCCCTTTGCTCCTGGCTATCAGGTTGTCCACCCTTTGAGTAGGGACAACCTTTAAAACTCTACTGTTTTAAGCATCTCTGAGTACAGTGCTCAGGTATCACCTGGTGTTCGCTATGAGGAAGAGCTCACGCAGGCGTGAGCCGGGGTGCTGCTGAGCATGGCCTCCATGTTCACAGTTTGGTTGTGCACACGCATCCTGCAATGTCGGTGTACACAGAGAAGCACACCAAGCAAGAGTGCGTGTAAAGCAGGTCACGCACATGTTGTGTCCAAGGCTTCCAAGTACCTGTGTTTCACCTAGAAGCGATTGTTCCTCATGTGGGACCCGGTCTTTGCAGGTGCTTCATGAGGCCTGGCTGTCGTACGTAGCAATCACTGATGCATGTTACACTATTTCACTATTAGTACAAATCTTTCTTCTCATTGAATTAAGAGAAAGTAGTTGTATATCTATCCTAACTATTTTGGTCTTAACCATCCAGCAGTAAAGTATAAAAACAAGGTATAAAAAGTAAAGCCATATTAATATGCTGGGCTATAAAAGACTCAAGTCAACAACTTCTGACATTGCCAATTAACAATTACAGTAGTAGAAATAAAATGTATTAATTACATGTGTTATGACTCAAATTAATTGTATAACCTTACTTGAGAAAATAGGAGTAGGAAAATAGGAAATGAATAAACAATATCTCAAATTCATTTCATGATACACTACAACAAGCATGAATTATAATTATGCAGGGAAACATTAAGAAAAGAACTAAATATTACAAGAGGTGGGTTATAGAAATAATGGGAGTTGGTGAAGATCAAGAAAAGAGAACAGTATTTTTAATGTCAACTTGGACATGAAATGTGGTTTAAATGATTAAATGTTTATGAGGCAGAAATGAATTCATATTTTTAAAGGATGAAAAACAGGACCAGTTTTGATGATAGAGTTAAAATTTGAAGTCTGTGCCTATGATTAAAACAAATTTAGATTTTGTGGTCATAAGTCTAATGGCAGAGAAGGAAAGTTTTTCAGGAGTTTTTCTGAGATCCATAAATAAATTAGAATAAACCACATACAGAAGAGAAAATGTGATTACATTTGATTCAGAGATTAACTGGTGATGAAATAGTATAAATTTGTAATTTTTTTATTTTTTAACCTAAACGTGTTTCAGGTATTTGCTAGCCTGGCTGTGCAGGCCACCTTCTCATCTCAGATTTGCAATTTACATTTCCAGCTGCAAGAATCAGTGATTCTTCTAGGTTAAGCTTCCATCGGGCTGGGTACGGTGCAGCAATGTCGCGTCGGACCCGACGCCTGCCCACAGGTGCATACACAAAACCCAAACCTGCGCTGAGATATTCTTTGTGCCAGTAGTTTCTAAGATACACATAAAAGTGAATCAGAAAAATAAAACATGAGTAAAAATGAGGTGCTTTTCTGGAAAAACAAAATAGGACACAGTATAGATTAAAAATGGAAAGGCAGTACTGACTCTCAAAATTTTCTAAAAATACTGCATTCAGTACGTGCATCTTACTAGTTGACATACAATTATGTTAATGTGGCAAGAATTGAAGAGTAATTTAAATATAATTAGTGCTTAAAAGATAAATGGCATAAAACTTGGACCTTGTTTTCCTGTGTGTGGAGTATTTTTAATGAGAATGAAAAATAAAAGCAAAAATAATCTGTAAATTAAAACTCATGCTGTAGTTTCAACTTTGCTAGAGTTTATTCTCACATGACTGGTAAAGATGATGAAATAAATGAGCTTCATCATGAATTTATTCTCAAATAAGTGACATTTATCAACATTTTGTTTGGCAAAAAATGACAAAAATTTCTTGATCTTTAGTAGAACACATTTTTCATGCATATTCATTTCTGGAAATAATGAGACATCTTAATAAACAAAGAGGCATTCATTGCAGAACTGCCAACAGTTAAATATGATATAAAAAATCTTATTAGCTGCTGTTTTTATTAAGTCTAGTTACAACTTTTTCTGGTGTTGGTTTCTGTTAACACGGCAGCTGATCCATTGTAATATGTCACGGAAGGATTGCATTAGTAAGACTGTAAAAGTCTTTTAGTCAGATCTACCCTTGTTTGGTAAAACCTGTAAATATATCACGCACGTTAGTCTGCTGAGCTACTCCTCCAGCCTTGCAATACTCTTTCTTGATGGGCATGATGGCTCGCATCTGCAATCCCAGCTACTTGGGTATTTGTAATGGGAGCATGAAAGTTTGCTGTTAGCCTGCGCAGGTTAGTGAGACCCTATCTAAAAAGAACATGCAAACAGGAGGCTCGGTCGTGGAATACTTACGCAGTGTGCGCCAGGCTTTGGGTGCAGTTGGCAATATAGCAACAAAAGTACTATGTATTTTGGTGCAAATTAGAACTATTTCAGAGAACATTAAAATAATTTTGAATATATTATATGACTTACGTTTATAGGTATGTTAAACAAACAAAATATTTATATTAAATATAAATAAATGATAAATGAAAAATAAAAAATATATGTGCAACCTATGCGTAAATTGAGGGTAACTGCTGGTAATGACCATCAACTAAATATAAAAGCTGAGCCTTTTCTGAAAGTCCACCTCAGATCTCAAAATCTTTTAACAGTTGATACTTTTATTAACTTAATCTACAAAATTTTACAAGAATCTGTAAGTGCTGAGGAGGTAAAGAGAATTAATCTCAAGAAATCTACCGTGGTGATGCTGCTATGATCGTTCTATAGGATCTATATAGCAAAGAAACGAGATTCAGATCCTGACATTTAACTATCAGAGTAGATTCTGGGGTTTTAGAAACAGTACTACTGAAGTGAATCGGGATAAACTATGTACTCCTGAATTCTTACTTATAACCTAAGTTGAAAGACAGGAACTATATGAACAAGTTATAGAACAAAATAAAAGGAGATAGCTGTAGAAACAATTATACATAATAAGAGATAAGAAACGGTAGTGTATGCGCTAATCTTTTAAATTTTTTTGCTGTCTCTAATTTTAAAGATCTTATCTCATAAACATTTTGCATGAATTTTTATTATGGAACATGGATTTTTTTTTTTTTTTTTTTTTTTTGAACATGGATTTTAATGTCTCCCTATTGGAACATTTTACTTCATACGTACTCTCATTTACTTTGTTATTTATGTCTCATTGGTCATTTATTTAGTCATAAAATTATATTAAAATACTGCTGTGAGGAATAAACATATATATGTCATGCATATATTTGTATATATTATTGTTTTTTCCTTAGAATAAATCCATTATTTTTATTACATAATTAAAGAGTATAGGTACAGTTAAGCATCTTCAATACATCAATAAATGCCTTCTAACATATGTTACTAAGTTATATAAAAGTGAATTACACTAGTATATAAGTTTATTTGTTAGTAGTTTGTCTATTCCATGTGAAGATCGGTACCACAAGGTATGAAGCTTAGTTTTATTTTACTGGATTTAGTGTATCTCTTGAACTACAGTAGGTATTGTATTAATATTTTATGTTTGAATAAATGAATCTTCAAAGTAAATAATTTCAGAACAACTCTTCACTTATTCATTCTAATATCTGGCTGTTTTCTATAAAATAATTAGTTCTTAAAAGAGAAATACTAAAACAGAAATTTTCTTTAAAGAAATATATCTGGGTATGGACTCTAATATATATATATATATATATATATATATATATATATATATATGTCAGGACTAGAAAACATTCCTGGGGACAACATTAACTTTGTGTTTTTTTTTTTTTTTGTACTGGGGATTGAACTCAAGACCTTGCACTTGCCAGGCAAGTGCTTGTTCTACTGAGCTATCTCCCTGGCCCCAATATTGACTTTGAAATAAACAGTTAGATATTGAAGGTCAGAAGCTACCAAAGGGAGTTTTTGGTACTTGCCAAAAATGGCTGGCCTCCACCCTCAATTAACTTCATGTGAAACACTTCTACATGCGATTGGCCCTGGGGGTGCTAAGGGACCCAGAGAGCAGGGAATGGTCAAAGTCTAAGAGAAAATTACAAGGCAGCCTCCCTGACCAAGTGCACAGCGGCAGGGTCTAGGTTGCGGCTCCTTCCACCCACGGGCATCTTTCTCCAAACCTTGCACTCCCAGCTCCTACCCTAATCTTGGTACGTTACTACTGGAAAAGCATGTGTGAGGATTTATTAACTACTTTTGTTTTATTTGGTTCTACCCAGGGCTTTGACTGTTACTTGAAAAAGGACCTTAAAATAATCTGCTTGTGCTAGTTTGAGGATTCAATACAAGATGCAAAGATAAATTTAGTTGCTTAAATTCTGTTTTAGGGTAATTTCCATTAGAAGAATTGAACTCTATATTGTCTTATTTAAGTATATTCCCGGTATATGTCTTTCCATGTTGAAAATTAGTTTCAGCATTGATTCCCCAAATCATCTACCTTCCTGGGATGGTTACTATCTATTGGTAGATCACCAAGAATGAAAATACAGAGCTCTATCTAATGACAGAAAATCAGGGTAATTACTCCCTGTGTTTATTCATATTCAGAAAAGAATGAGGAGTAGAAACATTTACTGTGAACAGGTGGTTCAGAGGCATAGTTTTATTATTCCATTTTTTGGAATAAAACTACTTCTTTAGGAGTATGGGAGTTCAGAGTATGTTTTTATCTTATATTTTAATCTTTCAGGTCAAGAAGAAGAGAGTTGTTAGAGGATAACCCCTCTGTGCTGTGGGTTGTACATTTGTGCATACCTATGTAAACATGCTTATACATAGGCATGGCACATGTGTGTCAGTATGCATCCAAATGCAGTTTCACGTGTGTGTATTTGTGGGGGTTTTTGTGGATAGAGGACTTCTGATGGTTTCTTCTTAATTAATTGTGTTCTGGCTCTTTGATAGCTCACAATTCTATGAATGTGGTTGGTAATAGACCAAATGACATAATAACACCAAAATCTAGTCAGACTTCAACTTGTTTATTTGACTTAAGGTTATTATGAAATGGATATGCTAAAGCTATTAGACATGCCATTGAGCATTTCTTGAGTGAAGGTTTGTTTTGTGCTTCTTAGAGACAATAAACTTTCTCTTTGGGAATCGAAAGTGCTGCCACTGGCCTGCCGTTCCCAGGTGCTAGTGAGCGGTCACAGGGCTCCCGAGATAGCGCTGGTTACAGCTACCCGGCGTGTGCCGCACTGGGAGGAATCCGCGAAATTCTGATGGCTGGTCCGCAGGCAAGCAGTCTTTACATGTGTGCATTTCATCGCCGTATAAAGAAGAGTTATTTCGTTTCTTTTTCATTCAGAGGTTTTATGGAACCTCCAGCCTACTTACATGTTTTGAAAAATGTGTTCCTGATATGTAAATCCTTGACATTAACATAAACTTTATGTCTTTCACTTTTCTGAAATTTTATAAAGTGTACTGGATGTTTAGGCTTGACAGTTCCTTTTGAGTTTTGGGGCTGTTGGGTACTCTACCTTAGGATGCGGCATTCCTTGGACAGGAATAAAAGCTGCCTTGTGAGTACGGGTTTTTCTCCTGTTAGGCGCAGTGTACAATGACAGTCAGGCAGTCTGGTGAGTCCAGAGGGAAGAAGAAGGGCAGACTTGTCCCTGAGGTTAGAATACACGTTCTGCATTTATCTGATCATCCCAATCTTTCGCTCTGCAATCCTCGCTACGTCCTTCTTTTTCTGTATGTTTATAGGGCATGTAGAATGCTTGTTTTCTGTTCAACTGTCTGTTCCCTAAAACAGTCGAGATGGAATTAAAAGATAATGAACTAAAATGAGTCTATTTTTGTATGACAATAAATTTTCTCTTAATGCTCACCAGACTTAAGAACTTAAAACTTACTTTAGGGCCACACTTCTTATAGAAAATACTGTTGAGTTAACCTTAATCGTTCATCACTATTTTTAGGTGTTGTAGAATGGAGGCAAACTTTAAATTATATCTTATTTCATCTTCTTTCCTAGACATTTAGGATGCCATGTGCTTATGAAAAAGTCACAAAAGATAGCTCAGTGGACTAAAGCATCTGCTTAGACAGCGCAGCGGCCGGCGGTTCAATCCCCGGCCTGCCATGCCGGCCTCGGCCCCAGGTGCACTGAGATGGAGATCATGACCGGGCGTGGGGGCGCGCATCTGTGACCCCAGCACTTGGGAGGCCGAGCACAGGAGAATCACTATGAGTCTGATCTACATGGTGAGACCCTGTACTAAAATACATTTTTAAAAAAGTTTCTTTACTGCTTGATCCTTACCATCCGTCTCCACTTTTAAAAAAATAAACCAGGGCCAGCAAAATAGCTCAGCAGACTAAGCTCCTACTTCGGCAAGCGCAGGGACCAGGGTTAGATCGCAGGTCCCACACGCCTTGCAGGACCCGTCCTCAGGTGTGCTGAGCCTGCAACCGACTCTGGGCGTGGTGGTGCACGCCTGCAATCCCAGCACCAGGGAGGCTGAAAACAGGAGGATCACTGTGAGTCTCAATTGCGTAGTGAGACCCTGTGCTAAATACATAAAATAGAAAAATAAATAAATAAAAATAAACCACACTGAAAATGATCGCTATCTAAGTATTGTCTTCTATTAAAGGGAAGTGTTTTATAATTTCTCTTAATTTTTATTTCAGTTGTTTCAAAAAGTAAATTACTGAAAATTTTATGACATTACATAGCATGTGCTACATCTGAAAGACATGACATGCATCTGAAATAGAATATGACCAAAATACATAAAATTATATACATAAATATATAAAAAATGGAAGAAACATTTATATATTTGTCTTTTTGAAATATGCATAATACAACTATGAAATAAAAGCATTTAAGAATGTATAGGTTTTTTTATAATTTCAGTTGAGAATCTTTATCCAGAAGCTCAAATACCTCTGAGAAGAAAGAATGGTATCACACCACCCAAAAATCCTTTATCAAGCAGAGCTCCTTGCTCTGGTGGCGAGAAGTACATGGCAGGACGAGTGGTTCTGTTCTGTTGCTTATGTGCTGCTCACTGTAGCAGAGGCCGTGTGGGAAGGAAACCAGTAGGGAAACCCTGCTTGTATTCTGTGCCTTCCACTCACTCTGATGTTGGAGGACTTGAGATGCCAACCTGAAGCAATGGAAGGCATCAAAGAAGAAGCCAGGTGGGACAGGAGTGAGTGGACATGCTCAGTTCCCGTGGAGGGAAAGTCTTTTGCCACAAAGAGCTTTGGAATAATCTTTAATATGTATTTTACCAAGGAAAACCATTAAATTAGGTGCTTTATTGTGAGATTTTAGAAAATTATGTGTATAGAAGTGTGGTAGTTCAGTCTTCCAGGGACAGACTAGGTGTGGGTGGATGTGCATATGTATAGGTTGCAGAAAACCCCAAACTAAGTTGCCCTGGAGTATATTCCAAAAATGCAGTGCACTTTGCAATTCCTAATGATCAAAATATTTTCTTTCTGTATATGAAATTTATATAATGCATTGTTTGCCAAGAAGGGCCATTTCTTTACACATTGTTTGCCCTGCACTAATTTTGCTCTAATTTTATATTGTAGAGCATTTCTTATTTCTGATTTTAAGACCTCTTTTCCTTGGTACATTTCTGCTCTTGAATAATTAACAGCAGATAATGTGTCATTGCTACTACTAAAGGCTAAATCTCCCTCAAATATTAGATCTAATCCCAGGCTGTGTTTTCTTAGCCTCTGATTATTGTCTCTCCCTATCCTTAATTCTCTTCTTCATGTTCAATTTTTAATTTATTACTTTGGCCTAGAAGTGCTCCTTCATCTGCTTATTTACTAAAACGGTGTATTGCAATTTATACTGGAAAAGCAAAGCACCAGCACCATAATAATGTACAGTGTCTTTTTTTTTAACAAATCATAATTGTTTTCAGTAAGACTGAAAAACCTGTCCCCTAAGATTTTAGGTGCTTTTGGGGGAGGTGTTCTGATTTTATTCGTCATGGCATTGTGTGAGATGCATTTAGCACTTACCCACAGCAGTCTTTTTGTAAGAAACACCTTACAAATTTCTCTGTGTTCTGCCCATAACCCTGTAAGAAATAGAAATAGAGTATTTATAACCTCTTTCCCAAGTGAAGCTGCTGAAATGACACATTTATATTTTTCGAAGTTCTGCTTTTGTAGAGAAATGTCTCTGCCAGTTGGGAAGATTCACCACTGTGGCTTTCCTAAAGGCCAAAAAGGAAAAGGGAAAAATCGGTTAATACACTCTGATTTCATCCAGTCACCTGCACTCAGGTGGTTTTACTGCCTACGTTTATGCAGCAAGAGCAGGACTTGATCAGACGGTTCTCTTCGGGCTCCTCCCGTATCGATTGCTCTCTGATACTCCTTTCCTTTGTTGTCTGGGTAGCTCTGGCTTTTTCTATGAGGCAAATCATACTTGACTTGGGAAGAAGTAGAACCATAACGGCTGCTTTGCTGAATTCTTCTAATACTGAGGTTGGCATTTACACTTACATGCATTTCTCCAAGGATTTCAGGGCCTGCAAATTTCTGTAAGCTTGTGAGTACTTTATCTTTTAATCTGTTTTTTATTGTAGAACATTTGGGATATTTGCAGATCCAAACATTCTTAAATTAAAGGAATGGTATTAATATTAATGTTATAATTTTAGATTTGGAGGGCATTTTTTAAAATTCTAATAAATAATCATAAACTATCTGCTTTTTCAGAGATGCCCACAGGTTTCATTTTTAGCTGCTTTCTATGAAGGACTTACTGTTTGCATAGACTCAGATTCCCATGCAGGTTTCCAAATCTAGCTCCCTTGTTGATCCACTTGGGTCAGGTAGGACTGTTAGATCAGAGGTGCAGCCTCGCTGTGCAGGAAAGCACACGTTCTGGCTCAGCACGGAACACTCATGTACTCGGGTGCAAGTGAGCACAAGTGGTCCTTTGTTGCTCCACTCCAGGCTGCTGTAACCAAATTCAGTATTCCAAGTGGCTTTCACAGTTATGTCCCACAGTCCTGGAGGCTGGAGAGTTCAAGATTCGAGCAGCAACAAGACCAAGTCCTGCTTGCACCCTCTGCCTGCTTGTGCATTGCTACTTTCTTAGATGCCTTCACATGATGAGGGGAGAGATCTGCCTCTCCTGCCCCTCCTGAGAAAGACTGATTTCATCCTGAGGACTCTGCAAGCTCTTCAAATCTAATGCTGTGGATATGAGCCAAGTGCTTGCGTCCCCTCAAATTCAGATTGGAGGTGTAAATCCTAATGCGACGCTATTGGATGCAGGACCTTTGGGAAGGTGGAGACCATGAGATTGTTGCCCTCAAACGTGGTGTTGGCATCTTTGTGTGAAGAGGCCCAAGAGTGACGTGGCAGTAGATGAGGATACCACAGGTCCCTGGCAGAAGCCCTTATCTGGCCCATGATGTGACAGCTCATTCACCACAACCTTGATTCTCCAGGACATTGAGAAATAAATGCCTTGCTTTTAACCCTGTCCACCTATCACATTTTGTTTTAGCAGCCCAGACTCACTGAAGTATCTTCCAAACACCTTATCTCCAAGTAGCATCACCTGGAGGAGTAGGGCTCTGGCATATCAATTTCCCAAGGCTATAATTCAATCTATAGGAAAACCAAGGAAATGCCTCAAACTAGACATGCTGTGCTTTGAATGAAAGTACCGCACATGTCCATGTGGAAGGCCTGGTCCCCAGAGTGGTGATGATAAAATGCTCATGGACTGTCAAGAGAAGGGACTCGGGGAGATGCTTAGCCACAGGGTAATGCCCTTGAGGAGAGTGATGGGACCTGCATCTCCTCCTCTTCCTCTCTGCTTCCTGGCTTGATGTGTCACCCTGTACAAGGCCAAATGAATGCAGTGCCTGCTCTTGAGCTCATGCCTCTGGCACCATGAGACAAACATGCCACTCCATGCCACAGATGGTAGCCTGTGATGGGTACAGTTATAGTGGTGGAGGCAAAAAGGGACATCACAGCAGTGGCCAGGACCAAGCTTCCTATGCTACAGTCTGCAATGGCCCTCTGTCGACCTGGGGACTCTCAGCAGTGCCACTGATTGTGCTCTGCAGTCTAGAAAGCAAGCTCCATACCCATTTCCAGGACACACACTATAGTTCTTTGCCAGCCCTTTTTCTGTCTCACTAAAATTCCTTTTAGTAACAAATTAGTTTTAACATTGAAGGGTATTTATGAAATGTTCAGCCAGATAAAGCAATGAATGACAGACATACTTTTAATAGAAACAGGACATAAAAAGTTCCAGTGCCTGTTGGTTTAACTGGGGAAGTTCCAATTCCATTAATTCAGTAACAAATAAGACATAAGTGAGGACATGTTTAAATCACGGTCGGCACAAAGTGAGGAACACCAGGAAGTATGTAGAGAGGTCTACCCACGTGCTGCACTAGCCCAACTCAGAAGAGAGTATGATCGGAGCACAATTTCCCAAGAGATGAAGAAGATGAGAGAAGAGTGACACTAGATTAGAGGGTGGGGGAACGCAAGTGTGACACAGATTAGAACTCTTCAGGTGAAGGTGAATTTGTGCAACTGCCTTGGGCCACTACTCTGTATCAAGTAACTTCAAACTACAGATCTGCTTTACCAGGTCTTGATAAAATAAAGACTACTTAGAAGACATCTGCTATATTATGTTCACATTACTTTC
>NW_004524610.1:6776651-6777487 GCF_000260255.1 Octodon degus
ACAGTCAGAAAGAATTTTCAATAAAGCATATAGAAAAGTTATTTGTTCATTTCTTACTTAGACTACACCTAAAATGGCTATACTCATGCAGAGGACTGAATCTAGACCCATATATCTCACCATGTACTAAACTAAAATCAAATCAAATCAGAGATCTAAATGTTAAAACAGAAGCACTTAACTTGCTGGAAGACAAAATAAGTAAAATTCTTATAGACACAGAACTTCTTGTAGGCCAGAACTTCCTGAACAGACCATTAGACAGTACAAGAGATAACACCAAAAATACATGGGATCATATTAAATTAAAAAAGCTTCTCCACAGCCAAAGAATCAGCAAAGTAAAAAGACAAGCTAAAGCATCATGCCACAGTGATATAAGTGCACCCATGTTCATAGAATTTGAACATATTTGACACAATTTGTCATGGCTAAGCCTTGGAAATAACCCAAATGCCCATCAACTGAGGAATGGATAAAAAAGATGCAGTATTTTCACACGATGGAGTATTGCTCGGCTATAAAAAAGATGAAGAGGAGGCTTTTATAGGTAAATATAGACCATAGTCATACATGGCATAAATCAGACCCACATATATAAACACTGTATTGTCACACTCATGTAAGAACCTAAAAGACTAAATAAAATCTGAAAGGTACAATAGATATTGTGAAAGGGAAAGAATCTGTTCAAAGGGAAGGGAGAACTAGATGAAGAAAAGGACAAAAGAAAGAAAGATATATTTATGTATATAGACAAGACAGCTTGAATAATTGTACTGCTAATTTATGCTGGCCTACTGAAAGGAGCACTTAATGATAAACTTTTTCTCTGC
>NW_004524610.1:6791203-6810548 GCF_000260255.1 Octodon degus
GGCATCGAGGAGAAACATGATGTGACTGCTGGCTGCTGGGGCTTTGCAGCAAATGGGTCATCTGTAAGACATGTTCAGCACACAGTTACATGTGTATTTCAGAAGCCAGCACGCTGAACAGATCTAGTAAGCCTTTCAGAGTGAGGGGTCACCAAGGACAATCCATCAGACTCCCCTCTCAGTGGTCACCACTACACAGCCGACTGAGCGCCAGCCCACCAACCCAGAGACCCATCAAAGCCCTAATCAAACCATGTCCAAATGACAGCAATCATCCAAAACAAAGCTCAGAAGCAAAGAAACCCTCCAACAATCCTAACATTTCACCAGTCTTGCCCATCACTACCAGATGCTGCAGTTCCCTGGGTCTGCCATAAATATTTCCATTTCTATGGTAAATTACTCATTTATTTTTTACTATACTTTTATTTTTAAGAGTAGAAACAAGAGCAAGAAAAACAAAAGCAAAGACAGGAACAGGTAACATGTAACAATACATATCTTGCAGATTTTCAAAACAAGAATAGCTAACAGTGATTGATATATTATCTATTTTTATCATCAAATCTGTTGCTCATATTAACAGATAAAGTCATGCAAGATGGGACATATGATGGAATATTACCATATGCTTTCAAGAAATCTTAAAATTTTGTTCTTGACACTCATTTCTATTACTTTTTTTTTAAAAAAATTGAAGAGTATAGTAATAATTGGTATGACATTAGAAATGGCACACATTTAGAAGACCAAGATGGCAGGCATTTCAAGCATGGCTTTAGGGTTACACATCGCTGTCCTCAGTGTACTTGCTTACTTCACAGATATCAACATAGAGTTAGGGTGCGAATTCAAGGCGCTCATCTAGAGATGCAGTACAATAGGACTTACAAAGGAAGGCACATGACAGTAGAGGAGTTCACAGTGATTTCTTCGTTGGCAAGCTTTCGTTGAGTAGGGAAAATGAAGTGGAACATGGATGGGAGAACCAGAAGGTAAGTGCACAAAGGGACAGGTTTCCCAGAAGAGACTTGGCACACGAAGTTCAAGGCTAGAACTCGAAAAGTAGCCTTGAAATAATAATGAAGGGCATGTTCTGAAATAGGCAAAAAGGAGATGAGAAATGTAGACAGAATCGAAATGAAAAGCAGTATATTGGGAATGCCATCCACAGGGATCTCGAATCCCCAGGTTCCTGTGGACTTGAGCAGTGCACTAGCTTCATAATAATTGTGTGTGAAAAGTTGTGTGAATCCTAAAATCAGACCCTCAGTATTTATTGATTTGTCTTGCCCTGAGGCTACTCTGCTTCTGAAGATCAGAATCCTAGATTTTTGGACAAACTAAAAGTGAAACGAACTCTGGTTCACAGCTCTTGCCTGCGTTAGCTACCATGTACACTATCCACCTAGGAGCCAAGTCATGCTTGATTCTAATTGCAAGAGTAGTTTAGTCACATGTGAAATTTTGACTCCAAAGTGTTATTAATATATCAAAATATTCTCACATTTTGTGATAATCAGGATATCTCGTTATTCACAATGACAGTAATTTTATTATTTTATTTACTAAAATTGTATTTGTGTAGCGATTGAGACTCCACATCAATGCATTTGAGAGAAATCAACTACATAAATATTGCCTGGCACCTCCTCCTGTAAAGTCACCTCTGACAGTACATACATGAATAGCTTCGTAAACAGCTTACACGACATACCGAGCCCACCATTTCCATTGTTGTTAGCGTTTGGAATTCCAGCTGACCTGCACTACTGAACAGGCGATGTTAGTACATTATTGTGATGTACTCTGGGCCCACCGCACTCCCCAGAACACTCAGGAGGGTGCTAACAGCTCATCAAGGTGTCTCCCAAACCCCAAATTTTAAGCAACATAAGAATAAGCAGCTCATTTTTATTTTCTGTTGTTTTCTTAGCATTATACTGTCTATCTAATTCTCAAAGGAATATGTTCTGAACTAAAGAACACCCACGAAATACACTCGGGTGGATAAAGAAGGAACAAGAAAATACAGTCTTAGGAGTGGAAGATGGTTTTCCCGAGTTTCTGGGCTTACCGTGGCGATCACGAGGCTATCTTCATTTGATTAGATATTTTGCTGAATATTTTTAATCCACTATGTAGCCCCTGCATATCCACTCGTGCTACATGTTGGTTTTATCCTTAAAGTATGTTTTAATTAAAGTTCTACTTCTTTGGCACTTTAAGTAGAGGGAGATAAGCCGGTACATTTGTAGTTTGGGAAAAAGTCTCAAGCTCGTTCCCAGATGTTTGCTCATGGTCAATTCTGACATTTTCCTGTGTTATTTTTCACCTAAATATATTCTTCTGAGTCTTAAAACTCAATAGTATTTTGAGAGACATTTAATCTACGTGGTTTATTACTTTAGCTCTTACACATCACATTTTATCACTTCAGTGTATTGTAAAATTTCTTTGATTCAAAAGATGCTAAGGAGCTTAGTGAGTATTTAAAGACTCTCACTCTGAGAGAAATAAAATTTGGCAATTTATGCCAATTCCATAATTTTAGCATTTTGACTTAATTTAGCATGGAATTTAGAATCCACAGGAGTGGTATATCTGTTTTTATGGTTTCATTAGCCTCAGAGTTTGCAATTTAGCAACTAGAAGCTACTAGACTATTTTCATTTGCTGTGTTAAAAAAGTTATTATTCTCCATCTTAAACTTGTATTTGCCCACAGTTGGTACATTAGCCAGAATAAAATAGTATCCTCAATGCTTGAGTAACTAATACTTAGAAAAATAAATTTAACTTCCTCGGAAATCAGAGTCCGTTGTCAAAAAGAAATGTGAGTCGGAGGAGGCTGTAGTTTCATTGTTGATAATTTCAGCTCATGTAGCTTCTGAGTTTGAATCCAGACTTGGACATCTATCAGTTTTGTGATTAGTGACATGTGCTGTATTCTTTGGTAGTGGAATATTAACCACATTTATTCTGAGGCAAATATGAGAACTGCAAATAAATGGCTTTAAAGGCAGAGTCTACAACACAGTACTTGGCGCCGACTACTGCCATGGTATAGACGGTACTTAACACAATACCTGATGAATGATAGAGGTGGCAGAAGTCCCAAATTAGGAGGCACCGAAGCACCATTTTCCCCTGCATCCTGTATCCAGCACTCTTCTGTGAACATCTTTTATTTTTCCTTGTCCTTTTCATAAATCCACAAAGAGCCATTTACACCATTTTATTCCTAGTTTCAGTTTTCACTGGATTCTGCTGGAACCGGTACCACGATGCTCCAGTGGTTGGTGTGGCCTAGTTCCACTGTAATTCCTTCTCCACGGTGCTGGTAGGTCAGTCATTTTAATGTACTTGGCTGGTAAGCCACATGCCTGTTCAAAAGCTACTGCTGCCTGTTCACTGGCTGCTGGGGACTCCACGTGGCTTAGCAGGCAGCTCAGCGTCGCCTGGCTTGCACACTGGCATGGGAAGCGCCCTCAGCGCCTTCTCTCAGGAGCCAGCAGCATGGGGCCCGAGGTGCTCCTGCATGGAGAGGCCGTTTCATCCCTCTGCGGCTGTGCCCAGCACTGCTCTTAGCTCACAGCTCACCACTCTCCATGTTGCTGTTTATCAACCTCGCGTGTTAATAGTTTTGTACAGTGGCATTTGGAACCGGCCTACGCGAGTCAGCCTACACTCACATGGACGACCTACATATGGACGGCATGGGCATTGGCCCTGGGTGTAGGGAGCAGTGTGTTTCCTCACGGAACCAGCACCTATTAGAAGCAGACTGTGAGTAACCGTGTCAGAGATTTGATCACTGAGTTTCTCAAAGATAAATCTGAGGCTTTTACTGGTAAATGCAGACAACTATAGATCATATTCGTAAGTGAAATAAATCAGACCCACATGTGCAAACAACATAGTATCTTAGTAGTGTGAGAACCTGAAAGAGGGAAAGAAAATCTGCAAGATACTGTGAAAGGGAAAGAACCTGTGCAATGAGAAGGAAAAACCGGGATGAGGAACAGGGCAAGTAAAGAAGGGAAAAAGATATATTCATGTATAGGGCTGTCCAAATAGCTCAGTGGATTAAAGCACCTGCAAGCAGGCATAGGGGCCAGGGGTTCGATCCCCAGGCCTCCCATGCCAGCCCTGCCCCTGGGACTCACTGAGCTAGTGGTGCGCACCTGTAATCCCAGCTCCTGGGAGGCTGTAAACAGGCAGATCACTATGAGTCTGATCTAGTAGTGAGACCCTGAACACCCTGTAAACATGTGCAGAAGAGTTTGGTTAATTGTCCTGCTGATTTTTGCTGATCCGTTGAAAGGAGCAGTTAATGCTTAAACATTTTTATTTTAATTATTTCTTTTTTAAAATTTCTTATAGCTTTTTTTGTCCAACTTTACATGTTGATATCTGGTAACCTAAACAACTAATTTGAAAATAACATTATGCAGTACAACAATCATTGTTGAATTCTTATTACTTTGTTTAATGAGATTTTGTGTCATTTCTAATTTTTTTTTTTAGTATTCTGTATTCTTTATTCTTTAAAAAAAAAAAAAACAAAAAAAACACACACACAGTAAAAAATAAGGAGAGATTCTAACCTTTTTTGACACGGTGTAAGGCCAGGCAGTACGATTGTTTTCTCCTGCTATAACTACGCCCCACAGGTTCAGTGTCTGCACTGACAAAGCTGTTATGTCGTAGCTCCGGAGATCTCACATCCAACACAGATCTCCCTGGACTGAACCCGGAGCGCTGACAGGGGTGCGTCCTCTCGGAAGCTCCGTCTGCCTCCTTCAGCTTCCAGAGGCCTCCGTCAGCTCCTGGAGAAGCCTTTTCGTTTCAGTCAGCAAGAACAGGCCGTTGCGTCGTCCTGGGGCTGCGGTCCGTCTCTGAGCATGGAGGGAGCATGCCCGCGCTGGAGGGCTCGTGTGATTAGTCCGAGCGCACCCAGGTGCCCAGCGGTGTCCTCTTTCATGAAGTCCTTCCTTTTGTGTTACCAGGAAGCACATTTCTACTTTTCCTACGATGTGTGAACATCTTAGGCCTCATCTTGAAGCGGACATTTGTTCACTCCCCAGAAGATGGGTATCTTTTGCCTTTTTTCTGGTGTTTTTCCTTTTTTAAAAGATGAACGTTTAAAATTCTTTGTGTTTGTACTTAGACCTATTTATTTATTTATTTGTGTATTTTTGTGGCCAGCTCAACTCACCCTGGGGGCAGGGCTGGTGCAGCAGACGGTACTGGGGATCCAAACATGTACCCTGTGCGCTTGCCTAAGCTTGCCTAACCAGGGAAGTGCTTATTCTACTGAGCCATCTCCCCGGCCCTTACGACAGGATTTACTGTCACTCCAAGAAATGATAGTGAAGCCAGGAACTCTTTTCTGTTCCCTCCTGTTGTGTAGCTTCTAACCTCCTAAACCCGAGGGCTGAGATGAGCTCCAGTCCCAGAGAGTAGCTGGGAGGGTCGCGCCCTCCCATCTCGGGGCTCAGCGTGGGGAAGCACTTGAGGGTGCGCTCCGAAGGGGAGAGGATCCCGGGACGTGTGCAGCCAGCGACAGGGCCACGGCTGCCTCCTGGCTGAGCGCCCTCGCACTCTCAAGGGCCTTTTGCTCCTCCCGCAGCTAACAGCAGGGTCGCCCAGGAGATTTACATACCCAGGCAGGTGCCATGTGCTTCTGCTTCCCTTTGTGGGTTAAATGATACGTTAGTGTGAGTTTTATGTGTGAACACGTGTTCTATATGGCCAGTGGACTGAGTTTTGTTATATTAGGTTTTCAATGTTCTAATGCTTAAATTAAGGTTTTATTACACTATTAATTTTGACTTGATTAGAAAGACTTTTAAATTAAAGGAAAATAATGTATTTTTGAAATAATCAGTACATAGATCATTTTAACAAAAAATAATGCTTTTATGATGCAGCTCTAAAATTGTGGACTTTTCTTTCTTAGAGTGATAAAGAATTTCTTATTGAGATATATATATCTCAAGAAAAGTGAAAAGTGAATCTCAAGAAAATCTTTTAGGCCTGTCATGCCAGCTCTGCCCCCTATACTAAATACATTTTAAAAATATAGTTCACTGACCTTACAAAAATCCTAATTAGACCTTATCTGGTAATTTGGTAAGAAATAATAGAGTAGGGTTTGGGTAACACCCATCTTCTATTGATCTTATGGACTCAGATTCCTTCTCCTTAACATAGAATGATCCGAATGGCTGTTAAATTGCTTCCTCCTTACCTCTGATATCTTGGTGCACGGTCTTCTAGGGGGAGCTGGTTAATCAGTGTGCTTGTGTTCATGTCACTTTACCAACTATGCAGTAGTTTAGTCATAGTTCAAAATTGTTAGCATTCTTATTTCTTTAAATGTCCCTTGCTATTCCCAGAGAGGCTCTCCCCCTTTTCTTTCTTTTCTTTTCCTTCTTTCTTTCTTTTTTTTTGTTTACTTCTTCTTATTCAAATCTTCATACCCATTTAAGTTGTGCTTCCAACCTTGTATGGTTTGTGAGATAGTCCAGAATCAGACCACTGGTGGAGAACCACAGAAGCATGTGTGGATGTTCAGTGTCACCATCTTCCCTGTTGCCTGTGGATCACTGCTGAAAGGAATCAGGATTGGAGCTCCAGGTTGAGACAGAAAAATAAAAGCTTGTTTTCCGGGACACTAGGCTTATACAGATGTGTGACACGTTGATCCAGAACACTGGGCCTGGATTCTACTCTGTTCTGGGTTTCTCTCCTCCCTCCCTCCCTCGTCACCAGCTCCCCCTTCCCCATCTCCCGCTGCTTGGAAGGGGAGTTAGGTCATCCCAGGAAGGACAGATGTATCCTTCAGTTGTAATGAATCTTTGTTTTCTGAATGCCATGGTTCCATCCATATTTCTGTCTTATTCTTCCAATTGGGATATATAATGTTCAGAGCTCTTATATGAGGAAGCTGGAAGAAGGGCCCAGACTTTGAAATAGTATCTTGGTTTCACTGGGGTTTTTTTTTGTTGTTTGTTTTGGTTTGGTTTGGTTTGGTTTAAAGAGTGAGCTAACGGATTAGATTTATAAATCCCCAAGGGTGTACTCTTTAAAAGTTCCCTTTTAAGGGAAATTTTTATTCTTCAATACTACCACTGACTCCTTAGGTTCTCCTACACATTTATTGTTAAACAAATGTAAACTACCTTAATTAGTTTATATTTTATATGTGTACCTGTAATTTTAAGTATGTAAACAAAATTCCCTTTAGTAGATTTGAAGGATAAGCCTGTCTCTATGTACCCACCGTGATATCACTGGGCATCTGAGCATTGAGCCCTGAGTCCTGATTCACAGTGAGTTCCGTACCTGAGCAAGGCTCTTGACCTAAGGCTAGGGCAGGATAATGCCAGTTCATTGACCTAAACCTCCAAATCGTTATCTAGGGAGAGATGAGCAAACTGAGTCTGCCTGTGGGTATCAGCTTGTCAACTCAGCCTAAGCACGGGCAGAATCACAGCATAATTTCTGCTGCTCTAGATGCTAGAACAGCTCAAAGCACACATATCCCATAGAACATCACACTCTATATGCACATGTTAGAAAATGAAGCAAAACTGAACAGAGCTGAGGAAAAGACTGAAGGCAAAATGAAGTTCAACCTCAGCACATAAGCTCCATCAAATAATGAAGGCCTCACTCATCTTATTCTGAGCCCGGGGTATTCTGAAATCCAAAGGCAAAGGCAGAACACACTGCTGCACAATTTGCTACAATTTTTGAGCATCTACTCTGTCCCAACAGCTCTGCCAACAGATCAGTCTTATTTGAGAAAAGTGGGTTTCAGACACTAAGTGGTAGCAGGAGGGTGGAGGGTCTGCCTGACATCAAAGCTCCTGCTTTTTGCTGTTCAGAATAGAAGCACTCTGCAAACAGTGGCCATTAGGAAGCATCAAAGGCTGCCCTTGATGTGGTGGAAAAGCTGGGCCACACAAGCCTCCTATCGAGAGGGAGATGCGGGGGTTTAGTCAGAGGCACCCCATTACATGGGGTGAAAAATTGAAGTCCATGTAAGTGCAGCACTGGGACAGCACACTCATGTGCATGTGAGACTGCGAGAAAGACAGGTGGACAGACAGACCGAGGGATAGAGAGACGGAAGTAGCAGTAGCACTGGCCGAGGCAACTGAGCTCCTAAACCAGCTTTCTTTTCTTTTTCCTTTTTCTTTTTTTCTGTATTTTAGGGAAGAGTCTACAGGGTGTTCAGGGTCTCACTACTAGATCGGACTTGTAGTGATCCTTCTGTTTACAGCCTCCAAAGAGCTGGGATTACAGGCACACACCACCAGGTCAGTCTCATTTTGCAGTGTCAATGCACCCTGGGGGTGGGGCCATCACAGCAGGCCCAGGGATTGAACTCCCAGCCACTGCACCTGTAGGCAGGTGTGTTAATCCACTGAGCTATTTGGCAGGCCCCAGGCCAGCTTTCATTCTGAGGATGGATGCTAAACTCTCATGATTCAGAGTCTCTGCCTAAAAGGTTGCCTGAGTCACAGGGAACAGAAATGAAAACTCAGGGCTGACCAAACATCAGAAGCCTAGTATGAGGTCTTAGCTGAGAACTGGGTTCCCCCAGCACTGTGTTCCATAGGAAGGGGAGGGAGGAAGAGGCCAGGATGCACGAAGAGAGAGGCAGGATTCTTCTGTGCTAGTTTTGCTGCTGAGATGAGGAGAACAGGCACACTTGGGGCATCCACAACCACCAGCCCTGCACTAAGAATTCATAACCACACATGGCTTCCCATTGATTTGTGATCCAAATAAGATTACCTGACGTGGAGGAGATCTGGCAAGGGCTTGAGCTCAGGGGCAAATTTAGAGTGATTCTGTTTCTTGTGCCCCTGAGACAATAAAGAAAAGAGAAACACACAAATCCTTTTGCAGGGTCACAACTTTATCCACATATTAATGGATTTCCATAAATTCAGCTTAAAGTAATCACAGCCAATCACAGAAAAACACAAGAAAACAAGACAATGTAACTGAAAACCTGCACAAATAGAAACAAAAACAGACCGGTAGAGAAGGAAAATACTGGAAATAACAAAATGTGAAACATAAACATTGGCTTTCTTTAACAAGGGTCAGGAGACTGTGACATAGAGCCAAGAGGCTGAAATAGAATAAGATAGAATAAAATTCAAGTGTGAAAAGCAAGTTAAAGACACAATAATGCATTAAGCATTTTTAGGTCAGCATACATACTTAAAATTAAGCCCACGAAAGGAGATTCATTGCAGAATAAAGTCCGGAGACAAAATGAGATAAAAAGTAGGCAAGAAAGACTGAAAAACAAGATTGTTTGCAAGGTTGTCTTAGCTCATGTTGTACTGCTGGGACGTTATGGCCCAGACTGGGTGGTTTATAACAAACAGAAAATTATTTAGTATGTGTTTCCTGGGGGCAGTGAAGTCCGGAAATCAAGGAGTCAAATCTGTAAAGGGCCCTTCTGTTGGCATATCTTGGTGGAAGGGCAGGAGAGAACAACAGAGCTTGCGCAGCAGGCATTGGCGCAAGACCGCGCACACAGCTCACGGTGCGCTCGAAGCCGGTCCACTTTAACTTCCCCACCTGCGATGAGAGCTTCAACTTTCCCAGGAGGGAAGCCCCAAGAGAGATCACCTCACAAAACTCTTTGGAGCGCTGATGCTGGAGGTTAAGTCTGCAACACACAAACCCTGGAGAGGTGGGGATTGTGCTGCCGTTTTCGGAATTCTAAGAGCGGTGGTAGAGCGGGGGATAGAGGTTGTTCTAGAGAGGATGTGTGCAAACTTTCAAATCCACACGCTGAAACCTAATGTAGCACGTGAGGACACGTGCAGGTGGCCTTCGGGAGGCGGCTGCACCGGGAGGGCAGGCGTGAGCGCAGGTGCGTGCAGAGGGCCCTGGACGGAGACTGCGGAGAGTTCCCTCCGCGGAGCTTTCCCCAGATGCGGCCCCGCGTGAGCAGGAAGGTGGCTCAGACAAATCTGCCAGAGCTTCGACCTCGGGCTTCCCACCCCGTGCAAAGGCGACGAGTACATTGCTGTTGCTTGAAAGCTACACTGCCTAGAATGTGCGTAGCAGTCTGAGGTGTCTAAAGAACCAACTCTATTAATTGTATAAAATATTGGACTTAATTTGAACTTTTTCATAGACACATGTAGCATAATTTGATCACATCCAAATTCCCACTGCCTCCCTGAAGTCTCTCTGTCCCGTCTACTTCCCTTCCTCTTGTCCTGGGAAGAGCTCAGTCTTACAATCCAGTACTCCAGTACTCTCTAAATAAAAAAGAAAAAGACATAACTAGGCACATTACAGTAAAACTCTAGAGTCCAAATATGAAGACCAGATGTTAAAACAAGTAGAAAAAAATCATATAAAATATCAATAATGAGATTGGTATCAGAGTCTCGGTAGCAGAGCAGAGAAGAGGAGATCCCGAAACAGCACTTTGGTCCTACTGAGCAACACACCCTTGAGGGCCGACGGGCGAGCAGCATCTTAGAGTGAAGAGGCTTTGCGCAGCTACGCGGCTCACAGCACACGCTCGCTCCGGGAAAGTCTGCAGAGCGCGCTTGGAGGGAGCACGCGGCGGAGAGGTGGGACGCCGAGGATGGGCTCCGTGTCTGAGGAGGAAGTCGGAGCGAACACCGAGTGAGTAAGAACGAAGCGTGTGCCCTGCCTCATGCGGAGCCGAAGGAGTGCGGCGGCGATGGGACAGCACGAGAGGCACGCGCGAAGGAGCCGCGAGCCAGGTCTCCGCGTACACACGTGACATCATCGGAAGGCCAGGAAAGGTTTGTGTCCGGGTCTACAGAGTCTCCCTACCTAGGTCTGACCTGTATCAGATTTAAATGACACTTACTCAAGTACATATTCTAAAACAGATGATTTCTAATGGATACAGAAATGCACTCTATGCGGAGATACAAAGAGCAGACACAAAAATAAACTTTCTAATCAAATAAACATTGTAAACATGGAAAGTGAAAATTTCTACTGATATAAACTGGATCCATTTTTAAAAGCAAGAGAAGTAGAAAACATGAAATGAGCCTATAAAATTGTAACAAAAATAATTTTAAAAACAATACTTATGCAATACATAAATTAACTAAATCTTCTAATGAAATAAAAAATATTTTTGTATTGGATTAAAAATTTCAACTCTGTTATGTTTCACTCTAAAATATAAGAAAATAGTAGGCTGGCCAGATAGCTCATGGGAGTAAACACCAGCTTAGGCAGATGCAGGGGCCAGGATTCAATCCGCGGCCTGCCAAGCTGGCCCTGCCCTGGGGCATCCTGACATGGTGATTGAAACTGGGCATGTTAGTGCGCGCCTGTAGTCCTGGCACTTGAAATGTTGAAAGCAGGAGGATCACTGTAAGTCCGATCGACATAGTGAGACCCTGTAGACCCTGTTCTAAACACAAAATAAATAAATATAGATAAAATATGATATTTTACTAATTCAGATATAGCTACAAAGCTGGGAAAATGAATAATTAACGCCAATGTCAGCGTTGTCAGGATGGTGCGAGGCAGAAGATGAGGTGGTGAAATGGAGAGCAGAAAGCGGGAGCCCTTCTGACCCGCTGCGTATGCCCTATTTATTCGTCTTGAGAGACATTTTTGTGTTTTAAAATTACATACTGTCTATAGCCTGCTTATTAGTACTGATATTCTTTAATGCCATACGTGAGTGTATGTGTGTACACACTCTCTGTAGGAGCGTCGCATAAGCCTGCATGTGTAAGGCGCAGTTAATTATGTGCTTGAGGTGTGCATGCGGTCTGCGGTCGCACTAGGGTGCAGTGGAAGCGGGTGCAAGCGCTTTCCTGTCCACCGCAGCAGCGCAAAGGCGGAAGCTGCACCGCCAGGGCTCCTACCTCCGAGCGCGACGAGCTGAGCAGCCAGGCCGTGCTCCTTGGGCTGCAGAGCCCGAGCCTCTGAAGTGAGGATAAGGGTAACGTCTGACATGGGGGTCCTTGCAGGCATCGAATGAATTCATACTTATAAAGATTTAGCACAATTTCTGACACAGTACTATCTGATAAAATCTTATGAGAGCGAAACTCTTTGACTTCATTCTTGAAGTTTTATATCTTATTCTGAGATTTTGTAGGATAAGAAAGGAAGGGAAATATCTTTAAAGATTTTGATTACTTTTACATAAATTTATATTTGGGGACACTTAAAATTTCCACAAAGTTGCATTTTGTATTTTGGGATGGGGTCTGTCTGCTATCTATTTAGATTGACCTTTTCTATCAAGTTTATCAGTTTCAGTGTAGAAAGCTTGAACACATTTTATTAAACTTATCTCAAAGTATTTGTAAATGAGTGCCACAAAAATATATCTTTCAACAAAATTCCACGTTTAAATATTTATTGTTAATGACTAGCAACACAATTTGCTTTTGTGTATAGTGCAGTTGGTATTCTCACTTTCTAATTCTAATTATTTTTTGGTAGCTTTTCTCACTTCCTTCAGAGGAAATCTTTTTTTAATTTTAATTTTTTGGTGGAACCGGATATTGAATTCAGGCCCTTGCACTTGCCAGGGAAGCACTTATTTTACTGAGCCATCTCTCCAGCCCTCCCCCCCTTTTTTTTAAAGGAAAATAGCAAAGATGTTATTTTTCTTCAAGTAAAAGGATTCAAAAGTAAGATGGAGGATCAGTTATATTTTCAGCACAAAAACATTCAATTCCAGTGCTTTGAAGGAAGGTTGATGGTTTGGGAGCTTCTTTCACGCTTCCCAATTCAGTATTGTTCTATTTTGTGTGTGTGTGTGTGTGTGTGTGTGTGTGTGTGTGTGTGTGTATGATGAGTGAGTGTTCAATTCACCTCTCCAGTTTACCAGGAGAAGCGCAAGTGCAGCTTCCCTCCTTTCTGCTAATTATAGCTGCGCGCTATTTGGAAGGATGCTGTGTCCTGTCCGGGCGCCTCCTCCCAGTACCTGTCCATAACTGTGGATCTCGGCAATTGTTTCCTTTCTTTCTTGCCTTCCCATGACACCTGTACAGAAGTTATTTTATTAAGTGTTCTACTTTCAACTGGAGTAATTTTCCTAATCTAGCAAATTCACACACTTGTTTTGTTATACAGAGTTGAAGGTGTAGAGCATTCCTATGAGACAAACATCTGCCAAATATGGTCCTGCATTTTACAAAAAGACTGCTTTTAAGAAGCGGTGAATTGCTTTTTTCTTTTTAAGGGTCTAGAGAGCACAGCAATACTGCAGATAGTGATTTGTATTTCTTTCTTTTCTCCTGTGATGGGTTTCATTTCAATGTTTCTTTGTAAAAGCCAAAACAATAAGAGTTTTTAAAGAATGCGAGGCTATGACAGATATTACTATGGTGTAGCCCCAAGTAGCTATTTTGAATATGAGGAAGTCCTGCATGGAAGACGCAAGAAGCCTATCGCATTACTCTTCCACCACCAGGACAGTGACGCATGATGTCAAGTCTCTTTGGAGCATGGCTTCCTCACGATAAGCCTCACTCTGAAGCATCTCAGGACATCACATACTGGACACACTGCAAATAGGAAGAAGTAAGCCACGATGACCACACCACCACCACCACCACCACCACCTCCACCACCTCCACCTCCACCTCCACCACCACCTCCTCCACCTCCACCTCCACCTCCACCACCTCCACCTCCACCACCACCTCCACCACCTCCACCTCCACCACCTCCACCTCCACCACCACCTCCACCACCTCCACCTCCACCACTACCACCGTTACAGAGCAGAAGTGAACCTGCCATGTGCCTCTTCTTCTCCTGAGCGTCTCAGATTATATGAATGTAGTCACCTATAGTCAGCATGTGTGGTGCACAATAGCTTTCCTCTTAATTCCCCCGACTGTGTCAGACCCCACAATGAAGAGAATTCTTCTCAACTGAGGCCAGAGGGTGAGCAAGGCTCATTGGCTCTGAGAGTGAGCTAGTGGAGGCTGGTTGTGTGCACCTCTACTCCTGCTCAATTACATCAGCGTGTCTCCCTCTAGGATGACAACTGCTCAGACCTGTTGGTGCTATAACCTCTTTATAGCACCCCTAACTGTGCGTGTCCAGGAGAAGGGGCTGCATATTTTAGTGCCATTAGGAAACACAAGAGGGCGTGCTGCTGGGGTGGGTTAGCCTCATCCTGAGCGCAGCTGGGAGCATTTGCATTTAGGGTGGCCACGTCACACATGCGTGTGTAGGAAAAGGTGAGTGTGCACAGGTGCTTACACAAGGACTGGGGAGTCCTCCGTGTTCTGCCAGGAGCGCTTGTCTAATTTCAAACATTTGTTTGGATAGTGTCAGAGGGGAGGGCGGCAAATCAGTGCACTCCATTCTCACTCTGTGAAGATAATGCTTTCTGTTAGTTCAGGCTGAAGCTCCGAATGAGGCACAGCTGCTGGATAACCACGGGGCCCTTTTGTCTCACAGAAGAAGCTTCACTGTGGTGCCACAGAGCTATAGAAGGACAGCTTCCAGTCATGCAGTTGCTACAAACCAGTAATAAGAGAGAGAGAGGATGGCTTGCCCATGAATAATACAGGAGAGGAAAGCCCTGGTAGTGAGCACAGCATTCGCAGTCCTTCATGCTTAGAGCTGAGGCCCAAGCCAACCATATGAGTCTGTGTTTGTTCAGATCATAACTGAAGCCGTCACCCTAGCCCTAACAGTGACAGGATGCTGTTGCCAAGTTGTACTCTTATTTGTTCTTAGAGATCACACAACCTCTGTTCTGTTTTTATCTTATCTTCCTAAGTCAGACATTCTGCAGCCCCATAGCCTTTTCAGCACCCTTTCCTTCCTTGTGGTGCTGTTCTTCGAAACACTTACCCCCATGAGGCAGTGGCAGCGCCTTCATAAGGAAACCACGTCATTGCACAAATGTGTATAAAGCAGCTGGCCTTGAGCATCCAATTAAATATTCTTCTTCATGGGAATTGCCCTTTGGAGCCCTGACACAACTCTGTTCCCAGCAACTGAGATGGCAGAGAGGAGATCTTTGAGCTCTGAGATCATCATTTTGGCAAAGCGCTTTGAAGGTAAGGGAATTGTTTCTACTGCAAAAATCTGCAAGGTCGTCACCCTCAGATCCAGGTCACAAATTTATCTTAGGAAACTTGCACTGGTCGCTGATGAAGGATCATTTTTGTCTCACATATTTCAATGAAAAACTGATATAGTTCAGGGAACCTTCCCTGCCTGTGTATAATTCATAGCCTCACTGAGGACTGTGAGGCACATTTAGAGCAATTTTAAACATAGCCCAGCACCTTGGCCATGGTGTTTACAGAGAGATAACCAAGGAATTAGATGCAAGCTGACAACCACTGATGCTTTTTCATAATTTCAAAACTACATTACCAGAAAAAGAAGAAAACATTGACTCTTCAGTCCAAAAGTCCCACAACAGAAGCAGTTATTTTCTAATAGAATAATATTAAGACTACATAGTTTTTCCATGTGGAAAATCTTAGATTCAAATATATGTTCTAATGTTTGATCTTTGACAATTTATTCAGTTATGTGTATATCAGGTTCTTTCTATGACTTACTAGCAAACATCATCAGATTCTTGAGTAGAAGGAAGATATTTCAAGTACTTTATACATCGTAATCAATAAACACCAGCAAATAGAATTTAGGTGTGAATGCACCAACAGGCTAGAACTCACCTTCATGTCACTTCTTCCATGTTGTTCTTCCCTCAGGCGAACATCATATGATTAAGCAGAAGGAAGCCACATGTACAAGCTACAAATGCTTATAGAAGTGAGAGTGAGAGAACAATAAATGCCGTATCTGGGATCTCTGATGCTCTTTCCTTAGACTGTATCATTGACTGGGCTTCTTTCTAGAGCACCAGTTTCCACATCCTGGGTCAGACTGGTCACCCAAAAGCTCCAGTCTCTTGTTGAGACACATAGAAGGAGGCGGCCAGTAAAGACTGAGCTGATGTTTCTCTGATCACTGTGGTGCTGTGAGTAACTGAGCCAAGGGGGAAAGACTGACAGGCCCTGCCCATAAGCCTTGGTTGCTCTTGCATGTTCTTTTTGAAAATCCTCCGCTGACAGAAGCATCTGACTGATGAAACCAGGTTCAGGTCTGTGCTTTAAGGTATACCTCAAAGCTCAGGCCCAAACTTCCCGCGGCTCTTGTGGGCTTGCGTGTGGAATTCATGCCTATGACACCTAGATTTACTTTATTCGCCTAGTATTTTCTTCACAGTGCACTTTATCTTGCAGCGTGCCATATTTACTTGCAGTACCCTTAAACATAAAACTAGGAATTGTTAATGCAAACAAAAGCTCCTTAATTGTTTTGAACAATTCAGAGAAGCCCATTTGGAGCACAGTAAGACAATAAGAGGTTGACTTACATAAGGACATTTCTAGAATAAGAAAAAATAATTTTGAAATAAAGACCTGCTGTGCCTTTCTGCTTTAAAACTTAGAAAACACTTTCGTATTCACTAAATGATAGCACCCTTCTATGCATTGTGTATTCATTACTTAATTATTAAACAGTAATATAAAGTAGGGGTTATTGAGATACTTCTATTGAAAATAAGAAAACAAAAGTGATGTATAAGCAGAGCAATGTGACAGGTCGCCATCAGCTGGGGCAGGAGTCCTGGCAGCAGGGTCTCCAGCACTTGCCTTTGCCTGGCTCTCTGTGCTTGTGTGTGTGTGTTCACATCTTCCAGTTCAGCGTGCCTCACTTCTAGTGGAAATCAACAGTAACATCAATCGCAAAAAGATTTGTTCTTTCATCTGTTTCTTTTTTTAGTGAAAGTATAAGATAAATGTGAAAATAGTCCCAAAACTAAAGTCATGATTTAGTTTACTTTTTTTTCTCTCCTTGTTTCCAGCCATCCTCATAACTAGGAAACAAAGCAATCACTTAAAACTATGCAAAATCAAATGGTATAAAATTGTCAAGACTTGAAGCTGTACAGCCCACAGATTAAGGATCTAACCTGCAAACAAACCATTATTTACTTTTTAAAAAAAGAATATAAAATAGTATTAAAACAGAAAAGTTTACAAGTGATACAGAATTTCACTTAAAAAGTATTATGAATTTGACAGTATTATATAGTGTTGTCTTCCAACCAGTTATTCATATTACCAGCTATATTCATGCAAAATTGGAAGAAGAAAGACAAAAAGAAAGAAATGTAGAAGAAATTAAGAAGGGAAAAAGTACAAACAATTGAAAAAAAAGAGACAAAAAATTAAGCATTATCTGTTCCTTTCCACAGAGCCCCAGAAATGCACAGTACAGTTGTCCAAACCATTCTGCTTAGATATCTAGAACAATCTCTTTCCCCCATGCCCTCTCCTGTCCTTCTCCTCACTGAACACTTAAACTCTCTGGGTGCCAGTTTTTCTCATTGAATATGGGAAGATAAACAGTTCCCAACACCTCCTGTTCTTCTCTGCTGTTGCACTCACCACTGTAGCTGTTTGGGGAGCTGACTTTTTCCAGTAGGCTTCTCGCATTCTCCTAACTTATGTGGTGCTAGGACATTTTGAGAACAGTGCACGTTCCATCAGTAACATTAATCAGTTGGTTAGGGTAAATAAGCAATTCACTCCTCCATCTTCCAAAATGGACTTTGAAAGCCCAGACTCAAAGCCAGCTTCCCAAGCAGCTTAGAGCTGCAGGCTCCTGCAGCCCCAGCACTGTGTGGGTCCACCACCATGAGGAGAGGGAAGCTCCAGCAGGTGGCTGCTCACAGGGATCAAGTCACCCTCAGGTCACTTAGAGGCACCCGTCGTGCTTGTCGTCTCTCTCCCCAAGCCTGCAGGCTTCCTGATGATTGCAGCCACCCTAAGGTACCAAGGACAGAGAAGCCCTGCTCCCCCATCACCTCTCCTGCTCTTACCTTGTTTCCAGTGTCACAGGAGGGAAGCTATGAGTTCCCTCGTTCCCAGGAGACCTGAGGATACCTCTCTCGTCTTGAGCCTGCTCCCCTCCTGGGTGACAATCCTGTCTAGTCATTGGTGGTCAAGACATGAGGCTCTTGGGGAAGGACACATGGGACCCTGGCCTCATGAATCCCCTTCCTTATCAGGACTTCATCTTTTGAGTACAAACCTTCCTGGATGGCAGTTTGATCTGTAACCCCATCTGTACCTGCTTCCCTGACACAAAGATGAAAGTGTCCTTCACCTGAAAAACAGAGGAGGGAGTATGGCAGGGGAAACGGAAAAAAGGAGGAAGAGAAGCGTAGATACGACACCAACCATCATGACCCAGCCTAGATTGGTCAGTACTCAGCAAGATGGCTGTGTTCACTGCAAACCATGCTGTGTTGTTATTGATACGCATTAAAGAGCTCAGAGCAAAGTAGAACCACCACAGATCAGGAGGCGGGAGGAGGATTTGTACCTAAACATCAAGCCTAAGTCAGGGTACCAGTACTGGCTCTACACCACACCTCAGATAATTTTTCTGGGTGTCCCTGTCTTTCTCCTCTTCATCACTGCTGAAGTTTATACATGAAAATAAGCAGCTATGGGGCCTTACACCACAGGATTTCTCCTGTCCGACAAACTTAAGTACATCAGATGAATGATTAATAATCTGCATTGACTTCCATTGATTATGATTTTGTTGGAGATAATGAACCAAGTGATTGGTAATAATTACACAGCCAGTCAGAGTAGAAATTATAAATCACTATAGTATCAAGAAAGTGATTTTCCTTACATTTAATATTTTCCTTATTTAAAAAATAATAGGAAGAGATTTATTTAGTCCTTCAGCAATATATACGGAATCCCTATGCTGTATTAAACATTGTTCTAGGGTGCTTATTTGTAAGGCAAAGAGGACAGTCCCAACTCTGATGGAATTTCCATTCCAGTGGAGGAAACAGGAAGTCCATAAATTGAAAAGGCAATGTGCAGAGCACATTAGCATTCGGTAAATCCTAAGGATAAATAAGAACATGGGAATGGGAGGCTTGCAATGTGATGGGTGAGTTTTCAATTTTAGGATGATCAATCAGAAAGGTGGCATTGAAGCCTGGGGTGTCACTCTCTCTACAGGACAGCATATGCTTAGCACACATGAGATGTTGGCCTCAGTCCCTAGGACCAGGAAGAGAGAGAGGAGAAGCAAGGATGGGAAGCAAGAAGAGTAAAAAGAGTAGAGAGGGAGGAGGAAAATCATGAGAACATGGAGAAGAAAAGGTCCTTAAAGGGAGGAAGAGTAGAGGAAAGGACAAAGGATTTGAAAGAGGGGGAAAGGGAAGGGAAGAAAGGACAGAGAAAAAAAAGAAAAAA
>NW_004524610.1:6810662-6814238 GCF_000260255.1 Octodon degus
AAATGCAATGGTAAAGGGCTGACGAGATAGCTCCACAGACTAAGCAAGTGCAGGGACCAGGATTTGATCCCCAGCACACCTGCAGTGCCAGCCCTGCCCTCAGGCAAGCTGAGCTGGCCACCAAGACTGGGCATGGTGGTGCACACCTGTCATCCCAGCACTGGGGAGGCTGACACAGGAGGATCACTGTGAGTCTGAGCTGCATAGTGATACCCTGGACCAAATACATTTCAAAAAATGCAATGGCATTATTTTAATAAATAGCTAAAATGAAATAATAGGCCACAAAGTGGCCTAAAATCTTTTACCTGTAGAGTTCGAAAGCGTCAAAATGTAAACATGCCTAAGCAGGAGCAGCCCCATGTTCTGGATCGTCTGGAAGGAGACCCAGGTGGTGGCAGTGTGTTGATTAACAGAAGAAACAAGTACAAGAGAGACACTCCTTGGTGAGCAGGGTGACAGGACAAGATGGGGAGACAGAAGCCTTTCGGTCATTCTTCTGGATCTGCGAAGGGAGGTCACTAGAGGACTTCTAGCAGGACAGTGACATATCTCATTGTACTTTAAGAGGATCACTTTGGCTGCTATCTTGAAAACACTGTAAAGGGATAAGGTCATGTAGAAGTTCTCTAATTTATGAGCAGTTATGGAGAAAAATTTAATGCTGTTGAGACCCACTGAATTCTAATTCTATAAATTCTCTTTTTATTGTACTACAGTCTAAGAATTTTGAGAGATGAAAATTCTAACTTTTACATTGGAGCTTAAGAGTTGCACAACACTCAGTAATTATGCTGAGGCTCTTACATGTGAGGCTGTGCTTCATACTGGGAGAAATCCTTCATGTACCATAGGCAACTACACTCAGGAAATGTATATTTCAGCAGTGTGTTTGCATGTGATATATTGGGAACATATAGACTTCCTACTTTATGAGTAGGAAAACATCATAAAATATTGGCTAATGTGACGTGATTGTGGTCATTGCCCTGAAAAGGTGAAAATATTTCAAATAGATGAAGACAAATCTGTGGTCCAATCTAATTTCTCTTTTTCTTTTTCCTCTGTCATTGTAAGAGGAAGTGAACTAAGCTTGTTTACATCTCTTGCTAATGATTTTAGTTGTCAAGTGTGGAAAATTTTCAAGAAATTACCTAGCTTTTCTTCACTATCAAGGAATTAACATTTTACTGGAGTTAGTCACATCTGCTTATGATTGAATTGCCTTAAAAGAGGTGATTGTCATAGGTATCAAGATGGAGTTGTGGTGCTGGAGGCCTACTTTGCAAGCGCAAGGATGCAGGTTCAATTCCCAGTAGTGCATGCTGTGCTGGCCCAGAAGCCTGGAGAGGTGGGGCACACCTGTAATCCCAGCACTGGGGAGACTGAGACAGGAAGATCACTATGAGTCCAAGCTGTGTAGCAAGACCCTGTACCAACCTAAAGCATAAATAAATAAAAGTTTGAAAAAAAATGGAGATGAACTTCATCTCTGAATGGAAAACACTCTGTGTCAGAAGTAACTGAACTTTAAATAGCATTTCAAAGGAAGTCAACCTTAAGGCCATGCTCTACTTTTCTTTCCTCATGCTGGAGGAAAGGACCTTCCTGTGCTTGAAAAGCTCCTCATGAGTAAGTGTTTTCGTGGGCTGAGTCAGAATTAACTGGAAATGTGTCCGAGCCACTTTGTGCTTTGAGAGCAGGGTGAGGTGTTATTCACATCTCTTTGGACCTGACACACTGCCTGACCAGATAGTAGGTGTTCTGTAAATATTTATCGCTAATATGGTACTTAGCTGGCTTCTTATGGAAACCAAACAGTGAGTGAGTGCTTACATGCAGCAGTTGCCAGGTGCCGTGCCGTTTTCTTTCAAGGATGCTTCAGATACCATTGCTATCCTGGAAGAGCGATGGGAAGAGACTGGAAAACTCGAGATGGTGACCCAAGGGAGTTTGAGCACACTGTTCAGTGCAGACAGTAGATAGCACACAGGAGGGCTATTCCTCTGCCTTGAAACTGCGACAGGATTCACTGAAAATGTTTACTAAGGAGCTTGAGGGATGGATACAATTTTATTGCATTAGAAAGTTCTTCTAAGACATGTACACTGATAGTAAAGGCTAAACAGGTGCAAGAGGAAAAGTGCTGTCATTCGTTCAGTACTTGGGCTGTGGCTTCAAATTTATTGGTTGAGTAGAATGAGAATTTCAAGCAGGAACTAAATGGCACTGTCAGATCTGCAAAGGAACCTGGGCATGTGGATTGAATGAAAACAAGTGGACAGTGCTGTGGTGAAGCTAATTCATCAAGATGATCAAGTTGGGAATAACCAAGGGGAATAGGGAACTACACTTCTGCTATGTCTTCATGGACCATGGGGCCTGGCTTCCAACCTCTCCCCTCTTCTCCATATCCCTTCTTTGTTTTCTGGCCATCATGAGGGAAGCAGCTGTGTTCCCCAATGCTCTTCCACCACAATGTGTTTGCCTCAGAGCTGCTTCACCATGGACTGAACCCTCATGAACTGTGAGCCACATTGCACTTCTCCTCCTTTTTGTTGTGCATGTTGGTTAGTTTTAGCTAACAATGGGACAGCAAATAAGAAAAAATTATAAAGAATGTGTGATAAAGATGTGTATTTCAGAAATTTTGGTGGCATATGGAGGCTGGATGAGAAAGGAAAACAAAACCAGACTTGCTGACTAGTTAGATTAATGACAAATTGTCAGACATCAAAAACTGGGCTGTTTTGTTTGGAAGTAGAGCCCTCGGGTCTAGCCCAGTAGTGGCAAGCCTGTGGCATGCAGGCTAAGGCAAGCCATTGGTATCATTGGAAGCTCCTACAGGTTCACCAACACCAGTGTAGTCCATCTTGGTTTGACTTCCGGTCTTTATGATCTTGTGCCAATCAGTTACTTATTCAATGTTTCAGTTTCTGTAGTTTAAACTCATGTGAAAATTAAACCTACATAGAAGGGTATTATAAGTAATAAAGTAATCATACACGTGAATTACATTAGATATAGTAATTTAATATATTTATTGTAGTTGATGTTTCATTGAAACATCTTATTGAAGCATCATAAAACCTCTAGAAACTCAAAATATGAGTAAAAGGTGAAAGGAATGTAAATAATAGAAAATAGGGAGATCTTTTACAAATTGGAAGGGGGACATAAGATAAATGAGGAAAGGGGAAAGGAAAAGGGATGGAAAAAGAACTGATGGAGAAAAATTGGAAATAGAAGTTTTGCAAATGGGGAAAGGACCCAGAGTAGGAAGGAACAAGCAGTGTGGGAGCACAAAAAAAGAATCAAGATGCATTAAGTACATGTACCAACTCCCACAACAATGTGTACCCTGAGCTGGGGATGAAGCTTGGTGGCCTAGCACCTGCCTGGCAAGCACAAGTTCCTGAGTGTGACTCCTGGTACCAAAAAATAAAAATAAATGAATAAAATGACAAAATTAGTCATGTGTAGCCATTGTGTACTGCTAAGATGTACTAATAAATATGAAGGGTATAGATCCTATTTTATAGGTAAAATGAATAAAGTTTATGCAGTTGAAGTAAT
>NW_004524610.1:6825103-6828018 GCF_000260255.1 Octodon degus
TTTTGCTGAGTTTACACACCTATAATATTCAATAACGGAACTTAACAAAAAAAGGGGATACAGATGAATGTCCATTTTGTATCTGTATTCAAAGTGGTTAGGATAGATATATAGTTACATTCTCTTAATGAATAGAATGATTGTTCTAATGGTGTTTGTAAATAGGATCTCAAGTCCTCATCTTGTACAGCAATTGACCAGTAAGAAGAATATATGCAGTGTGTTATTTGTTGAAACTGTACTTCCGATTTGATTTGAAACTGTCTTATTGCTATCTGTTTATCAATAAAATTTTGAAAAAGAAATATATTACATATTTTTACTACACACATAAATATGAAATATTTTACTTTGATATTTTCTCTTACCACCTTTTAATCAGGTAAGTATTTTGATTTTTTTCCAAGAGGTTGACGCATGTGACTTATTTGAGTGAATCTTTTCCAAGCACCATTTTACTCTTTGGTAATTCTCTCCCAAAGTATGAAGTACTGTGGAACAGGGATATCAGCACCTTAGAGATGCCACGGACTCTTTATTTATAGACCTGAGTTGCTCTAACAGCGCGTATTACAGTGAGTTCTTGGGCCTAGACAAGAGAAAAGACGTTTCGGTCATCAAATCTAAATAGATATGGATACAGCTAGAAATCGATTATACACACCAAATGACCGTAGCTTTAAAATACAGGAACAAAACTCCTTTTAGGCTTCATGCTCGTCCTCTGTGCCTGCTGTTCATCAAGAGTTATGGGCTGTTAGCCTTGTGAAGAAATTACATGAAGATAGCAAGAATTACTTCAGTGTTTTTAAAACTTCCAATTCTGGCAAAAGCAAGTGTTAGTCCTTAGGACCTTTCTCAATAAATTGGTCTCCATGATGTGTGGAGGAAGTTACACCCGTGGTGAGGATTCTGGAGAGGACTGCAGCTCTAGAACTGGATAATTGTCCCTGCTAATATTGCCAAGTACAAGATAAATTGATGTGGCTGAACCTGCTTATTTGTTTTTCTGTGGATCAAAAAGTGCATCTTGGATGAAGTCAAAGTCTTCTTGTGAATGAAGTTGAGAAGGCTGCCCTCTCTCCTCTCCCATCCAGTTTCTCCAGTGCAGGAAGTGTTAGTCAGCAGGTATCTATGTTAACTCTCCCCATGAATATATTCTGACAGTCACCCGCTGCTTCTAGGTTATGATGTCACATGGTGGACCTAGGACTTATCACACACACTGAATCATGTTGTCCACCCTGGTGCAATACACATGGGACAATAACAGTCAATACATGCACAATAATAAGTGAATAGTAGTAGATGGACAGTACATGGACAATAACAGTTTTTGTTTTTATACATGGACAATAATAGTTAATGCCTACCATTTAAAACAGTGAATTGCAGAAGTGCTCTGTGTGTCTGATACACTATGTTTTAGCTGCAACAATGAAAGACCTCCCAACTGAGGGCGGTGGCTGCTGCTTTGCTCATGGGATCACCACCTTCAGCTATGCATTTTTTTTGCATGAAAAATCTCCAATTTATTTTCGATGAATTTTTTATTGTTGATTTCTTTACAGTGGAAAAGAATATAAAGGCTTGTAAAATCATTTAGGAAGAAAATCTCTTTAGATTTTTATCACTGTCTTTCTAATCCAATTATACTTAGGGATTCACTTCATACCTTTATGCAGATGTCTGAACATGTTCAAACTCAGTTTTCATTTTTTAATTTTATCTTACAACGAGTAATGTTTGCGAGACATACAAGTGCATTCAGTGTGGGATAGCTCTATATTCACACACATATACATATATACATACACACTTGTATGTATAGACACAAATGCAGAAATGGACACAATCTTAATCCATTTTACTTCCCCTTCCTCTCCCCAGGCCCCCAGTCCCAACTGCTTCCATCTCCCCTAAGTCCACCTGCCTCTTTTCTATCTGTCCTTTATTTTGACCTTTGTATTATTTATACTTTGTGTTTTCTCATACAACCATGTGATATTTAACTTGTGTCTCATTTACTTCTCTTAGCACTATGGTCTCAAGGTGTGTCCATTTTTCAGGAACCCGATGTGTATGTAATGGCTCTATCATAAGGTGGGGACAGCCACACAGCTGGCGCTCCTAGGCTTTCACCTGGGTTACAAGAGCTGTGAGCAGTGAGGTGGTGGGCGTGCTGAGGAGCCGCAGCAGGCAGGACTCCCTCCGGGAATTCAGCTCCTCCAGCAGACTTGTTGGGAAGCTGGGAAGGAGACTTCCCAGACAGTGAAATTTCAGTGCAATTTTTACAATGCAACATTGAACTCCAGCAACCAGGACAATGTTCATGTGCTTAAACAGTTCTGTGCTATGGGCAGCTATAAGCAAACTGAGTCACTTAGAGATTTGCCCTTCTGCATCTTTCTCACAAAAGTAGTTAGCATTTCAGAAATAGTGCCTGTTTTTTTCCCATTTCCAATGGAAAGAGACAGTATACCACTGGAAACGGAACCCATGACAGTGTCATGCTGAGGAGTACACCAGGTAAAAGAACACTGAACATATCTATGCAGCAATATACATGCACATGCATGTTTAATGTTGTCTGAGAAATGATAGTGTGCTGGTCCAAAGCTTAGATTCTAGGAAAGCACCTTCACCAATTAATACCACATAACTTGGTAAAGTTAATCCCTCTGTGCCTTGTTTCTGTAATTTTTAAAATGGAAGTAATGGCTAACTATAATGTTGCTTACTTTCATTCAATGGTCTCATCTTTGTAGAACAGCTGGAATAACTTTGAATAAACTCTAGTGCTTGCACGTTTTTATTAGCTGATGTGTTCTTTGAACCACTTATCAATAAACACTATAAAGGAATATTATAATGAGTTCATGGGATTAAAGCAAATTATACTCAAACAGAAAGTA
>NW_004524610.1:6828118-6832294 GCF_000260255.1 Octodon degus
TCTAAGACAGTGCTTGAAATAAGGTCTATTATCTTTTGATGTCTACTACTAAATTTTGAATTTTCTAGTCTTAATTAAGATTATGCAACCATGAAGGTCTCATGATACCTGGAGTTTTGCTCTGATTCAGAAATTTAGCAGGAAAGTAAAGCAACTCCATAGCAGAGCTAGAAAATGGGCTGGCCTTTACAGCAGAGAAGTGTGACTGATTGCGGTAGCATTTGCCAATCTGCCTCATTGCTCTGTGGCAAACCTCACCTGCCTGACTCGGCCAGCACTTATACTTTTCCTGGCAGTTGAAGAGAAGTTCTCTAGACTCCTGGTTGTACAACGCAACAGTGTTAACATGATCTTCATGGCTGCATGTCTTGCCTAAACCTTATTGTGTGGTTGACTTTTCCCTTCTCCACACCTAGAGCTCAGAAAAGGCCAGAGTTGTCTTGTTCATAGGTTGTACTGTCCCTCCTGGGATGAGTCTGTTGTTCACTAATTTGTTTTGTTTTCTTTTTTTAAAACCAATGATTTTTTATTTTTTATCATTTTTTAACTAATTTTATTGAGAAAGAAATAGCAGTGAGACAGTTTCAAAACAGGTTAGTAGGACAGTTACAATAATTAATACATTGCATATTGTTGTCTTCATAGTAGTTATTTATAATACAAGACGCAGACATGCTATCTTGTCTAAACATAACACAACTAAATGGAAAGCGAGAATTTAAGGATTAAACAATGAAGAGAGGGCAAAGAGAAAAGCTAGGAAACATGGCAGGGGCAAAGCCATACATTTATATGCACAACATGGTTAAGGCAATGATCCTGAGAATCTCCATCAGGTTTTTGAAACTAGCAGTTAATTGGTAGGAATCTCACCCTGACTAACTATATATGCTGATACCTATGAACTAAGATATTTTGTTTCTGGTAAGTACAGAGTGATAATGCCATCCCCCAGCTTAATGTACATGGTAGTTACTCCAGATTTCCTTCACAGCCTGCAGCTCTTTGTTCTGGTCCTGAATACACACATTAACATTGACTGAAAGTAAAAGTTAGACTTGAGAACCAGCTCTTCTTTGTCAAATGATTCGTAGTAACTATCGCTTATCGTTTCCAATGTGAACGATATAGAAATATTGCAAGCTTTACGCAGCTGTTAGATTTTCAGGAATGTTAAAAAGTAGCTAATGAAAACATATCTTCTTGTACAGGATGAGACAGATCATCCTGTGGAAGGGCCCAGCTGTCTACTGCTATGTCTTATGGCCTTGAAGTTGCAGGTTTAACGTCCTCCTTGTCCCAGCTCATATTGGGGCAAAGCATCACCTCTCTATATAGCAAATATTCCTGCTAATGTTCAAAATATTTGTTGGAAGAGAAAGCAGAGAAAAATGACAAACTATTCAAAATTGGGGTAATACATTATTTTTTATTGAATTTTTTATCACTAGCAGCTTGTTTAAACTGTCCTTGTAGATGTTAATTTCTATGACTTCTAGAAAGCAAAAGCCCCAATGTGTACAGCTTCAGCCCTGCCCACCATGTGTCAGGACTACACTGGGCAATCTGTCCACCTTGAGCTGGACATGACCAGCATCACCCATACGCACACAGCAAGGAGACGAGGCAGAGGTGGCCCACATGCAGCTGATGGGACATTACCACCTTTTCTCCTGGTGCAGTCCCAAGCCTTGGTTCTATTTGTAAATGACATACTAAGTTCTTTTTCTAGTTAAAAATGAATCTCATAGAGAAGAAAATCTATAGTTTATTATTACAAGCAGCAATTACTTCTGATGAGATTGCCCTATAAAATAGATATAAAACCCCCTGCACCACTAAATCTCAGTTATATGGTCCAATGTGGAAACTGACAGTTCTTGGGAACTCAGAATAAGATTGAATCCTCGGTGAAAAAAATTCTGGCCGGCAGTTGGCCAGTCATTCATTTGTGATTACACACACACACACACACACACACACACACATCAAAACACACCCAGAGTCCCCAGTTTTCCCTGATTTTTAATAGCAAGATTTGCATTTTGTGTCCCAACTATCAAAAGTTTCAAATTTTAATATGTTAAGAGTCTAGGTACATATCATTTCAATTACTATCTTGTGAATTGCACAAGGTACTAGTTTTTAAGAACTAAAAGTTTTAAAAACTGTAAGCATATTCTCTCAGGAATTGGTAGGCTGAAGCAGAAGGACTTTTTCAAGTTCTAAGCCAGCCTGAGCTACATAGTAAGATTAAAGCTGTCCTGAACTACATAACCAGGCTGTGCCTGCTTCAGAAAAAAGTTAGTAAATGAATAACATTATTTTATGCAATCAGTTCCAAACTCAAAACATGTGACACAAAATATATGCATACAAATATATATATATATATATATATATATACTGTGTCAGAAACAGGCAGAAATATCTATGTATAGCTTATCCATATTTCATTGATAACTGTGTATTTGATCATTTTTAATTTTATTGAAATATGCTGAAATTACTAGAAAGATCATTTTTTATTATATCTGATACATTTTTTCATTGTGTTTCAAATTGATTTGATATTTGTAAATTCTCAAGAGATATCTTCATCTGTGCTTATGTAAAAAATGCAAACTTTTGGAGTATTTTAGCATTTTAAAATCATCATAATCTTAGGCATAGCAGAATCTGAGTGTGACATTCTCACATGCTTCTTTTCACTACCATCTTACACCAAATTAATTGAGATGAGTTCATTGCAAGACTCCTAACCTAGCACAACTGTAAAATACACTCCATTTTAAAGTGTAATTCAAGCTTAGAACTTTCAGAATAGATACAGATAGTTTGGAATTAGGAAGTCATTTTGTCTCAGATAAGAGAGGGGAGTGGAGGCAATTTTAGTTTGCCCTTTATCAGAAGTCTGATTGCTTTCTTACAGAGAAACCAAGAGTGCAGGTCATTAGCGGATTGCGGTGCACTGGGGGGGGGGGCGGCATTCTGATTCCTCCCATGACGTTGCTCTGTCCTCCACGCATTTGCCCCTCTGCAGTTGAGTGGGAAGGTTGGGCTTCCAGTGCAGTCAGGTGGTGAGCCTGGGGTGGGGAGCCGGTAGGAATGGACTAGTAGGAATGGGAGGAGGGTGAACGCGGGCTGATGCGGGGCTGCAGAGCTGCTCCAGGGCCGTGGGGAGGGTGCTCTGGGGTTGCCCTGCAACCTGAAATGTGAAATGTGATTCATCAGCGGGCAGATAAACCTCATAAGAGAGAGCTGGGACATATGCAAACAAACAGCACTAAGCTCTGGCCCTGAGATGAACAAAACGAAGGACCAGCAGCAAAATACAACTAGTTTTTGAGATTCAAGATTGCAATTTTCATTTTTTTTTTTGTCTACTTGATTGTCTGCACAATACATTTTCCATAATTTCCTGCACTATCCTCTTTTGAAACCATCATAACTTGTGAGATCAAGTACTCATAATAATGTTTTATTTAGGAAGCCAGGGCTACGCCTCAGTGGCCCAGTGCCTGCTTGGCAAGTACCGGGTCCTGAGTTCAGTTCCTGGTACAGGAAAAAAATACCTTAGATAAACAAAAATTGAAAATTTTTATTCAAAAGTACTTATGAAGTTTGTCTAACATTTTTAATGTGGTCTGTCTGTTAGGTCTAGTTCTATATATATAGGGTTGTGATAGAATTGGCTTCTCACATTTATGTCTATTTAAGCTTCTGTCCTGTACCTGTCTATCCATTGATCTGTCTATGGGGATGAAATAGTGTTTATTATATATACATATTTACATATTTTATAAATACCTAATATATATTATAAAGATATTATATATTTATATATTAATTTGTATATTTATTATTAGAAATATATTACAGAGACCCAGTCCTAGCCCAGGTCTGGTGAGTGTGTGGAGAGCTTCCTGCTACCCTGTGCCAGCGGGACCAGTCCCAGCCCAGGAGCAGCATGGGCCGGACCCTTTCCCACCCCCTTGGGCCGCCCCCCACCACTCCGCAGCACCTCCCCAACCCTGCCCACCAAGTAGGAATTTTGCCGCATTCCGGGAACCCCCAGACCCAGTCCTAGCCCAGGTCTGGTGAGTGTGTGGGAGAGCTTCCTCTTCCCCCTACTTCACCTTGCCCCCTCCAGGCACAGCTCAGGCCTGGCATACA
>NW_004524610.1:6841829-6848577 GCF_000260255.1 Octodon degus
TGTGTGCGTGTATCATATACACTCATCCATGTATTGAGAAACATGGATGCACTTACACTGAACATATCTATGCAGCATTATACATGCACATGCATGTTTAATGTTGTCTGAGAAATGATAGTGTGTTGGTCCAAAGCTTAGATTCTAGGCAAAGCACCTTCACCAATTAATACCACATAACTTGGTAAAGTTAATCCCTCCGTGCCTTGTTTCTGTAATTTTTAAAATGGAAGTAATGGCTAACTATAATGTTGCTTACCTTCATTCAATGGTCTCATCTTTGTAGAACAGCTGGAATAACTCTGAGTTCTAATATAACTGTCTAAAATATCTGTGTCCATGGACAGGGCAACTGTGTATAAAATTCAGCAGTCTTACGATGCTTAGAAATTTCAAGTTTAAGGTATGAAATATATTTTAGGGCTTGACAGAATTTATCATTTTGAAGCTGTAGCATTTATCTCTGCTGCCTTAATAGAGTCTGTGATGAAACTCCTAAAGCTGATAGGGATGCCTTATCTTACTACACTCACCCATGGAGAGCCACGGACCTTCTGTCAATAGGAAAACAAATGCTATGAATATCTGTTTTCACAGCATCTCCATATCTCTTTGAGTTCAATAATGCGGTTACTTTGAAGGACACAGAAGACCAGTATTTACCGTGCCAGCAATAGTTCATGATAAATTTGACAATGTTCCTGCTGCCATTGAAAATGGAATTCTCCTGCGTTCCTAGCAGCAGCTCTGATGTAACCCACTGCCACGGCACCTTACCGCGACGTGGTGGCAATCTTGGTAACATTTCAGTTTTCATTTCAGCTCCTGATTGGCCTGTCGTAGTCAGAGCGAGCGAGCCTGACACTCTGTCTCCCTTCCGCATGAAACTGAATTTTACAAAAGAGATGTCACCTAATGGTTGAAATCTTTGGTTGACATCTTCCATAGAGCACTTTGCTCTGGTCACAAAAATATGCCCAGAAGCCTCTGCTCAGGCGCTGCTTTGGGGACCTAGAAGAGCACGTCGGAGGAGAAGGAGATGAGATGGCCCTAACACGCAGGTCACCGCGGTGCCCCTTGGTCCCCAGCAGCCTGCTCTTGTGGAAGCAGAAGCCGATTATGGTGATGACCTTGCTAATTCATTGTCCCAGTGGACATCAGGGCAGCGATAGGGGAGGGCAGGAGATGGGTGGGAGGTTTACCCTGTTTGAATGCATCAAGTAAAACTTTATATAAAAGCACAGGAATATATAGTAAGAAGAAAACTGAAAGCTGTCTATACGTTGTTCCTGTGATGATCCATGAGGCATATTTTTGGACTCTTTACCAGCTTTTTAGACGAAAAATCTGCATTTTTATCTAGTTGACAAGTTTCAAATTCTCCAGATGGCAGCTTTAATATATTTAATATGATTGTGCTGTTAAAAAATAGCAGTAGATTTTTCTCTAGCAAAAGTCATTTGCTATGGGAAAACAATGCCGTATGATACATGAAAATAAGAACATTACAAGCTATTTTTGTTATTTGGCTTCTATTGAGCTCTCAGTGAATACAAAATCAGAACTCAACAAACAGATGATGTACTTAGTGACTTATCCATTGCAGTTTCTAAAAGCCCCTTGTCAAGTGTGGCCAGCCCTTCCTTGCCTGGTCACTAGGTGTTGGGAACATCGTCGGTGTGAAACTGTTTCTGTCCCAACCTGAACAGCAGGGGACTCAGAAATGAATTAGGAGCAGCCATGGCAAGCGCCTCAGTTAGTCAGCTCCACCTCAGACCTCTGAGTTCGTGTTCTAAGAGCCACTTCCGCTGACTGTACCTCTGTGGCGATATATTATTTCAGAAATCATGAAGACTCTGGGGTCGCCTCATCACCTGCTTCTGTCCCCATTGCCATTCTCGTAGCTCACCAGGGCCGAGGTCATGTCCTGAACTGCTGGCTGCTCACAGAAGTCCCTTAACGCTTACTGAGTGTATTCCAGACAGTCCATGGACACTGTCTTCTGAACACCAGACATTTCCATGTTGTAAATATTTGCTCATTTAGCACAGTTGTGAATCAGGTATGACTTGGCCGTGAAGGTGCTGGGAATTCAGTGTGGGACGGCTGCTTTGCACTTCACGAGACTCACCTGGCACGCACTTCGCAGGCATCGGGAAAGCGGCCTAGAGCAGCTGTCATTCTGATGTGTTCCGGTTCTTCAGGGAAGCTAGCTTTCCAGTGATAGCCTCTGTGGAGAAATCAGAACAGTGATGCATGTAGCAAGAGGCCCGCTCGCTGGTCTTTTCGCCTCATTTCACATGGGCATAAGAAACTTTAGCCTTAATACATGAGACTCGGAGGCGATGGAGGCTTGAAGCTGTTTCACAAACACCATTCTGCTGTGAAGAAGGTTATTTTGTTCACTGTGTTGACAGCAGAAACTCTCATTCATTTCTTTCCAAAAAACTTTATTTGTAACAGAGGACTCATATTTACTGAGAATCACACAATTTGTAGTAATGGAATGAGAGTAATAATGATGATTATTTTATAGGCTCATCATGATTATGTGAAGCTTAAAGCTATAGATTTATGTATGAAAATAGGCATTGGCATACCCTCTGAACTTTTATTCTGTCCAAAGAACAGAGGACCTCTTATATCCACTTGGCAACTGAAATAAAGATATATTTGGTAATAAAGCAGGTGTCTTTAGAATTGTGAAATGAACACTACAGTGTTCTACTATGTGCAGCTCTTTGTGTTTGCGGCTACAAATGTAAACATCAGAGTTAGAATGATCACTCTGCAAACATGATGTGCTGGATAGGTTTCCTTTGGAAGAACCAATTTACATACCTGGTTAACAAAGATAATGGCAGATAATCCTTGTATAATGACTTAAGAGTTACTTAGTATAACTTAAAATTTATTTATAATAACATAAAATATAACTTAAAAGTAAGCATTAACTTTCAGCACATTAAAGTGCTTATCTACTCCCTCATATAATATACATGTAATGAATTTAAATAAATATTATGTCAGAAGCCTGACATGCTCTTTATTCAGTAAGAGGGCAGACATTAATGTTGTAATAAGGAAATATCAGAGTAAAAAAAAATCTAAAATTAAAAAATTGCTATTAAAACCATGTACTGATAAGGGCAGCCAGATAGATCAGCAGATTAAAGCACCTTCTTAGGCAGCGTGCAGCGGCTGGGCATCGATCCCCACTGTGCCCTGCTGGCTCTGCCTCCAGGAAGCGCTGAGATGGTGACTGAGACTGGCCGTGGTGGCACACACCTGTCATCCCAGCGCTCGGGAGGCTGAACACATGAGGACCACTGTGAGTCTGATCTACATAGTGAGACCCTGTAGACCCTGTTCTAAATACATTAAAAAAATAAAAAATTTTAAAAAATCACTTACTGAAGCTATGCAGAGACACAAGGCTCAGAAGGTGCATAAAAAGCTCAAGATGAAGAAGTAGTCAGCTAACTTGATAAATTCAGGTCAACAATAAATGACATTTTGTGTTCCTGTGTTCATTTATTGCATTAGTTTTTAGAAAACTTTTTAATTTTAAAAACTAGTGTAATACGCTACTCATCAAGTTGTCCTTTATGGCATGAGTGTTGACTTTGAAATGGTTATAAATTGCTGTGCAGAATAAACAGCTGGGAGAAACAGAAGTGATTCAGTTATCGCAGAAGCTAGAATATTAGGTGGCATATTTAGAATCATCCATAAAGGAAACTGTTACCAATAAACTAGAGAAAGTCTAAAATTAAGTATTTGACACTTGTGTGTCCTTAACTAACCCTATTAATTCAGCCCCAGAAAAATGTGACTTCTACTACAGATACCATACACGGTGCGTCAGCCACACACCTTGGAAGAAAGCACACTTCTTTTCGAGTCTTGAATGTATGTCCATCTTCACTAGTGTTTTCTTCAAAATCTGTATTGTGGTTAACTACATGAAGTCAGAACTTTTGAAATAAATGGTGTTATCACATTTGAGAGGTAGCAAGAAAAGAAATATGGAAAGGAAATGGTCCGTTAAATACCTGTCCTTTAGTCTTAGAAACAAGCTAGATTTGGTACATGGGGCTATAAAGCAGGCAGGAATACATTCAGGTATAAAACTCCCCTCCAAATAATTAAATTTTGGGGGGATATCAGGCTGGTATAATTTGTGTCTGTGATCAATCAAATAAGAAATGTGTGGTCTTCTTGAAGTGCAACATGTGACCAGCAATGAAAGTTAGAATGATATTTGGAGTAAAATAGCAGCATCTGAATCTGTTTGTTTAAATATGAATTAATAATAACCATTTTAGGATTCAAGTCGCGTATTTTATATACATACTGTGCACACATTATTACCCATCATTAATCTTCATGAATACTTTAGGTACCTGTATTATAATAGCTCATTTCACACATGAAGAAACTAAAAATTCATAAGAGACTAGAGGAACTTCCATGGTCACATCATGAGTTAGAACTAAATAAGTTTTTTTCTAATTTTGAAACGTGAGACCATAACCACCAGTGTATTTTGACCTCAGTAGACTCAGAACATCGGGGCCCAGGTCCCCTCTGTGGTCTTCGGTGGTGGTGCTGATGGTACTGGTGGCCTGAGTTTTGGTTGGGAAACTGATACTGGGTGTGTTTGTTTCCTAAGTAAAGAAACTCTGTAGAAGGAGGAAAATTTTGGTTGAATATAATTAGACTGATTTGTTACATCTGATTCATTTTTGCCTAAGACCTTATGAGGATATTTTGATTTCTTCAGTGAGCACATATATTCATGTGTGTGCACGCACACACACACACACACACACACACACACACACCCCACAAATGCACATGCATTGGAGTAACTCCAGTTATTCAGTGTTATTAAAATTTTCCTCTTCCTCCTCCTTCTCTGTCACTACTGGGAATTGAGCCCAGGACCTTCCTACTAAGATCATCCCCACTTCCCTTTGAAATTTAACTATGTTTTGAGACGAATTTCACTGAATTGCTCCATTGTCCAGGCTGGGCAGTTTATGGCCCTCTAGCCTGAGCCTTGCACAGTGCTGGGATTGTAGGCACGCACCCCCACGCCAGGCGTAAAATTCTTTTTTAATTTCCTTATCAAGGAAATTGAACTGTATCTGTTATCTTTGTCCAAATTTCACACATGTAATCACTGCAGGCCCTATTTCAAGTTTAACCTCATTTTCTATGTAAAGGAATTTTCCTAGTATGTAAGATGGTAGAAACTTTTTGGTACTATATATATTTTCCTGCACATAATATTTAAAAACTGGCATGTGTCTGCTCGCTTGCCCACTCTGAGTAGTGAAGGAAATGGTAAGGACGGGCAGTCTTCCATCGTTTTTACCTGTCCTTTCGCTTTATTGTGATATCTGAGGGGATGTTGTGTAGGCATCAGTGCCTCCGCTGTGTTGTAGAGAGTCCACGTACCTCTGAAGTCTTCCTAGCTGTATTGGAGGTTGGTTTAAAAAACGAGCAATTGGGCCGGTGACATAGCTCAGCGGTCTAAAGCGCCTGCTAAGGCAAGGTTGAGAAGGCGCAGGGGACTGCGGTTCGATCCAGGCACCACGCGCGTGGCTAGCCCTCTCCTCAGGGTGGGCTGAGCAGGAAAAAAGCCAACAAACTAACAAACAAAAGAAAGAAGCCGAGAAATTAACATGGGGCATCCTCTTCAACTTGAAACAGTTAAGGCCAGAGCAGAAGGAGACCAGGGGGATGGACGATTAGCACAGCAGAAGCCGGCAACGTGGAGGGATTGAAGGAGACATCAGGGTCCCAGCGGAGCTGGCAAGCCTGGCCGAAGGGAGCACAGCCAGCCCGGGAAGGTCTGGCCAGGGGAGGTGGGCACGGGAAGACTCGCGTCCCGGTGACGACGTGCTTGGGCGGTGGCATCCAGCTGGGGAGCGGCGTCCCAGCCCGGTCGAGGAGACAGCACCAGGAGTTTCCATTTCTGATTCGGGGTGGTTTCTGAAGGCCTTAGGGAACAGGGCACAGTGAGTGGACACCAACGAGTCAGAGAAACTCGCCACGCGTGAGTGGACTGCGGGAAAAAAGGCAGCGGCAATTTCTAATGACAAACTCTGACAATCTTACTGTCGCTCAGGCAGGGATTTATCTAAACTTTGACAGTACATGAAGATGAAAAGAATTCAGCACACCCTGGGAACAGTTATTCCCCTTTCAATTTTCATCTCAATTTTCCTAGTATTTTGCATTTTCTGTGCCCTAATAAGACTGATTTTGCTTGTTAGGTAAGTTATCATGCCTTCCAAGCAATTAAAATGCAACTCAAGCAAATGCAAACGAAGGGCAAATGCAAACTAAAATGAGATTTTGTACTGAGTCTGGAAACTCATGATCTACATTTGATTAACTTTTGGCAAGTTTTGCCATTTCACTGAAACCAGGGTTATTAGTTCCAATGGAATTAGGGTGGTAGTGCTCTCTCTCTCGCTCGCTCGCTCGCTCGCTCTCTCTCTCTCCCCCTCCCTCCCTCCCCCTCCTGCCTCTGTCTCTGCATCTCTGTATTGCCTCTGTCTCTGTGTCTCTGTCAGTCTCTGTCTCTGTGTCTGTCTCCCTCTATGTCTCTCTCTCTGTCTCTCTCTCTCTGTCTCTCTCCCCCGTCTCTGTCTCTGTGTTTCTGTCAGTCTCTGTCTCTGTGTCTGCCTCCCTCTCTGTCTCTGTCTCTCTCTGTCTCTCTCTGTCTCTCTCT
>NW_004524610.1:6848677-6863518 GCF_000260255.1 Octodon degus
TCTCTCTCTCTCTCTCTCTCTCTCTCTCTCTCTCCCCTCTCTCTGCTCTTGGGATCTGCGCCCTTCTCATTGCTTTCTGCTGGTAGTTTCAGCCCTCAGCATGCATCCATTCTAGAAGGGCTCTGGAGACAGTGAAAATGAAGGAGATTTATCCAGTAGAACTGGAATGTCCACAGATGAGTTTAATTTCAGTTTGTAATTTAATACCACACACTTAATTTGGTTGTTCTCAGTCTAGAAACCTATTCTTTGAAGAAAATGAATTACTTGCCACCTAATACTTGTGGAGCGTACTTGTTTTTTTTTCTCAAAGGCTAGGTGTTAATTCATATTTCTTATTATCTGTTCTGCTCACAAGTTAAAAAACGAAAGGACATGGATCAAGTTACAATGTTATTTGAGAGAAAAATCAATTAAAAATTTTAGTTATTAATAACATTTCTTAACCAAAGTAATACATTTTTAATTGGGAATTTACAATCAACAAAGAAATTCAGTTGGGGCCGGGGAGATAGCTCAGTGGAATAAGCGCTTCCCTGGCAAGCGCAAGGGCCTGAGTTCAATCCCCGGTTCCGCCAAAAAAAAAAAAAAAAAAAAAAAGAAATTCAGTTATTAGTAAAGCATAATGCATTACTTCCACAAGTTTTGGGTCCTACCAGTAGAGAAAATTGTAAAGATTTTGTCTTTCAAAAGAAAGATCCTTACTGCTATATATGTAGTTGAAAAGCAGTACATATGGAAGCCCTGCGAAGCTTCTCATGTACCATGCAAATATCTGAAACAAATTGGTTTCAAATTAAATGCTCTTCTAAAAGACAAAATTTAGCTTAGCAAATTATTTACTTAGTTGGGTCCAGGTTTCTGATGTGTATGATCTGTAAGTCTCTTTCAGTTTGGAAAGCCAGGAAGATAATTTATTTGGACGACATTCTACAGTTCTAACTAATGATCAGTTATTGTCATTGAAATAAGAGAGTATTTATCATACCCAATAGGATTTTGAAAATCTTGTCAGCTTTAGTATATAATCAGTCATTATTAAAATCCATTTTTACTATAGAGAAAAGTTAAATAGTAATTTTCATGCCTTTTATTTCACCCATATACATTAAAGAAGAAGAAAAGATATTTCTTACAGTATTCATGAGTTTGCAGCCAGAGTTGGCCCTGCATATCCATCTTGGGAATCCTTTTGGAGATCCTACCACCAGATATTTATAAGGTTGTTTAATTTATTCTTGATGTCACAGCCAAATATTAAAAATAAATTATCAAAATTAAAAGGAAATCCTTTAAGAAGAGTAAAATGAGTTAGATCTATGAACAGAAGTTTTGTTAAGATGGAAAACCTTATGTAATATCACTCATTGAGAACTACAAGCTGAAAGTATCTATTTATTAAAGGAGAATGCACATCAATTTATGCAGATAAAAATGGTGTGAGGATTTCTTACACGGATATGCAAGGCATGCTTCTCCCCAGCACGCACATGTAAAACTCTACGAAAGGCACTGCAGTCATCAGAGACAATCCGGGCTGCCACAGGCTGCCCCTGGGGAAAGACGGGGAGCCACAGGCTCCTTTGAAGCTTGCTAAGGTATTGCACAAAATTGCTGCCAGCCACACTCTGTTTTGAGGTGAGCATAACCGTTGTAACAGTGTCAGAGAAAGACAATAAGAAATTTTGTCATAAGGTAATTTGTAGACACAAAAACCTCACTAAAATTCTCTTCCTTAAATATTATAAATAAAATTCAATAGAACCTGAAAATATACTAATTTATGAGATATAAAAATGATAACAGGGGGCCGGGGAGATGGCTCAGTAGGATAAGCGCTTGACTGGCAAATGCAAGGATCTGAGTTCAATCCCCGGTTCCGCAAAAAAAAAAAAAAAAAAAAAAAAAAAAATGATAACAAACCTTAATCAGACAGGATGGTCATCTCAGGAGTGAGGTAGCTTGTTTGCTTTAGGAACTGAGCCAAGTCCCACCTACATAGATTTGATCGATTTCCGAGCTTCGTGGCTCCCACCATATCCCCCTTTTTCATTTTGTTTTTTCCGAGATGATGTGCCACTGCACTTAGAGCAGCTGCATTCGGAGCAGTGTTTAAAGAACTTTTTCATACTTGAAACCAGTCTAAAGACTGTAGGTACTTGAATTCAGTAAAATAATCCAATATAGTCCAGTGGTCCATAATAATAGTGGGTTATCAGCAGAGCTGGGCAAAGTCAGAAGTTGTTGTGAGCCTTTTACAGCTCAGCATATTAATATGGCATTACTTTTTATACCTCGTGGTTATACTTTTCTGCTGGATGGTTAAGACCAAGATAAAGCAAGACCTATAGAACAAAAAAAAAATACCTGTAGAACAAGAAATGTAACTTTTGTATCTGATAAGGTCAGTCAAATCCCCTCAGGACAGTTTTGTTGTGGAAATAAAAGAAGGGAAGGAAAAAAAATAGATATATGCATGCACAAGAGAGTTAGGGTGGATACACAGCTACTTTCTCTTAGTTCATAGGAATAAAAGCTTATACTAATATTGTTTAGACAGCATGTCATGTCTGCATCTTGTCCTCTGAGTACTATGAAGACAACAATATGCAATGTATTAATTATTGTAACTGTCCCACTAACCTATTTTGAAACTGTTTCATCACTATTTTATCTTTTTTCTCATTAAGATGAATAAAATTATAAAAAATGATAACAAGATATCAACAAACACTTTGGTTATACCAGTAGGTAAAGAAATAGTAATTACGGGGATCACCCGCTTGGGCCCCCCTTCTGTCCCTCTCTTACACAGAAGCTTTCTTTCCCCCAATAAATATATTTTGAGGGCCAGGGAGATCACTCAGTAGAATAAGTGCTTGCCTGGCAAGCGCAAGGGCCTGAGTTCAATCCCCAATTCTGCCAAATAAATAAATAAATAAATAAATAAAATATATTATGCTCTTAACCTCTGTTCCTAAAAATAAAAAAGAAAAACAGAAATAGTAATTGGTAAAGATTAACTCCTATTTCTTTTTTCAGTATTAAATTTCATTTTACATTGATAGAAATCATCAAAAACATTTACACTGTCCCATATTACAGCACAACGTTTTCATTGGAACAGTTCTTGTTATAAATATGATCTTACTGATTTGTATAACTGAACAAAGTCTACCATTCAGGGGAAAGCAGAATGATTTAGTACAAGATTGTTTAAAGTTTTTAAATCCAGAGATAAATGTCGAGCTTCATTATAAATATCCCATGTAGTCTTACGAGGCTACTTCTAATTAGAACCACAAAAATATATTCTTAACATTTCAGTAAGTTGAAATACAGTAGAAAAAATTAACATAGTTTAGAAATATTACTGTTAAAAATAAAACATTGTAGCAAATAGTGCTCAAGAGGTACACAATTATTGTGGTAGCAGAGAATTACAAGCAATATGTTATACATTATAAAGCTAATCTGTCAGATATGAACAAAAGGAATCAAAATATATATTTAATGAAGTATGAATGTAAATGGTGTATACCATAAGAGTTTTTGTATGGAAATAAAATAGACATAAAAAATTGTGTATGTTTTTCCAGGCTAAACCTGCACTTGTGCAACAAGTGACTTGAAGGACAGCAGGCACATATACTAAAGAAAGCCCTGTAGGCAAAGCCAGAATACCACAGAGTGCAGAATTTAAAGGAGGCAAAAACTAAAATAAATAAAACTCTGGAGGATTGCCTTGACCAAAGTGATAGAATGTAGTGAACCGGTCAGAGATTCTCTGTACTATTCATATATATATGTATACACACACACACACACACACACACACACGCACACATGCACACGCACGCACGCACGCACGCATGCCTTGTCCACCCAACACACCCATGAGGCCCACATTTCCACATTTGGGACTAGATCTTGGGTGGAGACCGTGGTGTAGGCAGTCAGGGCGAAGCTTCTGGCACCGTCGCCTGTCCGTGGCTGCCTAGGGAGAGTGAACACCTGGGACTGAGTCTAGATTCCTAGTGCAGCACTCACCATTTTCTCCTAACCCTAGGACAATCGCTTAGCCATTTTATATTTTATTTCTTCAATTTTTAAAATAAGGCAATGATATTTAACTCCCCTGTTTTTTTTTTTTTTTTCAAATGCCTGGGGAAGATTATATAAGTGCCCAGAAAGGAGTAGACATTTGACAAATATTCTTTTCTCAATCGAAGAATGACTCCCCCACCCCCACCATGGAAAGGGTCTTTTTTTTTTTTTTTTGCGGTACCTGTGATTGAACTCAGGACCTTGTGCTTGCCAAGCAAGTGCTTATTCTACTGAGCCATCTCCCTGGCCCCATGGAAAGAGTCTTAGAAAATGCAGCAGCACTCCTGTGAATACTTAATCCCTTTGTATTTGCTGATGTTTTCAAAGCATCCTCTGTTCTTCAGGCCTAGCTCTCTGCACTCTGAGTTTGAGCTCTATATTACAGGACCAATAAAATCATATGCAATATGTGAAGAATTATAAATGAACTTTGTCTTATAAGAAACTATTAATGCTCTCATAAAAACTCTGACTAATGTTGATAGAATTTCGTTTTAGCTTTGCAAACTCAGTGTGTACATTATCATTGATGTATTTTTTATAATTAATGATGATATGGCTCTTTTCTTCCATAATTGGAGCATTTATTGAGAAATCCCCCATGGCTTGACTGATGCGCTTCATCCACTGCACTTTTTCCCTGCTGATTCCTCATGGTTATGGTGCTCAAAATTTATAGAGTTTGTGTTTCTCTTGCTGTTATTTCACATCCTTGTTTTCTGTCTCTTCTCTGTCCCCATATGAATGCTCAGGGGCAAAGCTCTCAGGACCCCCACGTAAGTTGTGCTACCACCCACAGATCTCAACATAGACATGTCCCACAGAAGCCTCCGTTATGCAAAGTGTTGATTGCATAAAATGGTAGAAATAAAATTTCAGTTTTGTGAAGGCAGTTCAAAGTTCATGAGGTTTATAAAAATGGATTTAAGTTCAAGTTCTGGACAGTTTGTGGCAATTAACCTCTCAGAAACTTGTTCAGGCTTTGGTGACTATCATGGATTTGATGGTGTGATTGACAGTTAACTGAAGTTCCTCTCATATACTTTAGTCAATCACTACCAAGAAGCAGTAAAAATAAAGATCCAGCTGGTGGGAGGCGACTGCCCCCACCGCACACGGTGGACAGCGCTTTGGGAAACACAAGTGCTGGGCAGACACTTGGGGTGAATTCGATCTCTCTTCCCCTGCCTGGTGGAATATGCTGCTCATCCACAAACTGCAATGCAAATAATGGTCATTCCGAGAGTCTTCAAACTGAGCTAGAGGCACTGAGTATGAAAGTCCATTGCTCATCCGGGGGCTGAGTACTTCCTTCTAACAAGAGCTATAGAATCACGGTGATGTTGGTAACTGAGGCATCTTCAAACATTTGTCTTTTAGATATAGCTGAGGAAGTAATATTGGATTTTGCTAAAGAACACCCAATCCCTCTGCAGTGGTCATCTCTGCACGCCTCATTACTTTCCACCAAAGGCAGGCAGCAGAAATGGGGCCACCAAAGGACTTTGGTTCCTTAGATTGAACAGAGGACTTTCCAAGTCCCTGGACTTCATTTTCCCTGCGGTCCATGGCTGTGTGGTTCCTTTTGTTATCTCTTTGTTGCCTGGATTTTAGATGTCTTTCCTTATAAACATGTGAACACAGGTGGATGTAGCACACATTGAGGCAACCTGTCTTGCTTTCGTAAGAGTGATTGACACCTTTTTTCATCCTGCTGTTCTAAGTTCCTTTAAATCACCCTTCTATTAGTGGCTAGAAGCAACTGTGTATGACAAAAATGTCATATTTGATTGTTAATCTGACGTGATGAGGACCAAAGGGCTCCTTAGTCCTGGTGGAGGATCTGCATTTTGCAGGGAGCGACCAGCACCCCAAGAAGGAGAGGCTTTCAGGAGGCCACCGCAGCTGCTCGGTGGCAGATGTGGCCAGAACCCAGGGGTCTCGCTGTCCTTAAGATTTCTCTACACCCCGCACCCTTGCTCTCCGCAACTTGTAGAGTGTGTGTGTGCAGACCCTAGCAACAAGCCCTTGCTGCACGCCTGCCTGACATGCTGGCTGATGACTTCAAGCATTGACAGTGCACCTGACAGAGTAATTTCTCCAGTGACTACTCAGATGACATTGTGTGAATTCTTCCTGATGCCACCACAAAATCTCCCTGAAAGGCTGTCACTGTCTGAGCATCCACGCAGACAGTCTTCCTTTGAAATATACCTGAAAATGTCATTCTCACTGTTAAAGACAATGCCAGGTGTCCTAGCAGAGTCATAATGGCTAATTACGACGTCAGCCTCAGCCTCGGTCTCTCCCTGCCGCTGTTGCTCGTGTGTGCTGATCTGTCGACTCTGTCTTGCTGTTCTAGGCTTGTGTGCTGGAGAGGCAGATATTCGACTTCCTCGGATACCAGTGGGCACCGATCCTCGCCAACTTTGTGCATATTATTATCGTCATTCTCGGTTTATTTGGAACTATTCAATATAGACCTCGTTACATAACAGGAGTAAGTACGATTTCCGCCTTTTCTGACTTACTGAAAAAAAAAAAAAAAAACAGATTGATGTTTAGAATATAAATTACTGAAAGAGAGGTGCATTTGGCCCCTGTCGGGAGGTGCAGATCCTCTCTTCATCCTGTGTGCTGCTTCTCAGCTTCAGATGACATTAACGGTAACTGCAAATGTCAGGTTTAAAGCATTTGATTGTGAATGCAATCAGATTGCATTTCCATAAATTGAACTTTCAGCAAATAGTCACCTATAATTACAAACAGTTATGTGGCCCTGTGTTTCTACACTGCAAAGTTGTAGTCTCTGAATTAACAGATTTTATTGGAAAATGTTTCCCTATTTTCAATCATTTCATTTTATCAATTAGATAAAATAGTGTAGAATCAATACCAAGGAGCACACACAATTAGTGTGAAGCTAGTCATACATGAGGGTTAATATTTGAAATCCTCAGAAGCCAGAATATTCTGGACTGTTGTCTCCGCATTCTCCATAATTATCTTTCTGGCTCAGAGGAAGTGCTTTGCATTTCCACTCAAGTTAAACTTACTTAACATAAAAGTGAGATCCAACCGTGTAGCAGTTGCTATGGGAACCATCATTTGGGTGGTGTTTTTTTTTTTTTTTTTAACTTTCCTGGGTGCTTCAGCTCCCAGCTCTCCTTCATTAATGTAGATTTCTTCTTTAGTTCCACCTTTCCCCCCAGTTTCTTCTGTTTTTGACAGGGGAAGCTCTCTAGGCATTTCTTTTAAATCACAAAGTGAGGAGGTGGTGAGCACATGTGTAGCCGTTAGTACAGCCGAAGACTACCACAGCCAGCACCAAGCTGCAGGCTCCCTGGTGCAGGATGGTGCCCCCCCTAAGCTTGCCGCGCCGCCTCCTGATGAAGCAAGAGAATCTCGCTGGTGCCTGCAGAGGCCCCAGGGCAGGACCTGTCTGGTGAAGGAGTGAGAAGAGAGCATCTTCCCTCCAGGACCGCACAGGCACCAGGCCACACTGGTTACCACTCAGGCGATGTGGCTGCCTCGGTTTGCAGTCGGCGGCTCAGTTCCAGTGCCTGGTGTGGGGTCTTTGGTACAAGCAATGAAAGCATCACACAGTTTCTTATATAAACTGCGGTTTGACCTGGTAGAGAAGGACAGCACCCTGACGTCTAGGAGTGGCCTGAAGTCAGGGCGTGCGCGCTGAAGCCTCAGCTCTGCCCAGCGCTCCGTGGCTGCCAACCCCCGTGCCTGTCCTAACTTCTGCTTCGTTACCGCTTTATGCAAAGTAATAATTATAATAGCTCATAATTACTTCTATTAGTTGATACATTATTATAAAATTCGTAACTTTCCTCTCACTAAACTTCATGTCCCCTTTATTATTTTCTTTGTATAATAATAGTGCTCTGAGTTTCGTTATTTAACTGCAACTCATCTCTATTTCTGACAAAGTGACTTAGATAGAAACATAGATGTGGATCAAACTGTGGAACACTTCAAAAGTCGAGAGCTTTGTGTTGTGGAATAAGTGAGGTAGTGCATGCCCCGTAAGATATCACACGGTCTGGTGATGAAGGCGCGCTCAGTATATGTAAGTGGTGATATTTTTCTTACCGTTATTTGAAGGTTACACTAGAATGCCTCCCGCAACAAGAGACCAGAAGGAAACGCACAAAGCCAGGTCTTCCTTGAACTATTTCTTTCCATTTCATTACAAGGTGGTCTGACTCCTAAGATATTCCAGGATTTCCACATATTGAATTACAGTTCCCTCCTTGTAGATGAAACACTGACATACACATGTGCACAGCACCAGCCACTGTCCACGGCGACATAAGAGCAGGAAACCTGGCCCTGAAGCCGCTAAGGTCCTAGGACTGCGGCCTTCCCGCGCTTATCAGACCCAGTTTGAAAACCATTTGAGCTTCTGCAGGAAAGAAGAGAAGGAGCTACACCAGCGACTGGATCTTTTCTCATAGAAGCACCCTTAGTTTGACCTTTCTCCAAGACAGTGTCTAACTTGGAGAATCATTTCACAGCTCTCAGTCCTCTGAAACTCCCACAGCCCAACTCAGCAAGGCATAGGTTGGAAACATAACCTCTAATTTCTACTTGAAAAATAAGTTTTAAGCCTCAGTCTGTTAAAATATAAAACTCCACGTGGGTAAAAGGTGATTAGGAACTCTGTCAGCTGACTGCATAGGAATGATCCCAACCAGGCCAGCCAGTTCATTCTGCTTGTCTTCCCAGTGTTTGACGCTTAAGATAACTGTTCTGAAAAGTGACCTGCAGCCCCACCGCCCTGCAAAGTCCCTTCCTTCCTTCCCGTAGCCCTCCTCCCTTGGCCTTCCGTGCTCAACCTGACGACTGTTCTCAACACCAACACTGCACCTCGGAGGTCTGTTTTATGGTGTCGCTCAGCTCCTTGAATAAAACTCTCTCTCTCTCTCTCTCTCTCTCTCTCTCTCTCTCTCTCTCTCTCTCTCTCTTTCTGCGTAATTTACACGGTAGAAGAAACCATGGCTCTAAGGCCTGGTTTCTAATGCCGCAAGTAAATTGAGGGAAATAAGGAATTGGCCGTAAATGTGAAACACAGAGCTTCAATTTGCCTAAAAATGACAAAAGGAATTAGAGGCAAATGAATCTTAAATGGAATCAAAAGTGCGAGGAACTGTGCTCCATGCAGGATCTTGGTATGGAAAGGCGCCGGCGCCAGGGGTGTGCTGCGGCCGGCAGCGGGGCGCCTGCTGCGGTGCCCGAGCCAGGGCTGCAGGCTCGCTGTGCGCTGCAGGTGTAGACGCCACCAAGGAAGTTAATTTCCCTCTCCACTAAAATACAGGATTTTGTGGCTTCTGCACTGAATGTTTTCTCTTTTCATAAAGTCCAGAATGCAGGATAAAAATAAGCAAACACTTTCATAATTTCAGGAGTGAAAGTTTGTAATAGTTTTCATGGTTGCTTCATTTTATATAAATGAAATATGTCTGATAATATTGAATATCTCATTGGAGTAATGCATTTTATTTACAAATACAAGCAAATTTAGAAATAATACAACTATTCCGTTGTCCATTTCTCACTTCACTTAATGCTATACATTTTGTTATTTCTGTTATTTACCATTATAAGTAATTCCTCAGAATCATCTCTGTAAAATAGCCTCATCTTCCTTTTCGGATCATGCCTTACAAGAAACATTTGGCATAAAAATAAAACGAGTAATTTTAAAGTCCTTACTATAAAATTGACCGTAACCCATGTAGGATTATTGTCCCATGATTATACTATACTTTTTCTGACACTGAATACTGTCCTTTTGCAAAACAAATTCTCCTTCGAACTGAATTTGTTATCTCAAATTAGGTGGACTCTTACTTATTATCCATTTTGTTTTCCTTTTGATAAAATTGTTTTCAGATGTTCACTGTTCTCCTAGAGTTGTAGTGTTTCCTTTACCTAGCTAGCTAGCTAGCATCTCCCAGAGTTTCACAGAATATAATATTGTATGATGTATAAGGAGCTTATATGTTATTAACATATTATATATCATATGATATAATAATGTATAATATATAAATACAAAATAGGTAAAATATTACTAAAATTTCATAAAGATAAAGCTCATAGTACATGAACATAACAGTAATATTTATGAGGGTCATATATTTCTTCAAGTAAAAGTAGGTATTATGTATAATATAATAATGATATTGTCCTTTTAAATAATGTTTCATTTTGATATTGATTACCTTTCTTCTTTTTTGTATCTATTACTTTTGAAATTTGAAAAATTAAATATTATTTTGCAAAATATGAAGGCTTCAGTATCTTTTGATCTAATATAGCTAAATGAAAAGGCCAGTGCCTTCAAAAAAATGTCTAAGAAGAAAGAATTCTTTTTTACTTTTTTCATTGGTGAAACACTGTCAATAACTTATGGGCCATTTTATTATATTGAATTAAAATATTCTCCCTTAAAATTGACATTCTCTAAAATTCTAAGTATAGCATGAACAAATATAATTGAGATAGTGTTGGCAATAAGTGTTTTTCTTCATTAATTTTTCTTTTCATAGGAAGAATTAATTATAATTCTAAATTTGAAACAATTAATTGCAACAAAAATTCACTGATACTGTTTGAGGGCCTCAAACACGTCAAGGAAAGTGAAGTAGAACATTTTAATGATAAGCAAAGAAAATCTGAAGCCAGAACCCACAGGAAGAATCCATGTTGTTTTTTTACCATATTAAATTCCAAAGCAAAGAAAAAGTTAACTTGGATGGAAGAATTCCTAAGTGTATATGTGCTTTTCTTGAGAGTGTTACCTTGTATTAAAAATGGACTCGCCTCCCATCTCCATTTGCGCTAAAGACACTGGCTGGCAGAATGGGATCTGAGATGTCCTGGATTTGTTATTTAATGAGAAAGATTGTTTACGAGTTGCTCTGTTCTTATCAAGCGATCTCAGGAGCACACGGTTCTGGCCTGCTTTTCAGGATGGCAGCATCCCAGGCTTCCTGGTGTGCTGCCGAAGGGAAAGGAACTTGAAGGTCGTCTCCTTTTTTCCTCTCCTCTCTTCCATCAAAACAATCCTACTTTAAGAACTGGAAGTCTGGCCCAGAGGGTAGCTCAGCGGGCTTACACACCTGCCTGGCAAATGTGAGGACTGGGATTCGAATCTCAGTATCACATGCCATGCCAGCCCCACGCCGTGCCAGCCGCGGGAGTTGTGGCATATCCTGTAATCCCAGTGCTGGGGAGGCTGAGGCAGAAGGGTCACTAGGGGCACAAGCTGCATGGTGAGGCTCCATACCAAATGAATGAAAGAATAAACCTTAAGAAAAAACCTGAAGGAAGTTCTAAACAGCTGAATATCTAATAACTCAAATGCCATAAACATGAAGAAGTATGCCAAAATCACAGTAATAATTATAACACATAGTTTTCTTACCACTTATGTTACTTGGTCTTTTGTGCTGTCTTCTTTCACAGCTCCTAGAGGCCTCATGTTAATCTGGCAGACTGTTGTCCAGCTCCTATGACTGGAAAGTAGCAGGCAAAAGCTCTTATCCCAGCATCACCTGGCATAACCATCGTCACAGGGACCTGTTCTTAGTGCCCGGGTTCAGGCTCCCATCTAGCCGATGAATGAAAAATGACTTGGATTTAAAATTCACATGGCATGTGCCACTTGGAGAGAATTTAAATTTTGGGTTGTGGTCTACCATTTCTATCTTAAGGAGTATTTTTGTACTGTATTTAATTTAAGAAGTATCTCAAGAATTGATGGAACCTGTTAACAGCAGATAATTATTCCTTTGAGAGATCAATATCAGAAGGCATGTGTAATCTCTAAAAGCAGTGAATGAAAATAGAAGATTTTTTATTCAGTATTCAGCATTTTGATGCAGATAGATCATTAAAATATTGTAGTTATCGAATGTATTCATCAAATAACAGACTTTAACCTCTAATGTATAATACAAGTGCAATTTAATGAAGGGCAAACTTTTACATTACATTTGTTATCTTTAAAGAGTTTCAAATAATCATATATAGTTTTTCCTTTTTTAAATACTCAAAATATATAAGAATAACAAAGATCTGGAAAAACAAAATATGCACATACAAGCACAATATTGGATCTAATTATCGTCTAAGCATCTTTTCACATCAGGCTAGATTATGATAACAAATTCTAAAATCACATGAATGTGAACCAGTGGGATGATTTTCCTCATTTATTACTGAAAAATTAAGTTTAAAATATGGGGATAAAGCTGTTTAGAAGAAGCAGAGCTGGGGTGGTTAGAAAGAGAAGCCAATATTCATAGATCTTCACTGTTGTTTTATGAGCGTAACTACAAGACTGTGTCACAATAGCCCTTCCTGTTGCACCAAATAATAAAAGAAGAACTGGGTAGCTTTTTAGTCCCTATTTTATTTACTTTGGTGGTACCAGGGATCAAACTCAGGACCTTGCACTTGCCGGACAAGCACTTATTCCACTGAGCTATCTCCCTGGCTAATCCACATTTTAAAACTTTGAGTGGTGATCTTTGAATATTTCTGGGCACTGAACTTCTGTTGCCCAATTTGCACACCTCCTTTTTGTGCTCTGAGTTTTTGTTTCATTTTTTGCTTTGTGATACACTGCATGAAGGCACACACCCTCCTTCGCCCAGTGGGGCAAGGTCACTTTCAGACACAGGGCTCGCCGCTTGACTTCCTTACCATGGCTTGTCTGAAGTAGACACGCTGAAGGAAAGGCCCCTGTCCTTGTGGTCAGGGACAAGGGTCCATGGTAACTGCAACACTGGAGGACAAAACCAGTCGCTGTTTGGTAAAAACAAACTCATACGGCATTTTGTAAAATATAAAGAGATCTCAGAGAGTCTTTACAGAACAGCCGTATAAACCTACCCTGTGTGGGAAGGCAAAAAGGAAAAAAACAAAACAAAACAAAAATAAATAAACAAAACCGCCTCTAAATTTCTAGAATCACCATTCACTGAGGAGCAGTCACGACCCTATTAATTTTCATGAACTCAGGTGTTCGCAGAGAATACACACAATCGCGGGGAGACGCGGTAGTGTTTACTTTTCAGATCACAGGCTTTTAAAAACCTCTAATAATGTCTCCTCCCTAAAAAACGTTTGCACCCCTTGAAGTCCTTGTCAGGAAGTTTTTAATCTATGTTCAAGTACATGTTTTGCCACTTTTAATCAATTCTTCCAGGAAGAAAAAAAAAAATCAAAACGAAATTTACTGCAGTTACAGCATTAAAAATTCACAATTTGTATGTTTGGGACAGAAAATCAATGTAGATTAGAGATGAAGAGACCTGAGATAGTAGTAAATTAACAATACTTCTAATGACTTAGAATAGTTGTGAAAATAAGTTCTTTCCCATAAGCCTAGCAGGGAAGAAGAAGAAGAAGAAAAACATCATTACAAGTTTAATGGATTTAGCCTGTAGTCCTAAAATAAATGTCATAATGTAACATCATGAATGCAATTTATTCTCAAAAGAATGCATACCCTTGAGCAAATAAGAGCCATTTATTCTACAAGAAGATTCTTTGTGTTCTCATTATGCTGTTAGGCTGTGGCTAAAGATTCCTAGAATGCAGTACCTATAAATAATTACATTTTGACAATCCAAATTCATGTTTGCAAATCATCTAAGTACTGTTGGAAATTAATGTTGAAGAAGCAATGGGTGTCGGTTTCTTTGCTAAAATAAAAACTTAGTCATTAAAAAGTTTTAAAAATTAAGAAAAGTGTAGGTTTATGATAACATAAAGTCCCTTTCCTTACCCTCCTTCAGCTGTCTCAAATCCCTTTCTGGGCTACCTCCACTGTGCGTAACTAGTGTTGTTAATTCGGAATTTTCCAACTCCAGGTGGTATCCAATAAAGACTCGCTCCAAATTCTCCCAGACTGCCTTATCTGGGGATCACGCTTGGTGCAGTTTTTCACCTGAGGTTTTTGATTATTGTCTTCTTATCAGAGAGAAAATAGGCTTTTATTTTCCACATGTATCCCCAATATATTTCCCATCGGTAGCCCTTTGTTTAATCTGCTCATCCTCCCCAGAGAATCCCACATGAGCACGCCCTTTTCTGTTCCTATCCAGATTGTTTGCTTTTGGGGTCTGTTCCGCATCAAACCTCCCTACTTCATTATCCTGAATTAGTTCTGCTTTCTTAGAGTTCATGTATTTTCTTTCTCATGTTTTTCAACTTTCAGGGAAAAAAAGGACTGGTAAATTTTAGAATTCTTACATGAAAACAACAAAAGCCCTCTATTCTATTTGAGTTAGGGTTTGCCTAGATTTAGAATTCAGAGGTGACAATTATTTTTCCATAGAATACTGAGGTAATTATCTCATGGCTTTCTAGAAGGTATCGTCACTGATGGCAAATTTGATAACAATCTCTAAATAGCTTCAAAGGAAGTGCGTGAAGTGTTCATTTTATTCTTGTCATATTGGCATTTCCCTAAGAGGTGTCTTCAGTGTGGCCTATTTTAAAATTTAATAGATCCCTTTGATTTGCAGACTTACAGATGCCTTCAGTTTTGGACTTTGTACCTAGTATTTTGATGATTGGAGCATTTGCTTTTGATCCTTTACCTTTGTTTTGAACATTAGCATTTTATCCTCAGATTATTTAATTTAGTGGTTGGGGTACAACTTTTTACTTATTTACCAAAAGTCAGTTTACCTTCTTCGGAGC
>NW_004524610.1:6866521-6869394 GCF_000260255.1 Octodon degus
CACTCAATGTGTGCGCAATTTAAACTTTTCAGTCCTTTATTCCTTGAAATTTCCACTTGATCCTTTTGGCCTGAGTTCAATTCCTGGTTCCAAAAAAAAAAAGTATAGTTAAAAAAAATTTTGAGTTCTTGCTGTTGTCCATAGGTGACTCAAGTCACTGGAAGCAAAACTTCAGATATGTAGAACTACTATGGTGTTCAGAATGGACTTTAGGCTTTCTGAGTTTGTTTTTGTTTTTGTTTTGTTTTTGCAGCAGAACACAAAATGTTTATAGTTTTTATTTTGATAAAAATATTCTTTAGGCCAAGTGCATAGCGCAAGGATGAGGCACGTGTTCAGTGTGCGCAAGGCCCGGATTTCTGTCTTCAACACCAAGCTACACAAAGCTTAATACTGCACCGTTCTTTTAATATACAAATATTTATTTTGCGTCAAATGTGCCTCATACTCTTCTAGACACTGTACATTCAATATTGAAAGGACAAGACTCGAAAAGGAAGAGATATGACAAAGTTGGCAATAAATATTTACACATCATCATTTATCATCAAACGATGACAAAACAATATAAATATTATTTATGCATATATATACATAACCTATCATAAGCGATTCTTACTAAACTGTTGTTTACCTTTAAATTTGAGGAATAAGCAAGAAATAGAATGCAATTACCTGTGACTAACCCTGAAAAGGCTGAAGAAATTTAAGGTATTTGAGCTCAGAAGAGAAGAGAGGAGAGGTATAGAAAAGAAATTAAACATTCTAAGCCCAAAAATCAGCGATAATCCTTTTGTTTGTTTTGAAAATTAAGGGCCAGGGAGACAGCTCAGTAGAATAAGCACTTGCCTGCTTTGAAAATTATATTTCATGTTTTTCAATATATATGTACATTTAATTTTTATTTTCAAATTTAGTACCATGTTACTCATTCTACATTGTCATTTGTTCTTTCATTCATCATTATATTACAGATTTCCGTTTAATTTTATATTTCTGGGTTGAGCTTTAATTTGTAGTATGTATAAATTTCAAATTCTGTCTAACTTTTAATCATTCACCTTCTCTTCTGCTAATTTGTATTCATAGACATTAACTTATTTTGACATGATAGACATTAATCTCTTATTCTAAAATTTGTGATAAAAAACTCACCAAATCTCTCATACGTTTTATGCTGGTCACTAGCAGCTAAGTAATTTTCACCTTAACTTTCTAGTAAAGTATATATAGTGTCTGAGTTTTCTTTACGGCAAGGAATTTCTCATGGAGTTAAAAACTCTAATTTTCTAAGATTTCATTGTTTATTTTTTTATAGTAAATGTTTAGGGTATCTGGTAGGTTCATCTAGGTCTTCAAGAAAATGTTAAATAGCAAGATTTAATTCAAGTACCTGGATATAAGTGTGAAGATGTCTATCTTAGTTATTTTCTCACTGCGGAGACACAAGACACAACATCAGAAATTAAAGGAGGAGTTTATTCGGACTCACAATTTGTAGAGACCACCTCCGCGGTGGAGGCCGTGGCGCTCGTGGCCCGGCAGGCAGGAATCGGAGAGGGACCCACCTGGGAGAAGGGGCCGACCTGCCAACCAGGCCCAGCGACCGTGTCCTCCAACCGCGCCCCTCCTCGCAACGCGGCACTCAGCTTTAACCTCATCAGCGGGCAAATCTGTTGGAATTATCACAACTGCGTCATCCAGTCACCCTCTACACCTCCACCTAGGATCACATGAACTTTTAGGGAACACATCTAAATATAAAGCATAATAAATTCACAATCTTGTTATCAGTTGTGTTACCGCTGTTAGTAATCAGTAAATTACCTTTACGATATTTGGCAATTGCCTTGAATTACTAACAATAGCTAGCCTATTTCATTTAACATCATTTAACCTATAGTATGTTTTGTTTAATTTTTATTTTTATTTATTTTTTTTTACTTAGTTTTTGCTACAGAGTCTCACTGTGTAAATCTGGCTGGCCTTGAAGTCACTAAGTAGACTAGGCAGGTCTAGAACTTGCGGCAATCCTGCCTCAGCTTCTTGAATGCTGGTATTACTTATGTGTGCCAACACACCGACCTAATATGCATTTTAATTTGAATGGATTAAGTTAATGCCTATTCTCATATCATACAGTCTTTTATTACCAGAGTATAACTTATTTCTTTGCTGTCTACTTTCTGTTTAATTGCTATTCATTATTATTATCATCATCATTATTATTTTTGTGTATTTTAGGACAGGGTCTACAGGGTCTTACTACATAGATCAGACTCATAGTGATCTGCCTGTTTTCAGCCTCCCAAGCTCTGGGATTACAGGCGCACGCCACCACACCCAGTGTCAATCTCTGTCTCAGTGTGCCCCGGGGGCAGGACCAGCACAACAAGCCAAGGGATTGAACCCTGGTCACTGCATCTGCCTAAGCAGGTGATTTAATCTACTGAGCTATTTGGCTGGCCCTCAATTGCTATTTTCTGTATTTAATAATTTATTTCTATTTTGCATCTTTATTCATAACTGAGATTGCTCCATATCATTCTATTTGTAGTAGTTTTTCAATCATGCATTTTTCAACAATAAATTATAGTTTCAGAAAATAAGATTCCTGTGGTCTAGAATAGTTCAAATAGCTATAAATGTGTCCTAGAACTCATCTTCAAAACCATTCAGTCCTGCTACTTTCATGAATGGTGGCTCTTTAGCACTCTCTTTAATCTTTTCTAGAGCAATTGGTGTTTGCAGACTTTCCCGTTTTTGGCTTGATTTGGGTAATAGACCTCTTGATGGATCATTTTCTTAAAGCTTTTCATGCTACTATGTTAGCATCCCAAGTCATATCCTTTTCTTTCTCTTAGAATCTCCTT
>NW_004524610.1:6869599-6876495 GCF_000260255.1 Octodon degus
TCTTGGAATCTCTTACCTCTGTGCCAACCTCTTTGCCTGTTGATTCTCTCTCCCGTTTCATCCCCTCTGACTCAAGGGGAGCTAAGCAGCAGTAAGACCCACAAGCCCATGGTCCTCTTCTGCTCTCCTCCTCCATCCAAGGCTACAAGGAAGGTCATTCTTGACCAGCCTGAGCACTACTGGGTTATCTGCTAATTTCTTTGGCAAACAAATGAATTTGTGACTGTCTTTGGTTTGTATTGTCTCAGCATTGTCTGCATCTCAAATAACAATTATAAGTAAGCACTTGAAAACATTTTGACTTCAGAGAGGGTATCATTTTCAAGTTATTCAGTGTAAAACCTGGAGCTGTCTCTCGCAACCCGCTACCTGAAGAAAGTCTTCAGTAGTGGAAATGACTACAGAACGTCTTTGCTGGAAGAGTCTCTACCCAGTTTACTACGAAGTTTTTCTTTCCATTGTGCAATACCACAAAGCACCCTAATATTCATCTCTCTTAGTGTCTTGTGAGTAGTTTTACTTACAGGATTCATTTGACTGTGCAGCTCTCTCCTCAATGAATTCATTGTCCTTTCCTGGTCCTCCCCGACTGGCATTTGTCGATACCTTGTCTGCGCGGCTCATAAACTCTGATGCTCTGGGACCCAAATGCCCGAGCCTGTGTTATCTGCACTCTACAGCTAAACTGCTTGCCTGCCCCTGTCGTTTTCTGGATATGCCTCACTCAGCTTTCTCTTTCTAATCTTTTTCTTTCCTTTTTCCTTTAATGGTACCAGTTTGTTGTGTGTATGGAATTATGTATGGGGAAATGTTTTATTGTATTAAATCCCATTTTGTCTGAGATTTATTTTCCTGGGGAAAGGGGTCACACAGTGTAAGCCAGGATGTATGAGCGAGTGACATGGGTTGTGTCCCTCGGCAACCTCCACACAAGAATTATTATTTTCTGCAAACATGAATTATTAAAAATTAAAAAGAAACAAAAGGAAAAGAAGAAGATCCTTAACAGGGAAGCTAATATTCTTTAAATATGTTATCTAAATATTCTATAAAACTGGAACTATCAGACACTTGATTTAATTTTCTTCCCATTGTTTTGGAAGGCTTGTTTGATGGAAAAATGTCAGTACTTATTTATAGGCAGACATATTTTTGAGTAGTTTTTGTGTAAAAACTTAAGAAGAAGGTAAAATTATGATTTGGCATAATTGTTATTTAATCTTCTAAAATCTTTGCTTTTTTTCCCTCTTGCTATTACTATCATTTTATTTTTATTAGTATTTGTTATGGTTTGTGTCAAGGTGTCCCCCACAAAGCCTGGTGCAGTCACTGGGGCAGGATTCTACAGTTCATGATGAGTTCATGATCCAGCGCTGGGATTATGGGTGTGAGTGCTACACCCCCCCTGGGGCGGACAGCCTGAAGGCAACATAAGGAGGAGAGAGAGGCTTGCTAGCTGCCGATTCTCCTCTGCTCTTTGCTGTCTTCCACCGCCATGAACTGTTGCCCTCTGCCACGTGCCGCTGTGCCTTGGAGCCAGCCAAGTATGGGCTGAAGCCTTCACTGACTGTGAGCTAAATAACCCTTTTCTACTTTAATTTGGATGTTGAGAATTTTGTCCTAGCAATGAAAGAAAAGTATCAAAGACATTATTTTAAGGCAGAACATTTTTCAAGAGTGTGGGGCTGCCAGTGGAGATGGTGAGGGTCTGAAATTTGGGGCTGCAGTAACTCAGCTTCCCATCTGCAGGTCTAAAGCAATCATTTGAGCCGCTTTTCTGTACTGCTCTTTGTACATAACTCTGGAGCGAGGGTTATACCTGGCCTCTATAAAAAGAGAACTCACTGCTGAAGAGCAGGTTTTAAAAAATTCAGCCTGTTTACATGGAGCTTCTACAATTTTGCTACAGAAGAAATTAGTATCATTGGTAATATTTTCTTTGCTTCATTTATATGGAGGAATTAATGTTAAAAGTTAATGACCAGATGAAAAGGTACAATAGTCACTTTTTAATATCTGATACTAACGCTTATTCCTAGGGCAGAGTATAAATCTTTTCAGACATTTTGAAAGAAACAAACTTGAAAATAGTTCAAAACAAACAATGCTGCCTCTTTTCTCCCAAGCTAGTTTTCCACTTGAACACACCCTCATTGTTTGTCATATTTCATTTTTTGAGACCTCAGGGAATGTTTGTCATCAATCTGATGACGCTTCCTCCCCTCCACCCGTGGCTGCACCAGTCATTAGCGGCCACAGATACCTGTCCTGCAAGCCACCTCTTCCCAGAGGGAACATTTCCATACACAGCCAAAGAAGTAGCATAAATCTTTTTTTTTTTTTTTAATGCATTTGGTTGGTACAGAGTCTCCTGATGCAGCTCGGACTCAGAGTGATCCTCCTGTTTACAGTCTCCCCAGCGCTGGGATTCTGGGCGTGCACACTACGCTCAGAGTGTGCTGCCTGCTCAGCCTGCCCTGGGGGCGGAGCTAGAGCAGCATGCAGCGCTGGGGATGGAACCTTGGTCTCTGCGCTCAGCCTGAACTTGCCTAATCAGGCACTTGGTTCACTGAGCTATCTCGCCGGCTCCATCAATCTTTTTAAAAGCTGAAAGAAAGATGTGGCCCCTCTGTTTTATTTAGGTGACCATTTATTTTCTCAAATTCGCTTCTCACTTTACATTGCTTTCAAATGTGCAGTGGGCGAGTCAGCCTGCATGCAGCTTCTGCTTCTGGTTTACCAGAGCGCGAGGGACACCCCTTGGAGGGCTCATTTGCTCTGAGGCAGAACAGCACGTCCACACTGCAAGTGGATAGGTGATTTTTAAAAGCAAGAGTGATGGTATACATGGGGTTACTGGCAGAAAAGTCATCGATTTTTTCCAATCATTGGAAACATTTGGTTGCCTTATTTGCCAATGATTTGCCAGTGACATTGCACCAGTGCCAAGATATTCCTCATTTTACAGCTTTTTCACCTGCATGCATATAAGACTGCCCCAAGTAGAGTTTATTTAAATCTTAATTTAGTTTACAGAAAAGTTTAAACAATCAAAATATTCTCTGCTAGATGTGTGAACATCATAAGATGCATAATGCGGAAGGTACATAATTAAAAACTGCCTTGAAAATCAATTTGCAGAAGAATGGCAGTGCCCTGCGGACATACAGTGGGAAGTCTCTGTGTTCACAGGACCATATCAGAATCCTAGTTATCAAATCTCAGGTGTCACCTTTAAATAAATTATGAGGCAGTGAATCCATTTTAAGTTAAAATTTGACTTTTCACACAGATATTAGACACAATCAGGCAAATAATAACTGAAATGAGGTCTAGGCTCATTCTGTGCAGGCGGGTTTGCTTCCTGGACCCAAATTCTCCCTCACGTACACGGGAATCGGAGCAGGCCCCGGGCAGCACGGCCTTGCCCTGCAAGCCGTGTTCTGAATGTGTGTGGGACAAGTACTAGGATGATGCGGAAGAGCCTGCTGGCCTGCCCGCCCTACCTCCCTTCCTTCTCTCTTTCTCTCTCTGATTCTCTCTCTCTCCCCCTCTCTTTCTCTCTCTATCTCTCTCTGTCTCTGTCTGTCTCTGTCTGCCTCTGTCTGTCTGTCTGTCTGTCTGTCTGTCTGTCTCTCTCTCTCTCTCTCTCCTTCCCTCCCTCCCTCCACCCAAATAGTGCATAATCTTAGTAAACAATGATCATGTCTAAAGTCTCATGATCAGGAGAGTGGTCACAACGCCTAAGATATGCAAAGATTGAATATTAGCAGAAACTTCTATATGCAGACATCTTCCTCCTTGGCATGGTCACTCATGGTAGATTTTTGACTTCACAGAACATGCCTCTTAGTGAAATTAATAATATTTGCAGCACATTGTGGTGTTATCATTTGGCAGCTCTTTAGAGTTCTTTTTCTTTTAAGCAACCCACACTCTCCAAGAAATGAGGGGGCACAGGAATTTGTCACCCCCCCACACACTTACACACACACTTTGAAATGACGCGCTAAAATCTCTAGTATGGCTCCCTGTTAACTGCAAATTCGTGCCCTGAGCATGCTGCTGGGGCTTGAGGCCACAAACAACACCTGGCCAAAACCTGCCTGCTGCCTTGCACTCCTGTGCACAAGCGGCTGAATTCTGGATGACTACTCCTCATTCCCAGTGCAAAGGGCAATAGCAAAGGATTTGTGGCAGTGATATTTCCAGTTCTTTAAGGTCCAGCAAAATATCATCCAGGAAAGCTAGCTATCGCTGTTTGTTTTTGGTACTGTGTTCATTTTCCTGAGGACAGCAATAGTCCTAGATTTGTGGCGTTGCTGTTTTGCCTTCCTCCAGCATGGACAGACCCAGCTGACATGCAATAGGTGACGTGAATGGAAAATTTGAGCAGTCTCACTAGCTGCATAGGGCAGAAGAAAATCACCCTCTGAGGATTACCCCATCCATCCAAACCCATCAATTACTGGATATTTTCTGTTTCATTGTGAAAATCCTTCCAACATCTCTACGTGCGGTTAAACACTGCCCTTCTTCCTTTTAGATTCCTTTCAGTTCTGTGTATTCATGTGTAGGGTTCACTAGAGTACTGAATATCCTAATCTGTGAAATGGGCAGGATAGTATTTATTTTGTTTAATAAGAAGTAGAACAAAAAAAGATTCATGAAATGCGCAGTTAAGAAGCTTACGCTAGCAGTGCCAGGACGGTTTCTAAAAGTAGTATCTCTCAAAAACAACAGGATTTCTGGATAATCAAATCCAGGTGCATCGACAGCTTCCTGGGGTGAGAATTCAAAAAAATGGATCAATAATGAACAAAAAAAAATCTCTTTTAAGTTCGACATACTGTTCTGGTTTGATATTCAAAGGCAATTTAAGGACTACTCATTTCCTTCAGAATATTTTCATACCGCCAGTAATTTTTTTTTTTTGCTTTTATTCGCAAAATTGGCTCCTACCCCTTAGCCACTTCACTGCACTGTATGAACCGTCTCAGCTTTGGCTGTCACCAACAAGTCCAAGGGCTTTAAGATCTATTAAAAACTTAAAGGACCAAGTGAAGATCGCGTCATAACCCTCATAACCATCTACCCCTCACGCTTCTGCCTCAGGAGTGGGCCGCTTTCCTTCTAAGGCTGCTCTTCATTTCTACGGCGCTCATCTATTCAGTTTCACGGCTTATTTTCAGGGCTCCTGCAGCCTGTTGCTAATAATTGGAAAGTAGAAAACTTTGGTAATTACGTTCCAATCTAGAGAAGAATGACTTTTAAAAAGTGCGTCTTCCAAGCTGTTTTGTGAAGATGCCGATAAGAACGGTGTTTCTCAAATCGATTAGAGTCAGCAAACTAATCTGACTGATTCTAAATATGTCACAGATACATGTGTCACTGTGGGTACCAATGCTCTAACACCTAAACAAATGATAGGAAAAAACATAAAGAAATGAGGATCATTCTCATAGGACTTAGGATAGATCCTTCAGCTCATGTATATCTATATAGGTTTCTTTTCTTCCATCAATGACTGTTTATCTCTACTCAAAAATAATTCCCTGGCTGTATTTTCCACAATTTGTGGTTATGGAGGGCAGCAATTTCTCATAAATGGAGTGAAATCAACTGAGATTCAGTGGAACAATATAAATATATCAATTTTGGAGCTAGAAATCATGTCCAAATGTTGTATTCATGTTATTTACCATAGAAATGTCTATGAATATCAATTTTAAAATTTGGATTCTGTTTTATGATACAACATTTAACTGCATGCCTTCAGCAACCAGTTCATTTTTAAGTGTCTGAAAGCACTCACATCTCTTATTCTCATTTTATCTTTTTTAATCAAGTAAAACCAAATTAATAAAACTTTCTGTTGTATTTAAATTTTTACCAAGTTCTTCTGTTTTATACACTATGGCTGTGATATGCAGTGAATATGAATCTTTTATTTTATTCAATTTGATAATCCAGGAAATAGCTGGTGACCAAAATAGGCACCTTTAGGAAGAAACAGTCTGTCAGTTTATTGCCATAATACAAAAAAAAAGATTAGGTCTTCCTAGTACTGTTCTCAATTCTTTCTTATAGAACTCTACAAAAAGTTCTGTAAGAAAGTTTTTCACTAAATTGCCAAAGCTGGCTTCTTGCAATCCTCCTGCCTTAGCCTCCCAGTGTGTTCGAATTATAGGTGTATTCCACCACTCCTTGATACGTGTGTATCTTTCTTTGAAAATTGAGATTTCAAGACAGTGATTTGAAAGAAGAATTAAAAAAAATTAACTGTGAGGAAAATTAAAACTCCTTTCTAAGCGGATGATTTAGTGCTAATCCATTTATTGTTTTGGTAGCTTCACTTTTCTTCAAGAATTTGGACTTGTAATTACTTCAAGCATTGCTTTTTGTTCTTTTTTATGTATGAATAAATACATTTATTTATGTACTTACTGTATTCAAAATTAATCAAAGAGGATTTTCAGAGAACAAACTAATCTCTTCAATTAACTTATCCTCTTTGAGTCTTTGCAAAACCTGGAGAACACTGTGGACCATAAAAGTTTGTGCTTTGGGGGCCCACGAGATAGCTCAGCAAGCTGAAGTGTTGGCTTAGCCGAGCTTAAGCAAGTGCAAGGGCGATGATTCCTGGCACCACATACTGCACCAGCCCCACCCCAGGGCAGGCTGAGCCAGCCACAGAGTCCTGGCTTAGTGGTATATGCCTGTAATCCCAGCGCTGAGGACACTGGAAACAGGAGGATCACAAGGAGTCTGAGTGACGTAGTGAGACCCTGTAATAACCAAGTACATTAAAAGAAGAGGAAGAGGAAGAGGAAGAGGAAGAGGAAGAAGAAGAAGAAGAAGAAGAAGAAGAAGAAGAAGAAGAAGAAGAAGAAGAA
>NW_004524610.1:6876595-6913972 GCF_000260255.1 Octodon degus
GAAGAAGAAGAAGAAGAAGAAGAAGAAGAAGAAGAAGAAGAAGAAGAAGAAGAAGAAGAAGAAGAAGAAGATTTCTGCTCTGCAAATTCAGTGTTTCTGAGACACGCAGTTAGCATGTGGCCAGCCAGTAAGTAAGACTTTTTCTGGTTTAGATCAGTGTCACCAGACAAAAAATTTATGTCCCAGATAAAGGCTCTAGGACTCTTTAAATCAGTGGGCCTCCAATCATCCCCTAGGGCCTGTTTGAAATGAGTTATCTGGGAAACCTACCTGTTGAATTGGAAACTGTGGACAAGGCTCCATGGTCAGCCTTGTAACAAGCTCAGCGGGTGAGTCCATGCATTAAACAATAATACGAGAGGATTTCCTGTTAACACACACAGAGTTCTACGCCTCTCGCTGAAAACAAGTAGACCTTTATGGGGTAGATTCAGTGTTTTCTTTTGTTGTTTATTTCTGGTCTCATTCTGCTACGATCTGATGGTATGTAGGGAGTTATCTCAATTATTTTGTATTTATGTAATCATTTTTATAACCTAAGAATGGTCTATCTTCCATGCACTGGTGAGAATAATGTTGCATTCTGCTTTTCCAGTTCATGTTTTAGTTTTGTTCAGTTGTGTGGGTTAATGCTGATTTTTTTTGTTGACATATATGTGAGAGTTGGGTATTAAATTCCCACTGTGATTTTGGTGTCTACCTGTCCTTCTAACAAATGATGACTAAACAATATATTGCTGGATCATCAATGGATAAAAGAAGTAATTGGGAGAGGAAAGAAATTAAATAGCTCATAGAGTCAAATAACAATGAAGTACAACATACCAAAGCATGCACAAAATAAAAGAATAGCATGATCCCAAATAAGTAATCTAATGATGCATCTCAAAGTGGTAAGGGAAGAGCAGCCCAAATCCAAATGTATTAAAGGAAAGAAACTACAAAGATGAGAGTGGACATAATTGGAATTGAAACTAAAATGTATCAATAAAGAGACAAATGAAGCAAATGTTGGCTTGTTGAATGGCTAAGTAGATTGATAGACCTTGGAATAAACTTACCAAAATTAGGAAAGAGAACAACCATATCAATGAATTTAGAAATGAAAAAGGCAAAATAGCAATGGGCGCAATCAAATTTCAGGAGATTAAAAGAAACTATTTTCAAAACTTATATTCAAGTAAGTTAGACAGATTACTACACAAATATAAATTATGAAAATTAAGCTAAACGATATAAAAACATTAAATAGTCCACTATGATGAGTGAAGTAGAGATATTTTTGTGTGTGTGAAGTAGAGCTAATAGACCCCACCAACCAGAAGTAGTACAGAGCCAAATGGATTCATTCCAAAATTTTACTAGATCTTCAAGGAAGTTCTAATACCAATGACATCACACTCTGTTTTGATGTTAAAATGAAGAGCATTGCCAAAATTCATTCCTTGAATCCAGTATTATGCTAACACCAAAATCAGAAAAAGACTCAACAAAAGAAAATGCCAGGCCAATCCACTTTGTGACTATCGGTATAAAATTCCTCAACAAAGATATCCAGAAATAAAATGCAACAAATTAACAGAAAAACCATACTTCATGACCAAATTGGCTTCACCGAGAAATACAAGGATGTTGAGACATACAAGGATCAATAAGTACACTGTAGAACAGGAACAGAAATAATGACCAAAAAAACCACGACTATTTCAAGAGATAGAGAAAAAGTCTTTGACTGATCAAACATTAATTTATGATTTAAGAAAAACTGACAAAAAGAAATATAGAAGTACCTCACTGATAAAATCATTTATGGCAAAGCCACCACTAACATCACACCAAGTGGAGAAACGCTAATATAATTTTCTTCAACACAGGGTACAAATCATAAGTGGTCATACAAAAGCCTTCTCAATGTAGTAATTACAGCTTTATCCTGAGTAATGAGGTGAGAGAAAGGCAGGAAAAGGATCCACATTGGAAAGAAGTCATTTCTTTGTAGATGGAATGATCTTTTTTACAGAAACACGGAAAAATGCTTTTTAGAGGTGGAAAAGGGATATGTGGGGGAGAGAGGAAAGGGAGATAAAATTATTAGGATGTGATAGATATATTCCCAGTTCCCCAAGGTGAAAGTAGCTATAATAATCAAAGGAGAAATAAATAAATAAATTTGAAATCTGTAAATAGGCCAAGCCCATGCTTATCTTTACTGTTGTTTGTATTCACTTCAGTGTATTTGCCAAAAGTAAAACTCTTCTGTTCCTTTTTTAAACTTCACTTTTTAAATAATTTTATTAAGAAACAAATATTAATGAGACAGTTTCACAACCGATTACTGGCACATTTACAGTAATTAATGCATTGTATATTGTTGTCTTAGTGGTTACTCATTGTGTAAGATGCAGACATGATATTCTGTCTCAAAGACTATTACAACAAACCTCTCTATTCATTGAATTAAGAGAATGGAAGTGTATATCTATCTTAGCTATTTTGAGTATACAGATACAAAAGGGTTGTTCATTTCTATCCCAATTTTTTTTGGTTAGTTTTGTCAGAGAAGGGCATTCCAAAGTCATTTAAATATTATAGGTGCTTGAATTCAACAGAATCTCCCAATAAATTCTAGTAGTCCATAATAGTAGTGGGTTTTCCATAAGACTGGCAATGTCCAAAGTTGTTGACTTGAGCTTTTTACAGCTTAGCACATTAATATGGCTTTACTTTTTAATTTTATTTCATTAAGAAACAAATATCATGAGACACTTTCCGAGCTGATTAATAGGACATTTTTAGTAATTAATACATTGCACATTGTTATCTTCTCAGTGGTCATCCACAGCACAAGAAGCAGCCAGGACTTCCCGTCCAAACACTACTCCTAGAAATCCTTCCTCTCACTGAGTCAAGTGAAAGCAGCCATACATCTATCCTAACTATTCTGTATATACAAATACACAATGGTCCTTCCTCTGTATCCTCCTTCTCCAGTTCAGTCCTGTCAGAGATGGGGATTCTATTGGCATCTAAATATTCAGTTCTTAAACATGATCTCTGCTTTCTCCAGGATAGAAAAGATGAGGCCGTTTCCCAGAGGGAGCCTCCTTCTGAAGCTGTACTCTAGGAGTCATTATACTGAAGTGGGGGTGGAGGACCTCACCTACATTGTATTTGACTTTTGCTATTTAAAAATTTAGTTCCAGGGGCCGTGGAGATGACGCAGCAGAATAAGCACTTCGCTGGCAAGTGCAAGGGCCTGAGTTTAATCCCCGGTTCTGCAAGAATAAATAAATAAATATAAATAAATAAATAATTTCGTTCCAAGCATTGATAATTTTGAGGGACCACAGAAAAGGGCCTTTCCTTCAGAGGAAGCCATTTGTCTGAGTGGACTCTCATCTGTGAGACCAGTTATAGTGGCTCAAATGCTTCCGGTCTTTTACTTTATGCCAGCTGGGGGCTGTCAGTGCTGGGGACTGATGCTGAGGATTTGCTCTGCTCTTAGGGTTTCAGTTACAATTTAGCAGAATTCCGTTTATCTTGCTTACTCTTGCGTAGGGTATTTTCCTTTCTATTTTTTTCTTTCAAGAGCAACACGCTGCTACCTACCTGTGAGAAATCGTATCTGCATAGTCAATCTATTTTCTGTTCTACAGAGAGTGGATGTGCAACACTGACATATTGAGCCTATTATGTTCCCATGGTAACCATCTGGCATTTGTTTTGCTATAGAATTGGACCCCTCTGTATATTCTGGTTTTCTCCTTTGTCACCAAGATTTGTAACTTAACTTATAAAATGCATATTCTAAAAAACAAATTCTCTAGTTTACTAACCCACTCTCCTATTGAAAGATGTGTTTCATTGGGCATGAGGATAAGCCAAGCTATAATCTGTAACTGGTATTCCAGAAGAATAATTTGTTGATGTCGTAACATATCAGAAAAATAATCCATGTCAAAATTTTCATTAAAACATTCAAAGTATGTAGTTATGTTTTAAAACTTGATTCAAGTTGTAGAACGCATCAATACATACTGGAAGTGTCTATCTTCATTCTGTCATCTGTGATATTGCTGAAAAATCCTTCTACAGACATACCTCTAATATTATTAACAGTTTTTTATGTAAAATCTCTGCTGCTCATTTCCTTTGTATTACAAAGGAATCATGCTGCACCAAGAACTGTTGATGACCAATGCATTAAGTCATGAACTTTTAAATCCTTAATTACAAAATGTTCATGCTACCTGCCAATGAGCCAGACACCACAGATGCCTTTACTCCTGCTACATTGGAACATAGATATCCCAACACTTCATTGACTTGTAATAATACAAAGTGCCGGTCCTTCTATGAAGATTCTACATGCATATCAGATTAACAAATAGTGTAATTTCTCCCCAGTGGCCAATGTCTTGCAGGTGACATCCCAAGATGCCCACAGATGCTGTCCTGTTGCTACCCAGCATTTTTTTTTCTGATTTCCCAAACCCTGGTGGTACATGTCATTCAAGCGCAGCCCCTGGCCTTATGCCAGGCTTCCTCTTAGAACCTGCTTTCTTTCTGTCCTCTGAAATCCCACAGTCCATGTACAGAGGACATCTTAAAATGATGTTTATTCCTTTCCTCAGAGGAGTTCTTTTCTCATTGTCAATTTAGACATTATTACAGATTCATATGGGAGAGATAGTGAATACAAAATTTACGTGCTAGCCACAATGTCAACTTTAGCTTTTCCCTGGCCAAACTAGCTCTTGTTCTACTTACATCTCTTAAACTTTAAGCAAGTTTAAGTACATGCTGGCATACGAATGTTCACTATCATTCCTCAGCATTCTCAATATCTGACTGAAGGAAGCCAGCAAACCTCTGAACACGTGCCCACTGAAAAAGTTTTACTTGTCCACAGTTGCAAGCCAGGGCTTTCTCTCATAGTGATAAGAGATACAATTGGATATACGCTTGGAAATGAACACTCTCTCAAAATTTAATATAATTTCCTTCACTAAAAAAATCACAAAATGTGCGAAAGTCCTTGAATCAGAGGCTGAAGCCTGGCCGTGCTGTGTGAAATCAGACAGCTGATCCGCTCTTCCCCAGTCCAGGCAGAGCTTTCCAAGGTGACTTCTTCCCTCTCACTTCTCAGCTGTCTAGTGTGGGATAAAAGACCAGCAAATAATCCTGGGGATGCGCACTGCAGAGGTGTCTCTCCGAGCCCTCCTCCGTGGCTGTAACGTGCCTGCTATTTTTCTGCTTCTCTGTAACTCCGGCCACTCCCCACTGAAACTTATTGGCAGTGATGGAGATGGCTTCCATTCTCTTCTGAAGTTGCCAGAACTCTTCTAGCAGAATGTTATTTAAAATTGCTTTCATGTCTCTGCTTCTTCCAAGTCTCTATAACAAAATTACGAGAGGCACTTAACCTGTCTTCTGTCCTCTCTTACTATCTTTCCAGTCAATATTTCCATTATGATTTCCAACTTTTAGGGGTCAGCATAAAAAAGGCCACCACATTTTCAAGCTTTACTTCTTGTCAGCAGTACTATTACCAAGCATGGGACATGTTCCTGATACCGAAAAGAAGATTAAGTAGCATGCGTGGTTGTAAACTGCTGCACAAAGATGTGACAATAGGTCCCCTGCTTACAATTTTCATAACTTACCTGTCAACAGCTCTATTTCTTTGGGGGCTATTTTTATGGGTCACTATCTATAGTCAGGGATAGGTGAGAAGGTCAAGGAAAAGGAAAAAAGGAAAGCTATAACTAATTTGTAGTCTTAAATATAAAATGGTAGAGTCCAGCAAAGAGATTTCTCTTCTGTAAGCTCAGGAGAAAATGTGAAAGTGAAGGTGCTTGGAAGGACAGGAGACACAATATGGGTAAGGGTGTGTGCTCTGCTTTGAGCTATTTGGAACAGCACGAGACATGTTTTGCAGTGTTGTGAGACCACAAAAAGCCATCTGCGAAGTCTTCTGAGAGCAAGACTGGCTGAGAACCCCCAGGCTAAGGAGGTAGCAGGTGTCACCACAGCAGCCATGCACGGGCATCTGCACATGGCCTGAGGGGCGCTGGTGAAAAGTCTCCCACCCCTTCCCCTTCTGGTCCCCCTTGCCCTCTTCTCCTACTTCTCCCTCTCCACCCCTCTCCCTCCCTTTCCACCCCTCCCTATTTCTCCTTCTTCACTCCCTTCTCTTCCCCCCTTTTCTCTTTCTCTTTCTCTTTCACCTTCTCCTTCGTCTATCTTCCTAGTTGTAAAATGACAAATAAGTGCATAATCTACTTCAATATGTTCATATCTAACTGATTCTGAAAGCAAGAGGAACTTCGTTCTGCCAGGAACAGAATCTCTCCCACAGTTTAGCAGAGCCCTGCAGACGCTGCTGCTGCTGCCAGGTTACATGAACACCCTTGTGAAGGGCTTTGATTCTGAGGAGGAGGAGGAGACACAGGGAGGAGAGGAGGCAAACTCGGAGGAGAAACCAGTGGCAACCTCAGAGGGCTGGAGTTCATCCCTGGAAGGAGTAAATGAGAGAAGTTGACAAGCAAGAAGAGTAACTATAATTACTAAAATTCCCTTTAGGAATCACATAGATTCAAGGAGTTTCTTCTTAACTAAGGTACATAACTGATAAAAACAAACTTTTTAAACTGTTACTCCACAGTGTAATATTTTTTTTTATAAGCATGTATTTTTCTTATATTTTTCCCAGCCAGGTCATCTCTTTGAAAAGAAATCTGACATTTTAAAAGACCAAATTCTCTAACCATAGCATTGCCAATAATTCCTGGTTTTAATGAATATTTTGGAAATAGTGAAAACGAGGAAATTTGTTTAGAATAATATGTAAAAAGTACTTGCAAATTTTAAAGATGCAATTAGCATGTATACTGACTACACTTTTGCAACCCCCTAGGCCCCTGTCCAGCCTCCCCCGGCGTTCATTTTCTAATTTCATTTTTCTTGCCCATAGCTTCAAAAGTTTTGTTCTGATCAAATACCAAAGTTAATTGGGTTAAACTTAATTATTCACTGAAAGCTTTCTTAAGATTGTCTAAAAAGTTGTACAAAAGACATTTAACTTAAAGTATAACTCACCAATTAGGACTACTGCGCTTTGTGAAATAATTTGTTTCACGGCATGGGGGTCTCCGAGCTGCTCTGCTCTGTGGACCTGTGTGGCCACAGCGTTCCTCAGATCAGCCCCTGGGGGAGCAGAGGGGCCCAGCACAGCGGGGTTCGCTTGATGGGCAATAAGGACTTGCATGCAAGAGATGCTTTGTAAAGCTTGTTCCAGTGCCCACATCTTCTGATTCTCAATTTCTCTTCTTTGTGAAATTTTTGTGAGAGATTAGACTATGCCTCCATGACACAGATCAGACATTTTAGTTAAAATTTGCTTATTAATCTTTTCTCATTGCTAAGATTATTCTCATGTTTTTAATATGCTTAAGATGACAATATGGATGGTCTTCAAAACTTATCTTTGTGCTCTCACCGTATGCAAACTTACAAATGCTGCCTTCGACTTTTGCATATTGATTTTCTAAGGTAATCGTCAGAGGAGAGTTAATGAAAACAGCACCAAAAGAAAAAAGTCATCCTCTCCCATGCTCCATACACTTTAGCATACATAAAGGTATACAGTGTGCAAAGTATCACCTTCCACTTTAAGGGTTGCACATCACGCATAGGGAGTAGTGGACACACTGATGGATGAAAAGTGAAGAAGAAGAAGGAACACCCACAGCGAGGCTTAATGAAGATCGAATTAGGGCTGGAAACTGAGAATGCATGCTATCTGTGCAGACAAAATAGTGCAAGAAGTGGGTCGTGACCCAGGAGACAGAGGCACGTGAGAGCATTTCACATTCATGGGCCTCCCAGCTTTGGCACAAGGGTTAGGAGAGTGGCATTTGTCTATGACATTTATATTTTATTCTATAAGTCAGTCGTTTTTGGCCTGACCCTGTGGGTTATGCTGCACTAAATTAAGATACCGTCAGGCATGTTTGGACTGACTCCATGGATTATGGTGCTTTAAAATTAAGATGCAGAATGTACCTACACCTTTCAGGGGAAAGACTGTCTCAGTAACCACTTCTATATGAGAACTCTAGACTGCCCAAAATATTTAAAAGAGCTGGTATAAAGACAGCTATTGTTTTTGAATAAAGAAAATCATATTAAAAATTGTAATATTGCAATAACCAGTCTAGAAACAATAGTAGACTTATGACTGGAAGAGATATTATGAGACCTGCAATATTGTACGTGAGAAATGAGGCAGAATTTGTGGGGCAGAAGTTGGAACTAGAAGAGAGTAGACTCCAGAGAGACAGAGGCCTGAAAGTGTGAGCCTGCTCACTGTCCCAAGGGAGAGTGTCCAATGAGTAGCAAGTTTAGGACTTGAGTGGCCAGATGGACAAAAATGCCACTTGCTTTGGCAGGCAGTGACAGGCAAGCCAAATTCTGGCATGGAGGTGAGGAGCTTAGTTGAGGCATTGCTGAATGGTCAGTGCCTGTTCACAGTTACATGAAACTGCCAGTCAGCAGACATAGACAAAATTTGAAACTACTGGAAGCGGTATTTCACAGGGCTACAAAGTTATTCAGTCATCAATATTTAAGCCAAGATCAGCGACAGCAAACATGTTAGTACTTGGCCATTCGGCTTTTCCATTGCTAGGGTCCAGTACATGACAGCCACATCATAAAGAAGAGTTCTACTTTGGCACGCTATTCAGCCCATGATGGGCCAGCTCCAGCCAGGAGTGCCACAGTGGAGGCACGTGGAGGAGCGAAGCCCCTGAGCTTGTGGCAGCTGGGAGGCACCAACGGAAAAGCAGAGCAAAGCAGGGAAGGGCTGCGCAGAGCACTGAGGGCAGGCCCTGCCAGGCAGCCCGACACTTAGGAGCATGCTCTCCTCATCTACCGGGCATTTCCTAATCCCGTGAACTTGCCAACCAGGGCTTGAGGTCATAATGTTTTAATGATAAGCCGGTTTTATCCATTCCCATGGTAAACTTTGTTCATTGACTCTGGAAATTTGTCTTACTGAGCCTAAATTCTACCTTAATTCTTAATGCTATTACCCACATGTCCAGCCATTTTCAACTCTAGGATGAAGCAATTGACTTAAGTTTTTGTTACATGCTTGCTTTAGATTATAGATGAAGGCAAGCCTAGAGTATAAGAAGATAAAGAGAATGTATGTAGAGGCCTACTTAAGAAAAAGAAAAAAATATATGGATGGAAAAGAATGGGAAAAAGACACAGGCAGTACAGCCTGAGAAACAGATTGAGAACTCTAAGAGCAGTGCCATGCAAGTTGAGGAACTACACCTTCAGGAAGAAAGAAATGTCCAACAACAGAAGGGTAACTACTTAGAGCCTCTTGCATAGGCCATAAATGTACCTGTAATTTTCATACAACAAATTAAATGATACACTGGGTAACTTCAATTAAGAAAATCATAGACATTGCAGGAAGAGAAGTAAAATTGCTGGAATGTAACGAAGGAAAACTAACTGAGGTAGTGAAGGATTTTGTACAATTTTCTAAAGATCAGCTATGAAAGAATAAAAATAGGTATTAGTGAGTGAGATAGAAGGAATCTTCTAACGGCTTTCTGTTTTTGTAAGATGAAAACCACTCATTTGTTTAACAATTTGGAGAAATAAGCTATGAAACACAAAGATGTTTACAAGTGTCAGGACTGGAACTGTAGTCTAAGAATACTGGCGTTACATTGGAGAATGCAGTAAGATACAGTGATAATGTGAAGAGCCAATTAGGAGAGATTCAGAGAAGGAAAGAGCTAATTTAGGCAGTGGCCTTAAGATTGTAGAGAACATATATTCAAGAATACTTATGACATTTCATTGGCAGCACTTGTAAAATTACTGGATTCAGAGTTTTGAAAGGAGATATTTTGTCAAGAAGCCTGTGTTTGGCAGTAGACCATACTGTTTCTAATAAATAAAATGATGCCTTTCTCCAGGGAAAGCTTGATAAGGGAAGAAATAAAATTGTATCTGACAAATAAGATACCCAAGTAGAGCTATTCAGGGACTTAGCATCTGTAGTAAGTACGAACACCATTGTACTGTGGACCACAGGAAAGGCAAGGGGTTATCTTAGTGTTTTATGGCTAATCCCATGTTCTTAGGTTTAGCTTTATTTATGTCTTTTTCTAGAGACATTTTCTTGTTCAGGCACTGAGCTCTCTCTCTCTCTCTCTCTCTCTCTCTCTCTCTCTCTCTCTCTCTCTCTCTCTCTCATGTAAAGGAAGTCCTATTGGCTTTCTTTTTCATCCTCACTACCTCGTTCCCTCCTCTGGCTACCTTGGAGTATTTGTTTCGTGGTTAACTCCTCCACGTTGCCCTTGCTCTTCAGGAAATCTTAGATGTTTCTGCCTTCACCTCCACTACCACAGCCAAAGAACTCAGGACTCATCTACAATCAAAACTACAAGCCTTTTTGAGTGGAGTTATTTTAAAATAGATTAAAATAGCTTGGTAGATTGGAATCTTTTTCTTCTCCAAATATGTAAGAAGTTTCTCCTTATAACTGAAAGAGTAGGAGGCTAGGGAGATGGCTCAGTAGAATAAGTGCTTGTCTGACAAGTGCAAAGCCCTGAGTTCAATCCCCGGTTCCGCCAAAAAATAAATAAATAAATAAAATAACTGAAAGAGTTGATAAGCAAGAAATTTAGGGTGGAAGAACATTGAAAAACAAATGCTTGCTCTGAAGTGACTTCCAAGTCTCAGTTTTTTCAGGCCCTAGACGGACTCCAAGAACGGGCTCTGTCTCGATGGGCCGTGTGCAGAGAGGTAAAGAATGTTGTTTTCACTGCTATGTTACGCATTTGCTGTATATCTAACACTATTGGGAAATGAATGCAAGAGTCTTTTACCATCTAAAAACCATTGTGGATCATAATTCCTCACGCATAGCCTAGATCTTTGAGGAATTTTAATGTATACGAGTATTATTTCAGTCCTACCAAGGGGAGATTAAAGAAAACCAACTCTGCCATGACTCAGCACTTTTACTGGTCAGCGCAGCAAGCTGCCCTTGGAATGCATATGCCGAGGGCTCACCTGTGCAAATTAAATAGGTGCCGGATCACTCTAATGCCCAGCTATGACATATATATTCATGTTCCCCTTTATCTTAGTAGCATGATGACAAACTATTTTAAGACCCACAAGTCTTGCACAGTTTTGTTCCATTTATTACTGTTTGAGCCTCTGTATTAGGAGATAAGTCAACCTGAACAGCCTGAGAAGTGCAATCTTGCTTGTGAGAAGATAGCATATGCTCCTCTGTACGTAAGTAAGCAAAATTAGAGCATAATGCAATCAGAAAATATTTGTAACCCTTCTCTGAGGAAACACTGCAGCTGAAGGGCAAATCAAAAGAATTTACAATTATTCCATGTTTAACAAGGGCCAGGAGTTTGAGACAGAAAGCCCGGTAATATACAAAGCGGCTTCTTTTATCACAGGGGGAAGTCAGTGAGCCCTTATAAGGTCTAACATGGACTCTGTAGGAAAATTGTCCCCGACATAATCTCAGTTTATATAAGAAATACTCTGAATAGAATCAGTTCTCTAACAGAATTACACATGAAACAGGAGAAAGGGTACGTGTGTTAGCTTTCACTTGGATCTGAACAATTCATTAATAAAAGCAAGCTGTACTATACATTAAGTAAAGGAGGTGAAAACTAATTTTTTAGCTGCCATGGCTGTCTCAGGGTATGCAGGGTAATTACTGTGTGCATCATTAAATTACAGCTCGTCAGTGGCTTATTCTACCAGGCACTATCTCAAGAAAGCTCTGAGGAAGGAATGAAGGAGGGCAGATGGGCTTGGATGCTGTGCAAGGTTGTTTAACAGGTTGAAGGTTTGATGAGCTCAGGTTGAAATATTTATATTTACAGGAGAAGAAGCCATTAATCCATCCTGGACAAATAGCTTGCAATCAATAGCTATGTGTATCCTGTGGTTGTCACTGATGAAAGTGGAAAGCTTTTAATATACATAAAGGTTGACAATTACAATTGAATTTCTTGTTCTTTATTACCTTGATTCATAGGAAAATATCCTCTTAAAGTAATGAAAATTGCTACATCTTGGAATTAGTTATTAAAGACACTAGTTTTGTTGTTCTTCTAGAGATGAGTATGTCAGATATGCACCTATTAAAAATGAACCTTTCTCACAAGTGTTGTACTGGCTTTTAACAAATTTAACCAGTTATGTTTGAATGAAATCTAGATATTCTTTCTAGCTATAATAATCAATTACAGTACTTGTGTTTATTATTTCAACATACAAAGTATGATGGATGATGAGCAATTTATTTATAATTCTAAGTTAAACAGAAGGCACTTAGTTCTTTTAACTATTCATTTAAAACTATTGTGACATTTGGTAGACTAGTCAGCATTTTCCCACAAGTTAATCTTTACATCTCTGAAGATTATTAGTCAGTCAAAGGTCAGTCAAGTTTATATTACATCTAAATATAGCCAAACTTAATATCATTCTGTAGCAATATAAAAAAAAAGGTCAAAGCAGAAATTTTTCTGAGTAGATACTGCTCTCATGCACCATTCTGCTTTTTTAAAAATATATTTAGTACAGGGTGTACAGGGTCGACAGGGTCTTACTACACAGATCAGAACTGTAGCGATCCTCCTGTTTTCAGCCTCCCAAGTGCTGGGATCACAGGCATGTGCCACCACACCCAGTCTCGACTGCCGTCTCAGCGTGCCCCATGGTCAGGACTGGCACAGTACACTAGGGGTTGATCCCCGGCTGCTGTGCTCTGCCAAAGCAGGACAATTCTGTTTTGTTTTGTTGTGCAAACAGTAAATTCTGAAATATTCAGCTTTCAGAAGTTGAAATCCACTCAGAATTTCTCGACAACACAATGTTTGTTGTGTTCATAATCTTTGTTGTATGTTCATAAACTATAATCATATTTAAAAAAGAAATCCAAGGATTTAATCTTAGAACATTCTTTAAAAATAATGTTTTTAGTCTTTTATTTATTTGGTACAGGGTCTTGCTACACAGCTCAGACTCACAGTGATCCTCCTGTCTCAGCCTCCCCAGTGCTGGGATTACGGGCATGCGCCACCATGTTGGGTTTTGGTTGCTGGTACAGTGCTCCCATAAACCAGCAAGGCCTGTGGTACTGGGATCAAACTCAGGCTTTTGCTCTTTCCAGGTAGGCACTCAGACTGCTGTGGCGCTATCTGCACAGCCCAATCTTAGCACTCTTGTTCCTACTTTGTTTTATTTTTCCAGTATTGGGAATCAAACTCAGGACCTCGCACTTGCCAGACAGGCTCTGTGCTGCTGAGCTACAGAAATAGCCCTCTTACTCCGACTTTACCAAAGATGCATCACTTTCTCAAATGTATTCACTCATTTTATGCTGATGGCTAAAACTGAGGGTGATCTGGTACCCCCATGTTTGCACACTGAAGCCATCTACTATATTTGAGGTAGGTGGAAAAATGAACTAACAATCCAAATGCTTTTGGAAAGGAAGGGGTCCATTTGAATTTTCTATTATGATTGTAGTTTAAATATGGCCAGGGGGTGGAAAGCAGTGTGAACATTTCCCTGCCCATTACAAAAGATCAAGTCTGACACCCACAGAACAGAAACAGGTTAAGAGGAGAGAGCATGGTATGTGTATATCTTCATGGCTGAAGAAGGCATGGGAGCCTTCGAGTTGAAGCCTAGGGACACACAAAGAACTGCACAGTTTTAGGTGCAATGAAGCATGCACCACTGTGCAAAAATATGAGAGCACAAAATGGTAAGCATAATAGAAATACGAATGGGGAGATGCAGCAAGCCCTGCTTAGGTTCTTTTGCCTCCTCAGGTGCATCATTTCTGCTGGATATGAGCAGAGACCCTTCTAAATGAAGGGCCATTTTCACAGCCAACTCCCACATAAAAAGAGGTAGCATAGTAATAATTTTAAAGTTAATGACTAGCATTGGGAGAGTGAGGGTTCTAGGTTTACACCCTCCCTGGGCAAAGAAAAGTTCTAGTTTCTGTGATTTGCCTTGTGCTGGGATTGAATGATGAGGAGTGTTATGGTTTGTGTCTAGTTGTCCCCCCAAATCCTCATGCAGTCACGGGGTGGACCCCTAGACTTTGTGATTAATTCGTGATCTGGTGCTGGGATTATAGGTGTGAGTGCTACAGCCAGCCTGAGGCAGACAGCATGAGCGCAGCATAAGGGAGACAGCCTTACTCTCTGTGACCATATTGTTGCTCCTGCCCTTTTGCTTTTTCTGGTATGCTGTTCTCTGCCGCCATGAACTGCTGCCCCCTTCCATGTGCCGCTCTGCCTTGGACCCAGCTGTGTGTGGACTGAAACCTCCACAAACTGTAAGCTAAATAAACCTTTCCTTCCTCAATTTTGTGTGTTGGGTATTTAGTCCCAGCAGTGAGAGAAAAGTAACTGAGACATGCAGCAAGAGACCGAAGCTCAGGAAAAGGTGAGAGAGAGAAACTCTGCCTCTAAGTCTTTATGATGGGGCAATATTTTCTGAGTCCCAATGGTACAGTTGAACCAATTCTAACAACACTAATTTGGAAACTCAACAGAAAGTCTATTGTAGAGTACTATACTTGTTGATCTGGTAAACACATGAAGATATAGAAACCTAGGAAAGTCATTTTTTGCATTATATGTGAGCTTTGGATTTCCACTTTTGTTTTAGAAAAGATAAATAGATTAAATCTGAAAAAAAGAAGCTTAATGGCATATAGTTCAATTTTTAGAAAACAGAGTAATCAGAGATTATAGAAGTCTTCAAATCCAAACCACTAATTTTAGATAAGTTACTGAATGCTGAGAAAGGGTAAGTCATTTCCACAGCCCTATAAAATTGGTGTAAAAGTCCAAAGCCTGGAGTCAGCTCACTGGTAGTTTTAAAATCACACCATGCTGCATGAACTAAGTCATACCAAGAGAACTTTTCAGTTTAAAAATATGTTTGTGTCAATTTATCAACTGGAAATAATGGGAAGCCTGAGGTCAAGTTAGCATTGCAATGAGTAACACAGTTATGCCTCTATGTTGTAGACATGTTCTTTAATGTTTTAATGTATCAAAGAGCCAAATTCATATTTCAAAAGTGTTACTAAGACTTCTATTTTATTGACAGCTTATTATTTTTATTTAAATATTTCACTATTTCTTGAAATGCTGGATTTTCTCAATTATTGGTTAAGACTCTTATGCTGCATGATCTCAGATATGAGAATGACTTTAGGGACATAATTGTCTCACTGTGAATTTCTTGAGTCAGACACCATGGCTCTCTAGACTCGCCTTGGTCATAATATTACATCACTTTACTTTTCAGGCCCTTTTAGTGGCACATACCAGTTATCCTCCATTTATTTCATGCCAGAATGTTGGCCAAATGCCACCCTTGTATCTGACTTCCTTTTTTTGTTTCCTCTTTCTCTTCTTTCTCTGGTAGAAGTCAATCTTTGATTCTTGCCTTCATTCTCATTCTATGATACACAATCCCCAAAATAGTCAAAGAAATCAGATCACTTTCTTAGGACTGTCTCTATGTGTGTACTGGAATTGAAACTCCTGTGCTTCACAGAAACCTGAAGTTCCTTAGATAAAGGTAGCTTGTTCAAATTGCTTATCATTTCAAAATGTATTCATCACAAATGTCTGTGACTGACTCAACATTGAAACCAAACCACTCACCCAAAGGAAGAAAAGTGCATTGTAAGACAACAGCTTCATTAGTGTTGACGTGGGTTCAAAACCAATAGCATAATTAAATTAGCCCCTTTGAGTGGGTTGATATATTTCATTGTGATTTTAAATTATTAGCTTTGCAGGTGCATTGTACATGCATTTAATTGCTACTCACAACAATACTAGTGTCACTGATACATCACTGCTTAACACAAGTCTTAAGTTGCCCTCTTTGAAATCATGAGTAGCAGCTTAATATATGAAATTTTGTTTTGGTTGTATATATAGAACACAAAAGCACAAATACTTCTCCTTATGATTTGTTAGAACTGGCCAAAATATTATTATGCTTAGGAAGATATTACAAACCTACTAGTAAACTGGATAATAATCACATAATTCTAGATTTATTAGAAAATTGGCCAGAATTTATTAAAAAATTGAGCAGAATCTGACAGTAGCTCTTCTAACAAACATAACCAAAAACTTCACTGAAGTTGACAGTGAGATGAGCAAGCTGCCCTCATTTCGGTGGACCCAAACCCTTGGCTCTAGAAGGGAGGGATGATACAGTGGTAGGGAGGGCAGAGAACAGAAGAAGGCACAGAGAGAAAGCATTCTGAGGCCTGAAAGCTTTGTTTTGGTGTTGATTCCACGTTTTGGACTCCAATGCTAGAACAACTTATACATTAATAACAAAATAAATAGAAAAGATTTTGTTTTCTCATTTATCACATCAATGTGTGTTCTTGTAGACTTTCAATCGAAGGCTAAGTGAGGGAGATAACTCAGTGGCATAAGTGCCTACCTGGCAAACTCAAGATCATGAGTTCAGTCCCTGGTACCAAAATAATAATAATAATAATAATAATAATAATAATAATAATTAATAATAATAATGTGAGTTGAGTCAATCCAAGTCTGAAACTGGTTTTCAAATAGTTAGACCACTTGGCTCTCCTTCCCATTGATTTGTCAAAGTACTTCCATCTGAGCAAAAAGTGAGTTGCTCAGAGAACGACATGGAGGTCCACTGTCACATGTTGAGTCACGTTGCAATGCCTTCAGTGATTATCTGCACAGTCCAAGACTGAGGAGCCCCAACTTTGGCCAAAATTTCACTCTAGGATTCACAAATGTATAAAACTCTAACTTGCTTGAAAAATATACACATACTAGGAAGAGAATAGGATTCACAGTCAGCACAGAGATCCTCAACTTATTCACCCACCCTGCTGCTGTAATGTCACTCACGTCCTTCCCTTGTGGACACACTCTGTGTACTTAGGTATAAACTCACCCTTTGGAGAATCAAGATTCATGCTCCTAGTTTAAAAATAGGAAGTCTCAGATTAGCCAGGTGAGAAGTAGTGACTCCTGTACTCATTTCTGTGAAAAACAAGCGAAGCAGACACAAAAACGTACAGGAAGCAGCATGGCTGGTGGTGGTGATAGAGTGTCAGCACGGCTTTCGGGGGTTTTGCTTTGCTTTGCTTCACTGAGCTGGCCTTTCTATGCTCAGCAGAGCCTGCTCTTTAGTGCTATCCCCAGCGATCACAAGGTCATGGGTTGACTACTAATGTCTGCAGAGATCTGTGTGCAGAAGAGACCATTGCTTGCCTCTGGAATGTATTCTTTTTGCTTGGTTTATTTTATAATGCACCAGGATTTTATTTGTAAAGGTTAAATGTATATATTCTTCTAAATGCAAACACAGAAAAAGAAATATATGTATACTGTTATTTCCAAATGATCCCATTAACTACTATTAACCTCTTTTTTTAAAAATTGTGACAAGGAAGAAATATATGAATACAGAGAAACTAAACATATAGTCCTGCACCTTTCATTTGCATAGGTGGGATTGTTTCTTTGTAACTTTCTACTTAACTTTTCTACTTAATGCTTTTGAGGACCATACTTTCATGTTAATAAATATAAATATTTTGTAAGAAAAATAAGGCTTTATAGCTAACTATATTCATTAATAAAAGAAAATTTTTCTTTCAGTTATTGTCTTGTTGAGCAGGAAAATGAATCCTCCATTCAATCATCCTCCAATAAATATAAGAGATTTACAACAGAGAAATACAACCAGTTTCTCAGCATCTATTCTTCTAGGTGGAAATAGTGCTCTTTTTCTTCAGTCAATGACCAAGCTCCGTGTCTCCCACTTGCTGTCTACTAAAATCATCTCAGCCAGGATTCGTAGGTACCTAGGCATCTCCAGATCTCGCTGGCGCATTGCATCAAGTCACCAACCGCAGTGCTTACCCAACTGGTCCTCATCCTTTGACTTCTCCAATACCCAGCACCTGTGTAGGGCAGAAGCCCTGACCTGCCTTTCTCTGCATCTGTTAGGCTTTACTTTCCCTCCCTCTCTTGGGATTCTTTCTTGTCTAGTTTGTTATCAAGCAGAAAGAAAATGGAGGAGAAAACAGCTAAACGCCTCTTACTTAGCAGCTGGTACACTGATTCTTCAGTTGATCATTGCAGTGTCTGCAGTTGTATTCCACCCAAGTCATGCCCCTGCGCTGGCACTTTGATAGGGAATACAAGTCATCGTTTCTTTAAGGTACACCTTGGTGCTCTTCCTATGCCAAGGTCAACCAGCAGTCCAAAACAATCCACTCCACCTCAACCTCTTTTAACCTTTTCCTTCATTCACCAACTTCAGCATATGGAGGCCCCCATCAACAAATCTTATACCAAAAATATAGATGAGATGCCACTTTCTCCTCTTTGGGATTATTTCAGATCTTTGCAAGAAGGGTCCTGAGAGCTAGGGGAGGGAGATTATGCAAACCTCTGAACTGTAACTAGAGTATGGCTCTGGCTTCTGTGCTCCAGTTTCTGCCTGCTCAGGTGGAAAGGACGGCCTGGTCTGTAGATGCACAGACCAGCCGGCTGCTGGGTGTGTGAAAGGCCACCAGTGTGCTGTGCTTGCTGCTTTGTGTCCCAGCAGCCACAGGACTCAAAGTGATCAGAAGAGTCCTTCTCCAGCCACTGTGCACACAGAAATGAGATAAAAGCACAGAGAGCTTTGCGTCACCTTTTTGAAATTACAAATCATTAATAGAACATGAGCACCCCTTTGAGGACTCTCCACTCAGCATTGGTGTTGCGGGGCCCCTTCCGAGCTCATTTCCACTAAGCCTTGCACCTTTGAAGTTGGGCAACATAAAACGGCTCAGAGGCTCCTTTTGAGGGAAATGTGAGCTGGAATGCGGAGAGCTCTTGGCGAAGCGCTCTGGGTCACCCATCTTCGGGGGGTATTGCAGGAAGGCCGCGGGAGGGCAGATAGAGCAGCCGCAGGGCTATCGCATGCAGGGCCTCGGCTCACTCTCCAAAGAGTTCTGAGGCTGACACAGTGCTTCGGAGCTGCACCACCTGAGAGCATCTTGGGGAGGGGCTTCTCTCCACAGCAGCTGAATCCTGACCTCTGGAAGGAGGAGGAGCCTGAGCAACGCAATTCTGCCGGGCCAGGCACATGCCCAGTAAGAGACTCAGCTGTAAGTTCTCAGCCAGTATTGCTAACATCCTTCAGCTAGAGAACGTATGCAAACATCTGTGGCAGCGGCGGCGTTAGGGTTTGGGTATAACCACCCCCCAACCAGGTCTCACGTTCAGGGTGGGACCTAGTGGGAAGGGGCGGGCCACAGCGGAGGCAGCTGGACCTCCCCTCTCTGGCCACTGCCATGTGAACAGCTTTCATCTTCCCAGCCCTGCTTCTGGGACATTTCCGCCTTGGTGGCCACACGCCACAGACTGATGCACTGAGGCCGTGAGCCAACACAAAGTATTTTTTCTTCAGGTCCAAGTGTCAGGCTTTTTTGGTCCCAGGGATTAGAAAGTGAATAACATATGAAGTCACACATTAACATATGCTCATTTTCATAAAGATAAGTTGCCTCTGTTTAACTCACATTAACCAAGGATTCTACCACATGAACATCTGGTTCAGAATATGACTATGTCAACTTAAGAAAGAGTCCTTTTTATCAGTTTTTCTGAGTGTCAAATTAACATTCTAATGTGTAGTATTTAATGAAAAAAATTTAATTTATATAATATGTAATTAATATAGATCAGAATTAACAGTGTCCATTTGTCTGTACTGTTGTTATTAATGATAATGTATATTTCACAAAGAACTACGTTTTAGATGACAAAGTAGACATACCTACAGGTGTAAGAGTTACGTGGAGACAACATTAGCATGTCTGTCACCCTGAGCTTGAGAGCTGATCCAGGAAGCCTTTCAGGCTGCCCAGGCACGTGGCCACAGGTGACCGGAAGTCAGAGATAGTGGTATGGGCATTTTCCAGTAGTACATTACAGAACACAAATGAGCAGATATTAGTTATGCAACAAAACCGTTTCACTATCAGGAAAAGTAGTGAAATCCTTAGAAAAGGATTTTACTCTGGATTCCCACATGCAAAAAAAAAAAAAAAAAAAAAAAAAAAAAAAAAAAAAACTTCACTTAAATAAATATTACAATTGTTGAGGCAATTGACCTTTGTAAAATTATTCCTGGATCAAAGGTTGCTAAAAGCCCCAAATCTTTCCTGGTTTATATTGAAGACAGAACTTCCCTGGTAAGGACTTAACATAAGAATAGAATTGGCAGAGGATCAATGTTCCAAAGGGTGGAATCTCCAAATACAAATTACATCGCACTGCTATTTATTTATTTTTGGTGAATGAGGAAGGGCGCTATCCTGTATCCATCAGTTCCTTGTGCTTCCCAAAGTACAAATTTAGAGTAATGCCCAGTCCTTCTTATATTATAGTAAGAAATGCAAAGCTGTCCCGGATATAGTACTGTTAACTCTCCTTTTCTTATATCTCTTCCTATTCAAAACAGATCTTATTTTCCTCTTCAAGTGAAAACAGCTATTAGAAACTCAGAATTGATGGGCCAACTTGAAATATTTCTATCCCAAGATGAGTGAATTTTTCCTAGAGCTTTGCAACTGCAGGCAATATTAGGAAAGAAATATCAACAGAGTAAATTATAATCAAATAAAGCCCTCATGAAATTTCTCATTCACTCTCATAACTATACACATGTCATTGTGAGAAAGAAATGAATATCAGCCCATGAAAAGTGATGATTGATGTGCCAGTGGAGAGAGTCAGCCAGGATAATCAGCATAAATTAAGCAGGCTGTCTGACATAAGCACATCTGTCTCCTTAATACACACAACGATCTACATAGTCTCATTTTATATGCTGAGTGTATGAAAGTTATAAGGTTAGAGAAGTCATTTTATGATACTAAGAAGTTTTATAAAAATCAGTGTAATTGTGAGGGAGAATATTGATAAGTTTGTGAAAGTAACTCAAGAGAATTATGGCAAAGAAAATTTAGGAGGTATTTCAGGTAAAATTTTCAGTACATTCTTGAACTTTTGGAAGATTACGTGGGAGCTGGTTGCGGATGTGCTACTCAGAATGCAGCGACGCAGTTGGGCTGGGAAAGCAACAGTGTGTCTTGCACATGATGCCGTATCTTTTCTTGTGCATACGCAGAAAAAAAGAATTCCTACAACTCCTTAGCCGTGGAGCTGTAACAGAAATATGTTTATTCAAGACAACTTCTGTGGGGCTCCTGAAGTGGCCAATTTCAAGACTGGTTTTGAGTCTCAGCATTTATGAAAAGTGAGTTAGAACACTGCACTGTGGACCTCTGTGGAGTCTCAATTGTATTTCCCAGCGAGGTACCCAGATCCCACGGAGTTTTCACCACACAGAAGTCAGTACAGAGAGCTTTTCCTGAGTGTACAAGATAATCCAGGGCTTTCTCTTTGATTAAAAAAAAGAAATCCAAAAGGGCAGTTTTGATACTTGCTACTGATTTATGTGCCTGCTCATATCACAAGATTCTAAAGACATTCTTGCATTCCTGTGACTGAAATGGCACTGACAACAGAGCCCAAGCAACAGGGAGAACCGAGCAGGAAGGTGGGACGCCACGGGCAGTGGCTGCTCTCGTTCCAAACCCTCGCGTTGGGCTGCGCCCCTACTGCTGGCGCTTCCTGTGCTCTCAGTCTGGGCAGACTGAGTTAGGTCACAGTAAAAACCATTCCCTGTCACTCCAGTAGATTCTGCTTTAGTGGTAAGTGAAACAGAAGGAAGAAACACTGATCATTTCCTTACGCCGCTGCCCTCTAACGTGTTGATATGCCTTCACTCTAAGAGTAACAGAAACACTAAATCCTCATTCTTTTATTTTGAATACAAAACCACTCAGTTATCTGCAACACATGGAACTTTCCTTAAAGAGTTTTCAACATTCTGCTCATAGTGGGTTCAACATATTAATGATAACTCCACGAAATATGCTTACTCTGTAGACTTACTTCTTATGATACTAGTAAATAGTGCCCTTTACTTTTCCTGTAACTTTCTTGGCTAATGAAGCTTGCTGGTTGGATTTGTTCTGATCATCCTTAAATCCTTCCATGCTGACAGTTTTAATTAAAAGAAAAATTTCCAATCATGTCTCTAATGCCAGAAATGCTAAGTATAAATCATTTCTATTCAGAATTTCAATACCATGTCCTCTGCTAAAGCCTTATGAAATGGTTTTGGCATTTGTGGAGTTTTACATAGATTGCACAGTAAATGTGAGTGGCACTACTTAACTTTAAAAAAAAATACCATTGAGGATCTAAAAAGAATGCAGATGTGGTATTAATTATAAAAAAATATTTTTCTGTTTTCTTCCTATTAAAGGGCCTAGGCCCCTTGGTTTTGAACATGTGACAGATTTTGTCAAGCTTTTTCTTGGCAATCGAAATAATTATTTTTTCTTGTTTGGTGCATTTATATGTATTTGTGACATTTACTCCAAATAATCTTTAAAGAAAATGAAGAAAAAGATAAATTTTCATTTCAGTAGTATTTTCTCGTTTTCTGATGAATCACTCTCCATATTTTTAAAGCAAGAATGGCCTCCTGGCAGTTTTTATTTTATTACTGTTTACATTGAAAAGCTATCTTAGCTCATTGGTTGTCCTTTTTCTGTCTGGTTTTCTTTCAGACATTCCCACTGTCCTCTTCTCACTTGTTTTCATTACTGCAGCGCATTTCTTTTTGACTTCTGACTCTTCTGCATCAGAGTAAGTCAGAATATCCCATGTAAAGAACTGGTGTCTAGAACGGATGAAGAAGCTATTTCAGGGCCCGTCAAATAGCTCAGTGGATTAAAGTGCCTGCAAGCAAGCTCAGGGGCTGGGGTTCGATTCCTGGGCCTGCTGTGCTGGTCCCACCCCTGGGCTACGCTGAGACGACAATTGAGACTGGATGAGGTTGTGCACACCTGTAATCCCAGCTCTTGGGAGGCTGTAAACAGGAGGATCACTACAAGTCCGATCTAGTAAGACCCAGAAGACCCTGTAGACCCTTCCATAAAATACAAATACAAATAATAATAATAATAATAATAATAATATAAAGGAGCTATTCTCAGGCTAAAATAGCAGCATCATGGAAAGGTAGGTTGTGGGGGGGGTGACGGCTCAGTAGAATAAGCGCTTGCTAGGAGCCACCTGCAATCAGAGATTGACTGCAACCACAAGGCTGGGCGTGGCTTCTCAGAGCCTGGGAAAGAGAGCCTCTGGCTCATTAAGAAGTAACTACGACATCAAGCTTAACCAAAGAGGAGCACACACTGCTCTACAATTGCTGCTTGTTTTAATTTTTTGACATAATTATATGTATTTATCACAGACTTGGAATCAGTGGTGCTGCACATTTTCATATTGAGCAGCCATGAGTTGTGCAGAGCTCTTCGGATCTGCAGGTCCTGCCTAGGCTGGTGTGTCACACTCAGAAGCATTCAGGGAGGAAGCGGCCCTCTGTTTGCCCAGGCCCCGCGGAGTAATGCAAAGCCTCACTAAAACAATTTTACAACCCAGAAGTTATGTCCAGGAGGATATATGTGGCTGGCTGAACCTTACAAGAATAACACCCAGAGGACCATCGGTACTATGCCCACTCCTGCTTCTGCACAGAGCCTGGCATTCCAGCACTTGCCTTCTTGGAGTTCAGGTTAAGAAAATGAAAACAGCCACTGTACACCCACTTTAGCCCTTTAGGTGGAAGGTTGTTTTTCATCAGCTAACAAATGAAAAAGGTTTATTGATCTCTTCATTCAACAAGCGAACATTCTGAAAATGTCAAAAAACCATGGCGAATCATGGTAATGCCATGTGGGTGAGGAGGTGATTTTGTTAGGCTGATTCTTTTGTGTCCCCTGAAGTACAGAAATAGAGTCACTTATGCCACTGTCTTTGCTTGAGACATTTTCATTTCATTGGAAGGTATTCTACTCTTTTTGAATTCCAGGTATTTTATTTGTTGCTCTGTGATTTCAAGTAATGGTTGATGGCAAAATGTTATGACACATGCTGGGCAAGTAAATTTGGCCATTTATTGTAAATATCTTGCCCTTTAGTATCCCTAGATTTGTACCTGCAATCTCTTATTCTGCACTGGGGTAGAAGGGTAGAGCAAAATCATTTCCATTCCACCCTTTGTGACCTTGAAATAGCAATGCCAACTTTTTATCTTCTATTTCCTTTTTGATTGTGAATTCTGTTTTCCACACATAATTCTGCAGGTTTAATTAGCAGCCTTCAGGTCAACAGGTAGAAAAAGTTGCAGCCACAAAAAAGCCACCATTAAAAAATGGGCTTTAAAAATCTGCTGGAAGGTGATGGGGTCCGAGGTCATACTTCCACTGTGGGATTTGCAGACAGACCATTTGCTTTTGACCCTGATGCCCTTGAATTGAAATCTGGGTTAATTGAGGCAAAGCTGAACTTGCTCTTTCATCTAATATATGGAGGGTTTGCTGCTCTTTTAATTGCTGAGGTAATCAATATAGTTTTAGCATTAGGATAGCTTCCCTTTTTATTTAAATTGTCAGCTGTTTGCTCTAATGTTTAGTTGCCTGCAACCCAATCATTTTTTATTTAATTTTTCTCCCAAATGGCAGTCATGTCTAATGTCAAAGATATTATTTTTATTATTGCTTTACTTATTCATATTTGCGAAGTACTTTATAATAAACAGATACATCTATACAAGGTATAATGATCATATTAAAGTAGTTAACATTTCTAAACTTTCCAGTAGTTAAAAATATTCTTCATAAACATATAGGAATTGTAAATCTCCATGGAATGTAGTGTGATATTTCAATAGATGTGTGTAATGTTTACCCGTGAAGTTATGATACTTAATGTTTCTATGTCCCTATCACTACTTGACTTTCAAGAATTGAAGCTTCTTTCTTTTAATTATTTATAAAATACATTATAGGGTACTTTGAACTGTGCCAGTCTATTATACTGTAGTACATTAGAATTTATTCCTTCAGTCTAACTCTGTGTTGGTTTGTGCTGATAATCCAACTTTCTTCAATAAGACCTCCATGTCACCTCCTGACCTCTCTTAACCACTTTCTAGCCTCTGACATCCACATTTTTATCCTCCCCATACGAGGTAGAATATGCAGTTTTTGTCTCTCTCTGTCTGACTTACTTCACTTAACGTAATATTTTCCAGTTGCATAGAAGTCCTTGCAAATGACAGAACAGTATTTTATTTTTCAGGGCAAGGTATTTTATGGTGTTCCTGTACATTTGTTTACCTGTTCATATTGAATTTGTTTTCTTTCCTTCTCTTGCCTGTTTGCTTTTGCTAGGCCCTCCGCTACTATGTTCACCTTTTCTCACTCAGCATGATGTTGGCTGAGTTTGTCAGTAGAGTTTTTATTATGTCAAAGTGTATTCTTTCTGTACCTAAGTTGTCATGAAGGGATGTCGAATGCTGTGCATGCTTTTCTGTATTCCTTGAGATAATCACATGGAGGTTGTTCCTGTTCCTGTACAGGAATTGATACAGGAATTGTACAGAGCTGATGTGAGGTGCTCGACCTTTCATTTGTGTCTGATGGGCCCCGTTTGCATCTCTGTTTTATATATCACTTGATCATGATGGATGATATTTTTGATGCACCATTTTTCTTTACCTATATTTTGTGGAGAGCATTTATATCCATATTCATCAGAGATATTGCCCTGTAGTTTTCTTCCTTTTATTGTATACTTGCCCAGGTTTGATATCAAAGTCTGATTGGCTTTGTAGTCTGAGTTTGCAAGAATTTATCCCCTTTAAGATTTTGGGAGTACATTGAAAAGAATTGGTGTTAGTTTTCCCTTAAAAGTTTCATAAAATTAAGGAGTAAATTCATCCAGTACTGTACTTTACTAAGTTAGAAGATATTTTATTCCTGATACAATCTCATGAATTGTCATTGTAAGCTCAGGTTTCCTGTATCTTCATAGCTTTATTTCCTTAGGTTGTATATGTCCGGAAATTTTTTCATTTCTTCTAGATTTTCCAATTTTTGGCACATAACTGTTCATAATGGTGTTCATAAATCTGAATTTCTGTGTTATTGGTTTTAAATCTCCCTTCCCTTATCATCTTCAAAATTTAATCTTTTAAAATTTTTTTCTTGATTTGTCTAGCTAAAAGTTTGCCTATTTTTCAAGACTCACTTCTTTATTTTACTGATATTGTGCATTTTTAAAAAATTTATTTTGTTGGGGCTGGAGAGATGGCTCAGTGGTCTAAAGCACCTACTTAGAACAAGCTTAGCAAAGCATCAGGGACAGAGGTTCAATCCCCCAGCACCACATGCCAGCCAGCCCCGCCCCCTGGTGGGCTGAGCTGGCCACACACACACACCACTCTCTCTCTCTCTCTCTCTCTCTCTCTCTCTCTCTCTCTCTCAAATAAATAAAAAAAATTAAAAAAAAATTATTTTGTTTTTCTTCAATGTGATCTTTGTTGTTATCCACTATTAATTAATTTATTTTTTTTTTTCAGAACCGGGGATTGAACTCAGGCCTTTGTGCTTGCCAGGCAAGTGCTTATTCTACTGAGCTATCTCCCCAGCTAGGTTATTTTTTATTTTGATTTTTAAATCTTTTAACTGTACCACTCATTATTTAAAATATTTCTAGTTTTAAATGTTCACACATTGCTACAGACTTGCCTCTGAGTCCTGGATTTTGCTTTCGCAGAGGTTTCGGTACACTGTTTTCATTCTCATTTGTTTCAGGAAAGTGGCTCCCTTTCCTTCTGAGTATTTTTTTCAGCGCTCCTCTGTTCAGTGCCATGTTGCTCATTCTGCACATATGTGCTTAACGGCTAAAGCTTCTTTTGTTACTGATGATTCATTTTACTCCATTGTGTCAGAAGAGATGTACAAGAGAATTTCTGTATTTTTTTCTGTATTTAAAACAGGATCAGGCAGGGGAGATAGCTCAGTAGAATAAGCACTTCCCTGGCAAGTGCAAGGGCCTGAGTTCAATCCCTGGTTCTAAGAAAAACCAAAAACAACTGGGTGTACAGGGTCTCACTGCATAGATTGGACTCCTAGTGATCCGCCTATTTACAGCCTCCCAAAAGCTGGGATTACAGGCGCTCGCCACCACGCCCAGTCTCAATTGTTGTCTCAGCATGTCCTGGGGTGGAATCCCTGAGCCTGCTTCTACTTGCACGTGCTTTAATCCACTGAGCTATTTGGCCGGCCCTTACAACAGAATTTCAATGTTTACAATTTGTTGGGGGGAGTTTTGTGGTCTAATTGAATGATTTTGTGTTCTAGAAAATGTTTTATGTACAGATGTGTATTCTTCAGCTGTCAGGTAAAATGTCTGTAATTCTTAGGTCCACTTAGCCTACAGTATACTTTAACTGATGTCCTTTTGTCACCTTTGTCTCAGGGATATGTCCGCTGATGAAAGTAGAGTATGTCACAGTAGGCAAACTACCTATTATTTATTACTATACATGCAACTCTGAGTTCAATTGATGGTCTTTATAAATGTTTGTCATGAGTATAAGTATTCAGCTCGAATGCTGAGAATGTGTTTGCTCTACGTGAGTTCACCCGTAACACTCAGTGTGTTACTTGGAGCAGCACGGCTGCCTTATCATCAAAGCACTGAGCTTGATGAACCTGTGAAGACCTCTAATGTGCTAGTGATTTTCAAGCAGCTGAGGATTTCTATAATCCACAGTTGATTTAGTACAGAAGATAACAAAAGAGGACAATTAAGGCCAGTTTAGCTAGGAAATAAAGATTTGTGGACTCACCAGTTTCTGAAGTAGCCTGGAGGCTTTCCTTCCACACCATAGCATGAACATAAGGCTCAGCAGCATTCCCTGCACTCAGACTTCACCTCCATTATGCTAATCTAATCATCCGGGTATTTACAACCTTCTCTGGACCTTGAGCCACATAACAGCAGGTGATGCAAGGGGTCATGCCTTAATGTGTAGCACCTCTATCAGAGGACCAAACACAAACAAATGTTCAGTAACTCACTTTGGGGCAGGTACTTTAAGAAATAGGAAAATGAGTAGAATATTCTCACTTAAATTATCTAAACAATGGGGCCGGGGAGATGGCTCAGTGGAATAAGTGCTTCCCTGGCAAGCGCAAGGGCCTGAGTTCAATCCCCAGTTCTGCCAAAAAAAGAAAGAAATTATCTAAACAAAATCAATCTTTCTTTCCTTCCGTTGATCAATTTTCTGGCTCTTTTTTCCCATTAATTTAATCAACATTTTTGTAGCCTCTTTATTCTTTCCCTGAAAAACTTACAAAGCTACTGTGCTACTTAGAAACATTTGGATAAATGTGGTGTCTAAAAGAGGTTTGTTCAATTAATTCATAAATTATTCTATTCACAAGGTGAATAGTTAATGGAAGGTCCCTCTTTGATAATATAGTCTCAGTTTTGTCTAGCTATGCATTTTGAAAATTCGCGCTGCTGCGTCTGGCATTATGACATTTTCAACAAACATTAAATGAGGAGGCAGGGCAGGTCATATTGTTTTGCCTCTGCTTTCTAGAGAAAAGACCTGAGCTCTGGACACCTACATGATTCTGTCACCGCTGTCACTGGACTGCGCGAACCTTGTATGGCCACTCAGAAGCAGTGCAAGTACTGGTGCGGCTGCTTGGGAAGTACGAGATAGAAATCTAAGAAGGAAGTTAGATAAGTTGGTTATTATTCATCCAGATGTAATATTTTAAAAACTATTACTTGAAATGAAACAGAGAATATTGAGTACATCATAAGTCCACTCTACTTCCGAAAGCTGACATTAGAATAAATGTGTGCATCACAGGAATTCTATAATTTCAAAAAAATAGAAGCATGAGATAATCTAAACATAATCATTTAGTGATGAAATTTGCTGTTTTTATATGGTGCTGCATATAATTCTATCAAAGAGGGAAACATCTTATTAAGAAAAGCATATTTCATTTAAAATTAGGAGAAAAAAGTGCAAAGCATGCTTATTAGAAAATCCACTCTAAAAGTCAAGTATTTATTTTATTTACTTATTTATAATGTATTTTAAAGGGTCTCACCATGCAGCATGGACTCCTAGTGATCCTCCTGTCTCAGCCTCCCCAGCTCTGGGATTATAGGCGTGTACCTCCAGGTCTCAGTGGCCAGCCATGTGCACCCAGGGACGGAGTTGGCATGCACGTGGTGCCTGGGGTGGAAACCTGGTCTTTGCATTTGCCTAAGCAGGCTCTCAGTCCACTGAACTATCTCACTGTCCCAGAATATCTGTTTTGAAGTAAAATGGAGCCCTATATCTGTAACTACCTTCTGCCATCTGTCACTCAGGCTAAGGGGAAATAGGTGTTTGTCACTTTTCAAGCTTAGATGTGTGTGTGTGTGTGTGTGTGTGTGTGTGTGTGTGTGTAAGAAAGAGCGAATACACAATGGATATTTAATCTGTATTGTTTGCTGTTCTTGGGACTCTCTTTCCCATGGGGCTTGGCTACTTTACATTTAATAAATACTGTTTTATCTTCCCCCCCCAGAAAAGAACTTTAAAATTTAAAAATGATAAGGCAAACTGATCAGATCCCCCTTCTGTCCCTCTCTAAGATAGAAGCTTTCTTCTCCCCAATACGTATTCTACTCTTTAAAAAAATGAAAAATAAAATAAATATACTTCTGGGTGGTAATTTTTTAAACAGCTGGCTTTAATTATTAAGTATCAATAGCTAGGAGCCAGGGATATAGCTTGGAGGTCTAAGTGCCTGCCTGGCAAGCTCAAGGACCTGGCTTTGACCCCCAGGACCGCCTGCCGTGCTAGCCCAGTGCCATGCCATCCACTGAAACCAGCTGTGCTAGCGCACACTTGTAGTGCCAGCACTGGAAACGCTGAGACAGGAGGCTCACTAGGAGTCCAAGCTGCACAGGGAGACATTGTACCAAATAAGTAAACAAATAAGAGATTTAAAAAATTATCAGTGGCTAACCATAAAGACAATAAAGCAGATTTAAACTTTATACTGTGAAATAATTATAGATTTGTAGGAAATTGCAAAAATAGTCCAAGCATCCCTTATTAAAGATCATCTTTTAAACTTTAACCTATTTCCTCTGTTGGTTATATGCTACAAAATTTTTCATATAATATCAAAAACAGGTAACTGCTATTCTCATACTGTGAACAGGTGGTTCTGTGTCATTTTGTAGCAAGGGCAGATTTGGTCGAGCATAGCTGTGATCAAACTGCAAAGCTAATCCAGCACTGCAGAGGCTCATCCATGCCACCACACTGGAGTCATGGCCACTGCCCGGCCCATCACTTCTTACCCCAGCAGTCATCTGCTTTTTAACTCTATAATTGGATCATGTGTAGACTATTATTAAAATATAATGAGAAGGTATGTCACCTTGAGATGAGATTTTAATTTTGTTCTACATAATAGCTTTGTGATCCTTCTGGGGAGTTTTCTTATGATAGGTAAGATTCAATGTGTTGAAGTTCTTGGCTTGGGAGCCTCATGAAGAATGGGTGAACTACATTTCTGGGTGTGTGGGGTGAGCCCAAGGGCATGGCTTTGGATACTGTTTGGTCCAGCCACCTCTCTCTGGCACTCTTTTCCACTTTGCTTCCTGGATCCCATGAAGTAAGCCTCTCTCCTTTGTTACATTGCTTTTCTAGAATGTTTCTGCCTGGAGCCATTCAACATGGACTGATGACCCTTAAACCATGAGCCAAATTGAACCTCTTTTCCTTTGAGCTGTTGGTCCCTGCATTGTGTATCAGTGATGGAAAAGTGATTATAGAAAATTGGTACCAGAGATGTGGGACATTGCTGTGACTATACATGACCAGAGTTATCAGAAGCTTGTGGAGCTTGCTTGTGGGAGGAACTTGGAAAGGTTTGAAGATGTGGGTTGGAGAAGCCCTAAAATGCGCTAAGCAGAGCCTGTGGGCCATTCTGTTGGGGGTGCAGAACACAGTGCGGACAGGCATGAGGACATTGAGGACTACACTCATGAGGCCAGGTTCAGCAGGCTTCCAAGACTCTTAGGACACTAGAGGCCATAGAGATTGCACTCCTGCACATTTGTTTCCCACATCTCGTCAATTTCTTAAGCCATTTTGGGAAGCTGAGTTTAAGGATATGGCCTAAATGAACCAATGAAGGAAATGTCAAGGAGCCCAGCTGTGGCATGGATACTGTTGAGTGCTTTTAGCCAGAAGTATATAGATAACTGGAACAGAAGGTAGAGCAGAGAAATCTGAAATACTTAAATTTTGGCCCAGAAGGAGCCAGCTGAAATGTTGGAGCCAAGATATGTCTAGTTACTGAAGAGTGTAACATCATGAAAAAGGAACTGAATGCTTCGTGCAGGGACAAGAAGAAAGATCCCTTGAGAACATGTCAATAATCAGCCAGACCCCACCCCTGCGGGCCAAAAGGTAGGAAGTGCCAATCTTTCTCTTGAGAACTGAGTCCCTGGAATCCCTGCTCAAGAAGGGTCTCCTCAGGAACTGGTTCCCTGGGATTCACTTCCCTGTGCACAACCATCTAGGCACTTAGAGGCTACTGCAGCCATGTTTGAAGGGGGCTGCTTTCTGTACCTGGTGACAGCATACCTTAGCATCATCCACAAGATGCCAATTTTACTGGCATTCAGTATGCAAGAGTTGTTAGGTCAGGGAGTTTTCCTCCTAGAATTCAAAGAAAAGCCAGGGAGGTCAGGGAATGAGCCAGTAGGAGGGAGTTTGTGTTGCTTTGGGAGTGAAGCCAAAGTGGCAATGGAGACCCCGTTGAATAGGAAGTGCAAAGAATGTAGACTATCTGCCAACGAAAGCTGTGGGTCAGGAGAGAAACCAGTCCAGGAGAAGACCATATGGGGTGCAACCAGAAAGATCATGGGCTGGGGACACCCAAGCCATCTGGAAATCATGACTCAGCATGTGTGCTGGGGGCTAGACACAGAACTTCAGGAATAACTCTTTGTTCTGCTGAGTTTCAGTCTTGCTTTTATCCTATTTTTTTCTCCATACTCCCCATTTTCACCTTTCAGAATAGAAATGTTTACTCTGTGCCACTCTAACTTGGGTTATGTAAGTGCGCGCGTGTGTGTGTGTGTGTGTGTGTGTGTGTGTGTGTTTAAATCACTGCTGCTAGTTTGTCTTGTTCCCAGAGGAAATTTTTAGTTTTCAGAAATGATAAGACTATTAAATCTTTGAGAGAGAAATTGTGTTTTGATTTTAAATGAGGTAATTGGAACCTGTTACATGAAATTATAACCTTGTGTTTGTTGGCTAGTAAGAATGGCTTAAGGAAACATGTTTGAGAGTCAAGTTGAGAAACTGAAATTTGGCTTTTAAAGTGAACCATATCTTCTTCACAATTCTCAGGGGATTAATAGAGCATAATGCTCACTAGGCGTCACAGGGGTGTCACAATAGCTGGTGTGTCTGGCAACTTTGTCCCCAGCACTGTTTTCTTGCTTTCTTTCTAACTCTATGAATTAAGTCGCCTTGCTCTCCTGAGCCCTTTTGCCCTATTGTCCCTACCCTGGAGCCGGTGACCATGGACTGTGGGCCCTGAGATATGAGGCAAATTATGAGCCACCGACTCTTCTTATCTGCTACTGTCCTTTAGGGATGGGAATGCTGACCAGTACATTTGCATTTCAGGGATTTGTTTCATTTTTATAGCCATGTGATATTCTCTGCTCACAGTTTATTTCACTCCAACATTCATCCATTTCTGGACATTGAAGATGATTGTGGATTGAAACTCTTAAGGAAGTTGCTATAAACAATCCTATTCCAAATTTTATTTGAAGGTAGCTCTTATTTCTCTGGACTAAAGAACCAGGATTGATATCATACAATATGTTAAATAATGCTTGCTTTTCTTTGAGTTGTACCTTTGAAAGAAACTATTAAAATAATTTATAGAGTGTTTGTACAATTCTACATCTGAACCAGCAAAGCACAAAAGTGACAATTTTTCAAAACTCACAAACATTTTGTGTGACACAGACATTTATATTTAATTTCTGTTACCCGAGTGGTATGCAGTGATATTTCATCATGATTTTAAATCATTTATCACGATTTTGCTATCATAACAGAACTCTTGCCCAAGTTTTATTGTTAAAGATTTTCTCCTGAGGTACCTAAAGTTTTTATAATTTTATCTTTTACATTACATTCTGTGATTCATTTTGGATTTATTTTTGTGTAAAGTACAACTTTAGACTCATTTATTTGCCCTTGGGCATTACTTTGCCCTTATACAACTTGATTAAATGAACTATGCAGCCTCTACTTAATTGCTATTCTACCTTTATTAAAAATCGGTTCTCGCCTTCAGTCTTGAGGAGATTACTGAGTCCAGCAGCCTCTACTAAGTCTGAAGACTGTGGGAGAGATCTGTTAAGCTAGCTCCTGCCCCTTGCTGGAGTTTGCTGACTCTGACCACCCCACATACACACCCTGAAGATTGTTCAGGAGACTCCACATCCCTAACCCCGCCCTCCAAAGTTTCCAGCTGGAATTTGCTGAGTTGGCTTCTCCTCCTTGCCTTGAACACCACAGGAATTCTTGATTACCACAGCAACCTGAAGGAAACTTGTGGAGCACTACGCTACACTAATCCAACATTGAGAGCACCCTGCACACCTTCAACCTGCATGCATCACCATTGGATCCTTCTTGAACTGTGACTTCCCCCCCCTCCTTAAAGAGGTAGAAATCACATGAACTCTACACAGCAGGAGCTTCAGTGGGCCTAACCTGCCCTCCCCCACTTTGGAGTGCCTTGCATCCCTGCATCCAACCCATCTACCATCACTGAAAAAAAGGACAAAAGGAAGAAACAAACAAGTCCAAACCAAAACAAGTCCAGGAGACAAAGTCTTAAAGGAATTTGGGAGTCACACATCTGAAATTTCTGAGATGATAGCAACTGAACTAAAAAATAACTCATTCATGCTATGGAGGAAATCAGATCAGAAATAAACTCTCATGTGAAAAAGGAAATGACAACAATCATGAAAGAATTGCTTGATATATGTAAGGAAGACACAGATATAGAAGGAAATAGGAAAATGATGGAAACATTGACTGAAAAATAGAGGAAAGAACTAGAATGCATGAAACAGATTGAAACTGATATGCAGGACATTAAGAATTCCATTGAAATCTGGGAAAACTGTTTGAGACAGAAGATAGAATTTCAGACCTTGAAGATAGCATTGCAGCTAGTAAACATGAAAGGAAACATCCCTTAAAAATAATGAGAAACCAGGAAATAACAATACAACAGTTGTAAGATGATCCAGAAAAAAGTAATATAAGACTGATAGGTGTCAAAGAAACAGCTAGAGATAATACTAAAAACATAAAAAGAGTGTTTGCAGAAATATGAGCAGAAAATTTCCTGAGCATAGGTCAAGAATTTTATATACAGATAACAGAAGTATACAGAACTCAAGCTAGCCATAATTAAAATAAATAATTACCTGGGCACATAACAATCAAGATCCCAGAAATTGAGCAAAATAACAAAATATTAAAACCTGTTAGAAGAAACAGATCACCTATAGCAGAAAGCCTATCAGAATCATGAAAGATTTCTCAACACTGACCATCAAATCAATAAAAGCTTGGAGTGAGATATTTGAGGTCCTGAAGGAAAATAACCTTGGATGAAGATTTATGTATCCTGTAAACTATCTATCAAATTTAGTGGAGAGATTAGATGATTTCATGACAACGAACACCTGAAGATATTCATGACAACTAAGCCAACCCTACAAAAATGCTGATAGATATTTTAGAAAGAGACAAAGATGACTGCAACTTCAACAACAAAAGAAAAGAACAACCAAGTAGAGCAAGCAATTAAACAAAGGGGAAAAGTAGAGATCCTACAGTAGAAAAACTATATGACAAAGATAAGTTTGTTACATATCAATTATAACTATCAACATAAATGGGCTCAATTACCCAATCAAAAGAAGCAGACTGGCAAAGTGGATAAAGAAACAAAATTTCATAATGTGCCCAATACAAGAAACACATTTATTTCAAAAGCAAATAGACTGAATGTTAATGGATGAAAAACAATACTGCATGAGACAGGAACCAAGAAAAACACAGGGGTAGCTAGTCTGGATTTCTGACAATGTCAACTTCAAACAAAATGTGCTTAAAAGAGACAAAGAATGTCCCTGCGTACTTGATAGGGGAAAATGGCAAGTGGAAGAGATAAAAATTATAAAGATATAGCCAAGCAATGTAGGAGCACCCAACTATATAAGACAAATTTTAACAGACGTGAAAAATCTAATGAGCAACAACATAATTGTATTGCAGGACTTTAAAACACCATTGACACAGAGATAGATTGACACATTGACACAGAGATAGATCAACTATATAAAAAATGAGTCAAGAAGTAACATAAGTAAACCAAACTTGTGAAGAAATGGACTTAGTAGAACTTTACAGTATTCCACCAACAGTGTCAGAATACACATTGTTTTCAGCTGCACATGGGAAACTTTCCAAAATAGATCATTTGCTAGCACATAGAACATGCTGAAGAAAATTCAAAGGGATCAAAATTATTTCATGAATGTTATCTGACCATACTACAAGGAAACTATTGGAAATTGTTGGCAAAAGAGGGGCTGAGGAGATGGCTCAGTGGAATAAGCGCTTCCCTGGCAAGCGCAAGGGCCTGAGTTCAATCCCCAGTTCTGCCAAAAAGAAAAAAAAAAAAAAAAGAAAAGAAAGAAAGAAAAGAAACCAGAAAAGCTATATAAACACATGGAAATGAAACAGTATCCACCTGAACAATCAATGGATCATGGATGAAATTAAAGAAGAAATTACTGTAAATAGGATCTCAAGTCTGCATCTTGTACAGCAATTAACCACTAAGAAGAATATATGCAGTGTGTTATTTGTTGAAACTGTACTTCCAATTTGATTTGAAACTGTCTCATTGTTATCTGTTTATCAATAAAATTTTGAAAAAAAACAATAAAAAAGAAGAAATTAAACAATATTTACAGTCTAATGAAAATGCAAACACATCCTACCAGAACCTATGAAATGCAGTGAAAGCTATCTTAAAATGGAAATTCATAGCAATAAATTATCACATCAGGAAAATAGAACAAGCCCAAATAAATAAACTTATGCTACATCTCAAACTCCTAGAAAAAGAAGAGGAAATCAAATCCAAAGCCCCCAAAAGGCAAGAAATTATAAAGATCAGAGCAGAAATAAATGCAATGGAGACTAAGAAAATAATTAATGAGTCAAAGAGTTGGTTCTTTGAAGAATAAATAAAATTCGTATATCCCTATCCAACACCACTGAAAAAGGAAAGAAAAAGTTCAAATTCATGCAATGAGAAATGAAAAGGGTGAAATCACTACAGAACCTATAGAAATTCAAATTAGCAATACCTATTTCCAACTTCACTCTCACACAATGAAAAATACAGAAGAAATGGACAGATTCCTAGATACATACAAACTACCAAAGCTAAATCAAGAAGATATGAAAATTCTACATAAGCCAATATCAGCCAACAAAATCGAAAAAATAATAAAAAACCTGCCAACAAAGAAAAGCGAAGGTCCTGACAGATTCATAGCTAAATTCTACAAGAAATTTAGGATCTGACAAGGTCAGTCAAATCCCCTCAGGACTTATCCTGAAATCCTGTATCTCAGATTGTAGATCCTTTCTCAGTGTCAGCCATGTGGATGAGTAACAGCCATTGCTTGGCCAATGTGCTCTCTGTGAAAGCCTGAGAGAATGTTTTCTCTCCATGTGACCCTCCTTAGGCACACTCTACATCATCGATTACTTTCCTCTTTGGCCCCATAATTACCTTGATCAGAATATTTGGGACACTACTGAGTTACATGATGTTACAGTACAAATTCTCATATGTCCTGAGTCTTAATTGACCTTAGAAGGCTAGGGCCAAAATGTTGGCTTTCCTTGTGGCCCTCCTTTTTCTCTCATTTTATTCTGAAAACTTAGGTTGTTAACCCTCCAGAAGAGAAGCTTATTGTTATCACCATACAACCTAGGCTGTTAAGTTTAACCTCACTATCTGTCTGAATATCAAACATCTTAGGCATAACATGGAACAGGTATTTTTCATCAAGTATTGATATGTTGAACTTTAAGTCCCTACAG
>NW_004524610.1:6914352-6918020 GCF_000260255.1 Octodon degus
ACTAAACAAAAAAGGAGATACAGATGAATGTCCATTTTGTATCTGTGTATTCAAAATTGTTAGGATAGATATATAGTTACATTCTCTTAATGCATAGAGGGATTTGTTGTAATAGTGTTTGTAAATAAGATATCATGTCTGCATCTTGTACAGCAAATAACCACTAGGAAGAGAGTATGCAATGTGCTAATTATTGAAACTGTCCTACCAATTTGATTTGAAGCTGTCTCATTGCTATTTGCTTCTCAATAAAATCATGGAAAAAATTAAAGAAATAAAAAAAAGAAATTTAGGGAAGGCATAATGACAATTTTTCCAAGCTTGTTAATGAAATTGGAAGAGAAGTTCTCCCTAAGTCACTTCTGGAAGCAAGTATTACTCTGATCCCAAAATCAGAGAAGGACCAACCAAAAGAGAGATCTACAAGCCAATCTCCCAAATGAACATATGTATAAATGAATGCAGCAATTAATCAAGAATATTATACATCATAATCAAGTGAGATTCATCCCTGGAATGCAAGAATGTTTTAATTTACACTAAAATATAAATTTAATACACTACATCAACAGAGTCAAAGAAAAAAAATCACATGATAGTCTCCCTAGATGCAGAAAAAGCTTTTGAAGCACTCTCTCATTCATAATAAAAACACTAAAGAAAATCACAATAGATGGTCTTTATTTGAATATGATAAAAGCCATCTAGGACACACCAACAGCCAGCATCATACTTAATGGACAAAAATTGAAGCCTTTACTTTAAAATCAGAACAAGACTAGGATGCCCACTGTCACCACTCCTGCTCAATATACTTCTGGAAACATTAGCCAGTGAAATTAGACAAGAGAATGAAATAAAAGGAATAATGATCAGAAAGGAAGAAATGAAATTGTCATTATTTGCAGATGATATGATACTGCACATAGAAGACCCCAAAATCTCCATTAAGAGATTGTAGATTTAATAAACAAATCAGTAGCATGTCTGGATACAAAGCTACCTATCAAAAATCAATAGGATTTATATACACAAACAATGAATGCACTGAGAGAAAAATTATGGAAAACCTCGCCTTTCACAATAACACCCAATAAAATGAAATACTTAGGAATCAATCTCACAAAGGAAGTAAAAGATTTACACAGAAGTGAAAGATTTATACATGTTTATAGTACTCTGAAAAAAGAGATAGAAGAGGATTTTAGAAAATGGAAAGCTATTCCTTGCTCCTGGGCAGGAAGAACCAACATTGTGAAAATCACAACACTCCCAAAATTGTTATACTGATTCAATGCAACTCCAATTAAAATACCACTAATATACCTCATAGATCTTGAAAACAACATTCCTAATTTTTTCTGGGACCAGAAGAGACATAGAATAGTTGAAACAATCCTGAACAGCACAGGAAAGGCAGGAGGCATCACAACCCCTGACTTTGAAATTTTACTACAAAGCTACTATGACAAAAACCAGCAGCTCTACTGGCATTAAAACAGACCTGAGGATCAATGGAACAGATTAGAAGATGTAGACAAAACTATAAGTACAGTCAGCTACCTTATCTTTGAGAAATTGGTCAAGCATGTTCTTTAGAAGAACTATAACCTGTTTAATAAATTGTGCTGAAAATGCTGGCCTCCCATGTGTCAAAGGTTTAAAATAGACCCATGCTCATCATCATGCACAAAACTACAGTCAAATTGTCAAAGATTTAAATATTAAAACTGAAACACTAAATCTTCTGGAAGAGGTAGTAGGTAGAAAACTATGATATAGGGATAGACAAAGAGTACTTGAACAAAAATCAAACAGCATGGGGAATACTTCAAAGAATCAGCTATTGGGGTCTCATCTTTTTGAAAAGTTTCTGCATGTCAAAGGAAATCACCAACAGAATAAAAATAAAACCAACATAATGGTAGACAATTACAACACCCTGTCCATCAGACAAAGGACTCCTATCTAAAACATATAAAGAATTTAAAAAATTAGGCCTCCAAAATTCAAAGAGCCAATCCAAAAATGGGCATCTGGGATTAATTTACACCTCACAAATGAGGAGATACAAATGACAAATAAACATATGAAAAATTGTTCCACATCATTGTTCATTCAATAGATGCAAATTATATCAATGCTGAAGTATCATCTTAAGCCAGAAAGAATGGCTATCATCAAGAAGTCAATCAATAACAAATGTTGGAGGGGCTGTGGGAATAAAGGACCCCTCTTCCACTGTTGGTGGGAATGCAGGCTGGTAGAATGATTATGGAAATCAGTGTGTCGGTTCCTCAAGAAGCTAGAATTAGAGGTCCAATTCAAGCCAGCTATTAATCTCATAGTTATTTTTCCAAAAGAACTGAAATCATCAACCACAGCAATATATTTGCACACATTTATAGCAGCACAATTTCTCATAGATAAATCTTGGAAACAACCCAAATGCCTATCAACTTAGGAATGAATGAAAAAGATAGGAAATTTTTATACAGTGGAGTATTGTTCTGATAAAAAAGATAAATTTGAAGCTTTTGTAGGTAAATGGATGCAGCTAGAAACTATACTGCTAAGTGAAGTAAATTAGATCCACATGTGCAAACATCATATTATCTAATGGCTGTGAGGACCAGAAATAGTAATGAAAATCTCAAAGGTACAACAGATACTGTGAGATGGGAAAAAAACAAAAAAAACATATTAGTGGAAAGGAAAAACTGGGATGGGGAAAAAACAAATGAAAGAAGAGAAAACATATATATATATGAGAATAATTTAGATAATTCTATTGTTGATTTCTGATGGTCTTTTGAAAGGAACAGTTAATACTTTTTTACTCTGATCTTTTTGCACTTTTGAATTTCTTATAATTTCTTTGTTATTGTTTTATTATAAATTTTTCTTTAAATGAGTCTTACATATTCATATGTGGTAACCTAGATACCTAATTTCAAGATAGCATCATGTAATACAGCAACCATTGTTGAATCCCTATTACTTTGTTTAGTGAAATGTTGTATCTTTTCTAATGTTTTATTCTATCACTATTTTTATTCTTTAAGAATAAAGGTTAAAAAATCAGTTGGCCATGCGTCCATGAGATATCTCTGGGTTCATTATTTTATGATTTTTATCTTATTTTATTGTGTTTCATTTTCCTTTATCAAATTGTAATTATCACTATAACTGTATCTTAAGATTTAATGTTATCTTTATTCCCATCACCTTGTTCTTTCTTAAATTGCTTCAGTTTTTTCAACTTCCTTTCCTCCTCGTGTACATTTTAAAATACTATCACTGAAATTTATAGCACTTGCCGTAAAGGCCTATATGCCAGTTTGGCAATTGTTAGCATATTTTATTATGTTGGATCTTCCAATCCATGAACATATTATGTGTATGTTCACTTAGATCACCTGTGAAATTTTTCATCAGTATTTTTCAATTCTTAACCTACAAATAAATGTATTTCTAGATTTACACCTGGGTATTTAGATTAATTGAATGATTGTAAATGGTATCATACTTTAAATTTTGATTTATATTGCTAGTTTTTAGAAAAAATAATACTATGTTGATCTTATAGCCTATGGCCTGCTTAACTCAATTGCTAGTTCTGAGAGATTCTTTTGTAATTTCCTTGTGAATTCTGCATAGAAACTTAC
>NW_004524610.1:6918275-6921651 GCF_000260255.1 Octodon degus
GGACTCGTAGTGATCCTCCTGCCTCAGCCTCTCCAGTACTGGCATTACTGGTATGCACCACCATGCTCAGTTCCAGGGACCGGTATTGTGCACCTGGGGTTCCAGAGCTGGTATGGCAGGCGGTAGCAGGGATCAAACCCAGGTCCTTGCGCTTGCCAGGCAGGCACTTAGAACACCAATCTATCTCTACCGCTCAGTTCTTTTCTATTTCATCTGAGTGTTAGTTTTCCATCACTTTAATGAAATACATATCATACTAAAAAAGAGGTGAGGTTTAGTTTGGTCCATAGCTTTAGAGGTCTCTACCTGTGATCAGTTGACTCTGCTGCTTTTGTGATAAAGCTTCCTTGATGGCAACTAGGAAGGAAAGCAGAGAACAAGAAGATGCCGAGTGCCCATGATGTCTTCCAAGTGTACACCTAATGTCCTCCCTCCAGCCCCAAATTCTTAGCTTTTCTACCATCTCCCTACAGCACAAAGCTGCCACTCAAGCTTTAAAGACATGGACCTTGGCAGAACACTCAAGATCCAAATGTCAGCCATGAGTTTGCCTCTAAATAACTCTTCCTCAGTTATTACACTGGCTAGATCTGCCGGTACCATGTTTATTAGGAGTGGTGAGAGTGAATATATTTTATTTTTAATTTTAGAGAGGGGGGCCAGTTAGATAGCTCAGTAGAATAAGCGCTTGCCTGGCAAGTGCAAGGGCCTGAGTTCAATCCCTGGTTCTGCCAAAAAAAAAATATATTTTTTAGAGAGAATAGTCTTTTCCCATTCCCTATGGCTTGAGTTGTATGACTCAGATGTTCTTTATTATATTGAATAATTCACCAGTATTGTATTTCTGATATTTTTATGCCATAATTTAGAGTTGTTTTATGAAATGCTTTTTTGGTTTTGATTTATATATTTTTGTATTTTTTAGCCAGTTCATATAATAGGGCACATTGATTTTCAAATATTGAATGAACTTTATCTTTAGTATAAGCCCTATTTGGTGAAAATTATTTAATAGTTACATATTATTGAATTTTACAGTATTTTTCAAGAAGTTTTGCATGCATATTCATAAAATATATTTATGTAAAATTTTATTCTTTGTTCTTGAACTTTTGTCTGATTACTTTATTGGTATAATATTGATTTTATGTAATTCATGAATTGTAAAGTGTTTTCATTTTTTAGAAAAATATTTTGTAGAATTTATGTTAAACTTATTCAATCATTTAAGAGAATTCTGCAGTGTAATTATCTGCACTTTTCATTATAGAGGTTTAAAAATTTGAATTTCTTTAATAGTGATAGGGCTATTTATATCATTTATTTCACATTGAGCTAGTGAATATTTTATTCCTTTCAAATAATTTATTCCATTTAAATTGTCCAACTGAGATGCGTAGAGATGTTATTATTTGCTGCTTATCCTTTTGATATCTAAGGTCTCTATAGTGAGACTTTTTGCTTATTTTTATATTGTTACTTTATGCTTTTCTTTGTTTCTGTTAGTCTTTGTAAATGTAAACTTTGATTTGGATTACAAGATTGTGTAATTCATTGAGAATATATACCCAAGAGATATATGCAAAATATTTATCTTTACAGAAATAAATGCAAACTGTACAATTATCTTTCACAAGGCAAAATGGTAAAACTTTACAAGATTGATAATACAAATTGTCACAGAGGATATGCAACAACTAGAATTCATAGTGGCTAAAATGTAAAGTAGTTTCAATATTGTGAAAAATATTTTGACAGTTTTTTGATGACATATTTTATGAAACAACAGTCATACTCCTACATAAATACTCAAGAGACACTAAAAAGCACACCCACCAATTTTGTGTTACCTCAATATTCATAGAGCTTTGTTCACAAATATAAAGCAGAAAAACCTACAATATCCATCAACAGATGAATTAGTAAATACATCAAATGTTTTCATGTAAAGGAATACAATAAAAGACATTAAGCAAAAGACACATGCATATGCAAAGATTTCAGAAACATTACAGGGAGGAAACAAATCCAGATACTGCTGTATATTTTATGGCTCCATTCATGTGAAGTTTTAGATAATGCAGATTTGGACAATACTAATACAAAACCGTGGGCTCCATAGATTAGGGGGTCAGAAATTTCTATGTAGTTGAGTTCTGTCATTAGGAAACTACACTTTAAAAGGCAATACTTTTGTTAGCATTTATCTTTTTCATTTTTATGTCAATTCTGCTTGTTAATAAGTATGTGAAATTGCATTTCAATTTGTTTCAAGAAAGTTTTATGGAGCTAAGATTCTAAATATTGTTCTATTCCATTTTTTGATTGTTTTTTTTTTTTTTTTTTTTTTTGTGACTCCTGTTTTGTGTGGGCATGGAGATTGGGAGTGTTTATGTGTATTATATTTTCTTAAATATTTGTTATCATTCTTATGTGTATATCCATTAATTTCTAAGTATGGCAAATATCTGCCTGAGGATCTTTTTGCTTTCATTAGTTTATTTTTAATTCCATCATTTAGTAAGACTTTATAACTATGTGATTTCTGAGTTTTTCTATTTTTATTTAGTGTGTGTGTGTGTGTGTGTGTGTGTGTGTGTGTGTGTGCTCACGCGCGCACATTTGGTACAGGGTCTCGCTATACAGCTTGGACTTGCAGTGATCCTCCTGTTTTCAGGCTCCCCAATACTGGGATTATAGGGGTGTGCCACTACAGGTCTCGGGGGCTGGCTCGGGGCACCCGGGGGTGAGGCGTCACGCACGGCATATGGTGCTGGGGATCGAGCTGCAGTCCCCAAGTAGGCACTTCGTCCACTGAGCTGTTTCGCCAGCCCTTCCGTTTCTTTCTTTGCTTTCAGAGCTTTGTTTTCTTCATTTGTTTTAGCTCAATTTGGAATATTGCATTTTAGTTTTCATTTGTTTTGATCTCATTTTTGTAGTGACTTTTTTCAAGTTAGAAAAAAGAAGTTCCTGGACTTTAGGAAGCATTTCCCGTGCAGATACCAGAGACGGCAATCGCTTGCGGAGCTTCCTCACTGGGGCGGCCCCACGCGGGCCTGCCCCTGACCCAGACGATGGCCCTCCTCGAGGCCGTGCCGCAGCCTCTGCTCCAGCACAGTTACTGCTGTGGTGTCGGGTTTTAGAACCAAGTCCTTCTTCTCTTCAGATGGGGTATTCTGCACACAGGACTTTCCCAGATCTATGCGACAGAGTATATTACCTGTAGTACTAACTTCTATCTTAGCTCTAGCTGTCTTGATCTGCTACTTTTGCATGATTGCTAACAGTGTTCCTTCAGGGACATGCTCTATCCTTTCAGACCGTCCTGGGATACTACAGGTAGAATTGCCTGACAAGTTTTTTTCTTTCTTTCTTT
>NW_004524610.1:6921859-6927896 GCF_000260255.1 Octodon degus
GGGATCAAACCCCCAGCCCCTGTGCCTGCTTGCAGGCACTTTAATTTGCTGAGCTATTTGGCCGGCCCTAAAATATTAATCTTTGATTTATCTTCATTCTCTGGAAAACAAGAACTGCTAGTGTAAATGCACCCATACAGCTCTTGGTTACTGAATTAACCTACCGGGATGGCACATGGGACCACAGCCGCATGCATCACCCCGACTTCCCTCTTCATCTTCATGACTGTACCATCTTAATCTTTGCACCCACATAATTCTTCCATTCCTGCCTGCCTAGCCTAGAAAGTGAGGTCTAGCACTCTACCCACTGTGAAGGCCTTGCCTTCTGGGAATGAGATTTGTTGTGTAGCTAAGCGAGCTCACTGGGTTTCCTCTTCATTGCCTGGCACTCTGCACTGCTCTGCCCTGTCTGTGATTTGCCGCCTCTGCCCTACTCTCTTGTGAATCAGTCAGTGCGTGCTCCCTCCTTTCAACCCTGGGTGCTCCCCGTGACGCCTGCAGTAATTCCCACCTGCAAGTGTTGCTGCAGAAGCTCCGTATTCTTCTCCTTACCTTCGCTGACATGTTAGAATGTAAAGGTATTTGGAAAAGATTATCATTCTCCTTAGCAGCACTTCTAATATGAGTCAGAAGTCCCGGGATCCACAGCTTTTAAAACATTTTCTATTTTCCCCAAGAGTAAAATAATAGAACTGACTTACATATTGATCACCTTTCGCTGTGGAGCAATTAATTCTAATAATATGTTTACCAGTTCTCTTGTGAATAATCAGATCACCTATGAATAGTGAATTTTTTTTTTTCTTGCGGAACCGGGGATTGAACTCAGGCCCTTGCACTTGCCAGGGAAGTGCTTATTCCACTGAGCCATCTCCCCGGCCCCTGAATGGTGAATTAAAGCTTAACTTCCTTTGTAATTTCTTTTTAAGTTTCTCATATTCTCCTCTATAATGTAAGATGTCTAGTGTAACTTGAATTTTAAAAGTGGTATAAAATATTCTAGTCCAGTGTATATTTGCTTGATTTTTAATAGACTAATAACAGTAGTTGCTCAATAGGTTACTTAAGGATTAAATGAGGCATTCATGTAAAATCATGAAAGTAGTATTTAGTACATATTGAATGAGTAATAAATGATAGCCATTATTTTAAAATATCAATAAAATCATTCCATGTTATACTCATAGATTTATAAAGTGACGTAAATAAATTAAACAGCTTGTGAAAAAATAATTAAAATATTTATTTGATACACTCACAAATTACTATATTATGTCAGGTTGCTTTGCATTGAGAAAATAATATGTTTAGAATAAAAAAACACGTATATAGTAATTTCTTATAACTATGGTTAACTACATCAGTCTTTTGTGAAATAGAAATCTAGCCATATCAAAACATTTAAAATGTAAGTAATTTGGTATGCAGAGTGCATCATAATTTTGCTTGCATTGTGGGAAAGGATATAACACAGATGTACATGCTAAACAACAAAACAGTAAAGTGGGGCTAAAACAAGCGCTGAGGGAAAGAAAGATCCAGCCTAAGAACAGAGAATTCAGTGCATGTATGGGTTTGGGAATGTCGTGTGTGTTCTGGACTCCAGAAGCTAGTATTATGGATATTATTATGTAGACATTATTAATATATTACTGGACATTTACACTACATAAGCCTCTTATCTAATCATAAATGTAATTTTTAAAAATCTATAATGTATAACAAATGCATGTTTTAGATATTAACCTGGTTTATAAATTTTCAAATGTAATTGAGGCCTGTTCTTATCTCCTATGGTGCCATTAGTATTTCAGTTTATGCTTGTGGTAATCATACTAAAGTGATTTCTGAAATCTCATTTTGTTGGAGAAATTCAGCATGCTTGCTCTTTGCTATAACCAATAGAGATTTCTACACATAGATTGCTTTCCTGGGATACTGGCTCATAAGGCCAAGATTTGCATGGAATGCATTTATTGGGCTGCATGCTCAAGAACAGAAGAGGTTAGAACATTTGAAACACTGAAACTGGAAAAAGATTTTGAAACAGAAACCACATGCTATGATGCTGTGCAGCAGTGAGCACCACCACAGCTCTTAGAAGAGAGGCTTATTTGGCTCATGATTTTCAGGGTTCAGTCTATGCTCAGTTGGTTCACAGGCAAACACATCATGGTAGACCCTTTGGTTCCTGGGAATGAGTGCAAAGGAAGAGACACAGAGATGAGATAGTGAGGACCAGATTTGACCCCACAAGTAGGACTCCATGAGCCACCCAGACACACCCAGAAGCGTGTTTTGTTACTCCCCTAGAAGTCTCCAAACATGATCAAGTGGACAATGGCCTTCATCATCCTGGACACTCCAAAGCTATCATGGTCTTCCATATATATGCAAAACTGAAGAAGTAGTGCCCAGTCCCTTCTGCTCCCTGTGTACCTCTCAAGGATGTAGGCCACTTGCAGTGCAGTTGGGATTCTGAATGAGGCAATTCTCATGTCCTGTACAGGGACCACAGATTCCCCAAATATGTCATGGGAGGCCCTCTGATGCTTCCACTAGGCCAGCCATCCGTAGATCTGTATATTCTACCTTCCTGGGACGTGATGCCATGGAAAGGTATTCACGTGGGCCAAAGTCCACATCCTAGAAAAGATACCACACCTTGTACAGCATGCTTTCCATATCAGCACATCATTTGTATCCTCAAGAGCCGTATGAGTCTGGCAGGATACTGTTTCTGTGTGTTATGGAACCAGTAGATTCTAGAGGCATCTGTTGACTACCCCGTACTTCACTATAAGTTAAAGTACTTGCATCATTGAAACATTTTTGAGATCTAGTGTTGGTAGTTCAGATGGTCAATAAATATTTGTGACTCTTACAAAGATTAAAACAAGAAATGCAGCCCATAGTTGGATGCTTAAAATTCTCTCCAGATATATGATTGTCACTTCTAGGTCACAGGAACTCCAACATGATTATCTGTTAATCACTAACTGATGGTTTTCCCAAGAAGTGACTCTACATTAGGAGATTAACATTGTTCTTTTTCTGGAAGGATTGTCATTCCACTATGTCTAAATAAGCCATTCCAGTTCACCACCAAGAGGAATGTGGGTTTTAGTGCTACTAACTGTGAAAAATTATCATTACAGCATCTTTTTCTAGAGAAAAAGTCATCATTGTCAGTCATCTAGTAATATGAGGCCAAAGATTTGCTCTTAATACCTGCTTTTCATATTCACTCTGATTTAAATGATTACTACTCAGGATCCTCTGATAATAGACTATTACGGTTTGTGTGTAGTTGTCCCCCCAAAGCCTCATTCAGTCAGTAAGTGTTTATATTTAATTCATGATTCAATGCTAGGATTGTGGGTATGAGTGCTACACCTGCCCTGGAGTGGGAGCCTGCATACAGTATAAGGGAGGGAAGGAGGCTTGCTAGCTGCCCCAGCTGCTGTTCCCCCCTTTTCCCACCATGAACTGCTGCCATTTGCTGCTCTGCCTTAGCGACAGCTGAGCGTGAACTGAAACCTCCACTGCTAGCTGAATAAACTTTCCTTCCTTAATGTTGAATGTCAGGTATTTTGTCCCAACAATGAGAGAAAATGGACTGAGATAGATTCTATGATAGATATTTTCGGGGAAGCAATTTTTTTCACACTGTTTTTAGGAAAAATGTCTACAATCAACCAACGTGACTGGGCCTGGATTGAAGAAAAGATTATCTGAAATTTAGTAGCAAACTATACCTTAGCTGATCCTCTTTAGATCTCTGAAGCCCAGCAGTTTTGTTCGTTTGTTTTGTCTTGTTTTTCTAAATGTCCGGAATTAAAACACACCTGAGAACCTTGAACCCCAGAGTTACCTTGTACAAGATAAGGATTCCTCCTGGTGGTTTGCCTAATCATGAACAAGACGCAGCACAGTGGCCAAGAATAATCCCTGACTGGGGACTTGCATGGGAGTCATTGATGTACAATATTTCTGGAAGCTGGAGTAATAATTAGTACTTCAGTCCTAAAAGAACACCTACGTAGTCCCCTAAAGTCTTCACTAGGGTCTACATACTAACAGGCTTTAATGGAGTCTGTAACATATTTTTCAAATATGTCTTTATCACCTTGAGTTTTATAGAAAGAAAAAACATTTGTACTAAAACAGATAATTCTTTTTAAATTTACAGGTAGGATCTAGTATAAAAACATCATTTCCACATATAGATCCCATTAAGTACTGTTAAAGAATAGGACACATGATCTTACAACATGTCAGGGTGGATTTTTTTCAAATTATGTTTCACATTTACTTACCATTTACCATTTTGTGACCCTGCATTTACAATAAATCTGTGGCAAGTCTTTTAGTTTAGAGACAAAGTAAAGAGGAGATCCTGATAATCCTCTGACATGAGCATCCAATCAAGCTTAGAGCCTTTCAGGAAGAATGCTGAACACCTGGCTAGTCATTAACTTACCAGTACTTTGACATAATAATTATTTCTGAAGGCAAACTATAAAACTTTATTTTTATGCTGACTTAGACTTAACTTAATTTTTCCCTTGAATAAGGAAAAAAAACTTTTAAAAGAAAAAGATAGTTTTTGAAATTTCTATCCCTGAATTACATATTTTTGCTGAGAATTATAATTTTATACATATGGTGATCTAAAAAAATACTGGAAGTTGAAAGAAACTGGTTCACATGGTGAAATATAGTTATCCATTATTGGCATTTACATGTCACTTTATGAGACCTTTTTCATCTTTTGGAAAAGTTAAAATGCACCACGCTCTCATTCCAAAAGCATTTTAGTCCTAAATATGCACTAAAAGTAACACATTTGGCATCATTTCGACATATTCTCCAGGTCCTATTCTTTGACACAACACATTTGATCGAATACAGCAGTGCTAGCTTGCAAATATGTGTCACTTGAGGGTCATTAGAAAGCCTGGTATGTTTTTTCCTCAGGATGTACTTACAAAATTGTAAGTACTTTTGTAAAAAAAAATACAGTCCTTGTATAATGATATAAAAAGCGATTCCCAGTGCTAATACTTCTCACTGATGTCACTCTACAGTCATTATTTCCAATAAATGTTATTGACTATCCAAGTGGCTGACATAAGGATTGAAGCACAGTACCACTGCTGTCACCACCTCTGGACTGCCTGGGGGCTCTGCACCGAGGGTGTGTTAGCATTTTCTGGAAAAACAACAATAACATTTCATTGCACTCATCTAAAAATATTAGTTTCAATGACAGATCAAACAATGCCAAGATTTTACTAGATTGTCGAGAATAATTCATGGTAGAGTTAGGCTTCAAACCCAGGTCTTCCAACTGCTGTATATATCATTCTATTAAGTAGATAATTTGAATGCTTTTGTCTTTTTAAATATAATTAACTTAATTGGTGCATTTTTATCATATATAATATCATATTCATTATTAACATTTGTACCTATACCTGATATATATATATATATTTTTTTTTTCAGAACTGTGGATTGAATTCAGGCCTTTGTGCTTGCCAGGGAAGCGCTTATTCCACTGAGCCATCTCCCCGACCCTATCCGATATATTTTGTTATATCTGTTACCCAATCTTCTCTCCTCTTCATTGCATCTTCCACTCTCAATTTACAAAGCTTTGTTTCTATTTTATCCTTTTTTAAAAAAATGTTTTCTTCTTTTCCACTCCTTCCTTTCCCCCTTCTCTCACCCTAGTTCATCTTTTTAAAAAATAGTTTCTTAGCATTTTAAAACAGCTATCACACACTTTGGTCCTTATATGTTCTTCAAGTTTCTCAAACCAGGAAGACAGTGCAATGTTTATACATGTGAGTCCCAGTTATTTCACAGGATGAATCCATTTACCTAGAAATGCCTCAAATTTATCCTTCATTATGACATAAATAACCCGATATATATATAGATAGATAGATATAGATATAGATATCCCATTATATGTATTCCATTATATACAATCCATTATCTATACATATATAAAAATTCATTGTAT
>NW_004524610.1:6931000-6936027 GCF_000260255.1 Octodon degus
TGTAAATAGGACCACAAGTCCGCATCTTGTACAGCAATTAACCACTAAGAAGAATATATGCAGTGTATTATTTGTTGAAACTGTACCTCCGATTTGATTTGAAACTGTCTCATTGCTATCTGTTTATCAATAAAACTGTAGAAAAAAAACTATTAGAAGAAAAAGTAGAGAAAAAAGCTCTATTACATTGATTTGGTCAGTGGAATTTTGGATGTGGAAGTGAAAACATAGGCATCAAGAAAACATTAAAAATATAGGCATCAAAATCAAAATGATGATTAAAAATCTGAACAGTATTAAAAGAAACAGCTGCATAACAAAAGAAACAAAAGAGTGAAGAGAAAAACTACAAAGGGAGAGAAAATATTTGCTAAATGTACATCTGATAAGTGATTAGTACACAAAAGAACTCAAGACCAGGAAACCATTCAACTAGATTTAGAAATGGGAAACAGACCTGAATGCACATTTCTCAAAAGAAGACATACTGGGAAGCTGAAAAACAGGAGGATTACTACAAGTCTAATCTGTGTAGTGAGACTCTGTAGACCCTATACTAAATAAATTTTCAAAAAAAAGACGTGCAAACAGCCAATATTTCTATAACAGAGTGTTCACTATATATATTCACCAGGGAAATGCAAATCAAGTTCTCACAATGGGATATGTCATTACTTCTGTGAAAATGGCTATTATTGCCAATCAGCTTAAATTCTTTTGCTTCATTCAGATGGAAATCATGAGTTGGCAAAGTGCAGCAGTACTGCTGCTGCTAGCAGTCCTCACATCACCAGAGGTCGCCAGGTGATTCTGGGCCCAGCTGTTGAAACAGCCCATGCCCTGCCCGGTCTCTGCTGCTGGTGGCCTCCACCATCTCATGCCGGCTTGTCCTGGACACATAGCTAACTCCACAGAGTACTGCTGTTCTACATCAGCTACCAGTTACTGGGGCCTTTTGGTGTTAACAGTTCTAAGAATCTTTCATCTTTTTTGTAAAGTAATGCTGTGTCCCTGCTACTTAGGATTTAAAAAAGAACAAACAGATTTTCAAGACTTTTTGAGACCATATTGCCTAATCACAAGCAGCTGAAGTTTTATTTTATAAGGAGATGTTCTGCTTCAGTTCACAGGAGGAGTCTGCCTAAACTAAAAAGCCCAGAAATGTTGGAGTTCACTGTTGGCACAGCCTGTGAAAGACTTGGCATAGGGAGGGGCAGGGCTGCTGAAGCCAGGGAATCCTCTGGAGGTCTGCTGTGGATGCTGGGTATGCCGTGAAGGGGGTCAGATCCCTCCTTTCCTGATCTGAGCCAATCCAGATGCCCCTCCCCTTCCTCACAAAGGCAGCAGCATCCACCGAACTGTGGGAAGGGCAGAGAGTACCACACCTCCTACCTGGCTGCACTCATGGTGGACAGCATCAGCGCAGTGGCCAGAGAGGACACAGAGGCAAACTGTGCAATCTTTCGGGCCACAAGGGGGCCCAACGGAAAGCTACAGGGAGAGGTGCAGCAGCGGCAGGCCTCACCACAATCCCCCCCACCCCCGCCAGCCCAGAGGAAAAATGAGCCTTAGACGCTTCTTGACAGTCTCATTACAGCAGTGACTAAGGACAGGAAGTGCTGGCAAGGATGAAAGGATGTGCAGAACTGGTACTGGGAAGGGATTCTAGAAGTCCCATTTTCTACATTCCAATACATAGTAGATGGCTGGAACCACAGACAGTGCAGAATTTTCTGTGTACATACCTGTGAAGTGTGTCTTTCTCTCATATGTATACCTATGAAAAAGCATAATTTATCAAAGAAACACAGTGAAGATATACAAAATAACTGGTAGGAAAATAATCAGTTACAACTGCTACTGTAAAGCTTTGCCAGTATCATTTTGGGATGGAGGGATATTGCTGAGTAGAACAAAGGGTACCTTGGTCACAGTACTGTGGTGCTGTGATCACCAAGCTGCAACCAAGGCAGCAACTAAGCAGCTGAAACCCGAGCACCGTGAGCACCCTGCTCGACAGACGGACTATTCCCATAGCCTGCAGGACGGAGGGGATGGGGGCATGTGTAGCAACCTACTCAGCATTGTTTATTTGTGGAATTTCCTATCTAATATTCCTGGCCTGTGACTGACTATGAGGTCACTGAAACCAAGGAAATCTGAACCACAAATAAGGGGATATATATAAAAGGACAGCCATTATGAAAAGGAGTATAAGTGACTAAATATAGAGCTACAATATGATCTAACAACCTTAGTACTGGATACACAGGCAAAGCAAATGAAATCAGTGTTGTCAGGCAGATGTCCATGTCTAGTACACTACTCACTTTAACCAAGTTGTTCAAATAGCGCATGTTCATGAATGAATAAATGAGAAAAATGTCTTAGGAATGCACAGTGGGATAGTGTGCAACTCTAAGAATGAGAGAAATCATACTATTTACAGCAGCATGCACACAGCAAGGTTTTGTGGGAGATGAGACAAATCAGGCTGGCCAGTAAAGACAAATTTGTCATGTCACTCATAGCTGGCACCTGAAACATTAAGCTCACAGGAGAATAGAGGGAAAAGGTGACTGAGGAAGGTGGCAGTAGAGAGAGAGGAGGCTGTGGACATGGCCAGAGGGCAGAAGACCTCCTTAGGTGAGAAGAGCAAGTTCAGCAAGTCTGTTGTACAGCACAGTGAGCAGTTAATGACAATGCATTTTATTCTTAAAAACTCCAAAAAGAGGACCCTACCTTTTCTCAGCACCAAATGATAATTCTATGAGGTAATGGATTGGTCAATTAGCTGGACTGAAATATCTTGTTTTACATGATAAAGACATATTATTTTACCTAGGAATTTAAAAAAATAAAAACAAAAGTCAACTTCAAGCACTCTGGTAACTCCAGTTTAAAAAACATGCGGTATATTTCTAACCGCGGTCCCTTGTGATAAATTTCCTGAGAATTAGATTTTTTCCTTAAAAGTGAAAGCCAGTCAGCTGTGCTCTAATCTCAGCTACTCACAAGGCTGAGGCAACACAATCTCAGCCATGATGCCAGCGCAGGCAAGTTAGCAACACTGTCCTGGAAAAAAAAAGTGAGAATTTATCGCAGGGCGCAGTACTTTCCCAGCAAACCCAAGCCTTCTGGGTTCCACCCTTACCTCTGCCCAAAGCAAAAGCTGAAAATCTCAGCAGTTAGTAAGTTAGATTCCTGCTGCTGCACAGCAAATTACATCAAACTTACGCCTTCGAGTAGCACTCCTTTGCCACCTCACAGTTACCATTATTCTGCCCAGCACAATCAAAATAAGGAATAGAAATAAATGAATTTAAGAACATTGTTAAATTGGTTTTCAAAAACACATCTTGTTGGTTAGCATTTCACTTATAAACCAGTTTGCAATTTTAAACAAAGCTTTTAATCCAGAAATAAGTGTATAATGTTAACCATTTTATTTTCAAATACTTGAAATCAAAGAAAAACGACATTTTTTGACACTGTTTTCAACAGTAAATGTATGGTCAAAGATGTATAATTTGAAATTGAATTTAAATTATTGTTTTCTCTATTATTTAAATTAATGTGATTTTTAAGTGGACTAAGTGCTTTTAAGAGATTTTCTCTCTTCAGTTGACTGATATAAAAGTTCAAGGATGATTCATTTTAGTTTTTCTGAGGGTAAGTGCAATGGTTGGTCCACTGTGTCCACTTGAGAAGTACAGGTTAACTAAGCAGCTCAGCAGGGGCCCGTGGTCCTCCCTTGGTAAACGTTCTCATCTTGCACAAGAGGAAGCCCAGAGATGGCATGTGTGCGACACTCTGCCCGGGGGCTGGTCGCCTGCTTACAGTGTGAGGGAGAAAGAGAGCCTTGCTCTTCCCCACCTGGCGCTTTTGCTGCTTTTGCTGTCTTCTGCCTTTTTGAACTGTTGGCCCTGAGCCCCAACACCCTTTAGGCAGAAATCTCCAGAAACTGTGATTTTAGTAGCTTTAATTTTTTTTCTGTATTTCAGGTAAAGGTCTACAGGGTGTTCAGGGTCTCTCAGCTAGATCGGACTCATAGTGATTTTCCTGTTTACAGTATCCCAAGTACTGGGATTATAGGCATGTGCCACCATGCCCAGTCTCTATTGTCTCAGTGTGCCTCAAGGTGGGGCCGAATGGCAGACCTGGGGATCGAACCTCCAGGTCCTGCGCCTGTTTGCAGGCACTTTAATCTGCTGAGCTATTTGGCTGGCCCTTCCTTCTTTAATTTTGGATGTCAGTTATTTTGTCTCAGCAATGAGAAAAGAATAACCAAGACAGAGTTGGGTACTAGAGAAGTGGGGCCCTAGCTGTGACTATATAGACCATGTGCCTCAAGAGTCTTTGGGAATGGCTTGTGGGAAGAGTTTAGGAAGGTTCAGAGATGTCACCCAAAAGAGTAAGCTGGAATGCTGTAGGCTGCTATGTGTGGGAGCTGAGAAGACCAGAAGGCTGTTAGAAATCCTGGTAGTAAGGATCTTGCTCTGGAGGCTTCTGCTGGGAAGAACGACTGCATTGACTATTGGACTCCAGATGGTGCGTGCTATGGTTTGGCAGAAAGTTTATCTGCATTTTGCTCATGTCCTGAGACTGCCTGAGACTGAGGCTAAGAGCAATTGACAAAGGCTCTAGGATGCCTCATTTTGTGTTTTTCTGTACTCATCGCAGAGGTGAGGCCAGGAGCATGACACACTTCAGTGGAGTTGTTGTTGTTGTTGTCATCTTGGTTTTGTTGCCCACCTTCCACTGCCCCCTTGCTACTTCTTCCCCTCCCCATTTGTAGAAGAGCTATTTCCATTTTTCTCAATCTTTTTCTTTAAAGCTTTTTCCCCTTTCCCTCCCTCCCTGTATCTCAACATTTCTGTCTTGCAAAGCAGGTATTTAAGTACAGAGCATGAAGATTCTGATGATGTTATGATTTCTCTGTAACACATAATTGCAACTTCAGCATGTAACTATGTCTTTAGAAGTTTATATTTCTCTGGGGTTTTCATTTATCAAACCATGAGATA
>NW_004524610.1:6936127-6942579 GCF_000260255.1 Octodon degus
TGTGTGTGTATACACAAGCACATAACCATATTTTATTTTTCCATTCCTTGATTGGATGAGCATTTGGGTTGTTTCCATGATTTAGCTATTACAAACTGTCATGCTATTAACATGGGTGTGCATGCAAAACAGTGGTGTAATATTTTCAATACTTCTGAGAAGGAACCCAGAAGGGGAATAGATGGGCCAAATGGGACCTCTAATCATAGTTTTTTGAGAAATCACCATATTGATTTCTATAGTGATTGCACCAGTGTATGCTCCCATGAATAGTGTAGAAGTGTCCCATTTCCTCACAGCCACTTCAGCATATGTTATCAGTTGATTTCTTGATAACCAGTGTTTCTGGAGTGAGATGGAATCTCAGCAACGCTGTAGTATGCATAGCTCTAATAGCAAGTGATATTCAACACATTTTCATAGACTTATTTTCCATTTGCATTTCTTGATGAGACAAGTGTGTGTTCACCTCAGGTGTCCATTTCTGGACTGGGTCTTTAATTTTGAGGAGTACTTCAGATGTTCTAGATAGAATTCTTATGAAGACCAACTGCTTAAAATCTTTTCTCACTCTGTGGGCTGTCTTTTCACTCTGTGGAAAGCTTTGTAATAGGATGAGATGCAAGTTATTACTTATTCTTCTATTTTTTTCTTGGTACACCTATGTCTTCAAGAGTTCTACCTAGTCTTTCTTCCAGAAGACTTAGTGTTCCTGTTTTAATATTTAGATATTTGAACAATTTCAGTTTGAGTTTAGTGCCTGGTGATAGACATGGGTTTAGTCTTCATGAAGTGGAACATCACTTTTTCCAGCACCATTTATTAAAGAGGCTATCATTCTTCCAGTGAACATGTTTGTTCCCTTTGTTAAAGAAAAGGTGGCTGCATGTGTTTAGATTTGTGTTTGTAAATTATAATGTGTTCCATTGATCCTTAAGTCTTTGTTTTGGTTTCTTTTTTTTCCAGTATCATTTTGTTTCTATTACAGTAGTTTTGTAATATAATTTCAAGTCCAAATTTGCCCCTTGGCTTACTTTTGTTGACAAGAATTGGTTTTTGCAATTTTAAGTCTCTTCAGGTGTGAAATGAGTTTTATGCATGTTTTTCTAGTTCTGTGAGGTATGATATCATGGTATTTTGATTGAGATTACATTAAATCTGTATAATAATTTTGGAAGTGTATCTATTTTTACTATGTTGGATTTTTCTATTCATGACAAGGAATAAATTTCCATTTTCTGATATCTTCTTTGATCTCCTTTACCAGAATGCTGTGACTTTCAATATACAGATCTTTCACTTTGTTTGATCAATTCCTATGCATTACATTTTTTGGATGCTTTTGTGAAGAGTGGGATTTGCCTAACTTCTCTCTTAATGGGTTTGTTGTTTGTATATAAGAATCCTATTGATTTTGGGGTGTTGACTATGTATCCATCTACACTAATAGTTATTAAAATAGGCTTATATCAAATTATTTAGAATATTTATATCTTCTTAATCTAGTTTTGGTAATTCATATATGTTCAGGAATTTGTCAATTTCTTCTGTGTTTTCAATCTTTGAAGCCTTTTGGTGGCATTTTTGTGGTCTTATAGCATGTCTAGAGTACCATGTCATCTGTAAATAACATTTAAATTTTCCTTTCTTACTTTTATTCTATTTATTTCTTTCTCTTATCTAATTACTCTGGTTAATGTGTACAGAGTTGTAGTTAAGGAGAGTAGTGATAGCAAACATCCTTGCCTTTTTCCTGATTTTATATTGAAAGCTCTGTTTTTGATCGTTTCTTATGGTGGTGGCTGTTGGATTTTCATAGCTGGATCTTATAAAATTATCATAAAGACCATCTATTCCAATTTCTGATAGGGCTTTTCATCGTGAGTGGGTGCTGGACTTTGTCAAATCCTCTTTTCTACATCTAATGAGATGTTCATGTTATTTTCATCTTTGGTGCTCTTAATGTTGTACACTCCATTGATTGATTCCCATATGTTGAACCAGCCCTGCGTTTCTGGGATGCACGCTACCTGGTCATGCTGTGTAATCTTTCTGATGATTTGCTGTATTCTGTTTGTCAATATCTTACTAAGGATTTTTGAATTTATTTTCATTAAGGAGGCTGGTCTATAGTTCTGCTTTCTGGCGAGTCCTTCTCTTAGTACAGGTTTCAAAGAATGTTTTGCAAGTATTGATTCCCTTTCAATTTACTTAAAGAGCTTCAGCATAAATAGCATTAAGTTTTCTGTAACTTGCTTTTAGTATTGAGCAGTGAACCCATCAGGACCTGGGCTCTTCTTTTTTGTAAGGTTTTTTTTTTTTAATTACATTCTCAATTTCATGGGACTATATCAAAATATTTAGAATATGTGTGTCTTCTTGATTTAGTTTTGGTAACGCATACATGTGTGGGAATTTTTCCATTTCTTCCCTGATTTCCATCTTATTAGAGTACAGGTTGTTGAAGTAGACATTGATGATCTAGATTTCCACAGGATCCATGGTGGTTTCACCCTTTCCATTCCTAAGTGCTTGAATTTGACTCTTTTCTTTCCTCTGTTGGGTAAGGGTGGCTAAAGTTTTATCTATTTTATTTAATCTTTTAAAGAATCAACTCTTCAATTCATTGATTCTTGGTATGGTTTTCTAAATTCCATTAATTTCTGCTCTGAACTTTATAATTTCCTCTCTCATATAAACTTTGGATTTGACTTGTTCTTCCATTTCTAGGAGGCTGAGGTTCAAAATGAATTATTGACTTGAGCTTGTTTTGTTTTCCTTATGTGAGAATTTACCACTGTAATGTTCCCATGTATGACTACTTTCATTGTACCCCACAAGTTATGGAATGTTGTATTTTCATTTTTATTTAATTATAAATACTCTTTAGATTCTTCTTTAATTTCTTTTGTGACCCATTAGTTGTTCAGGAGGGTGTTGCTTCAATTCCGTGTGTTTATTTGTTTTTTTTTTGTGTGTGTGATTTCTTTTGATGTTGATTCCCAATTTCATTGTATTATGGTCAAGACGATATGCATGGGATAAATTCAGTTTCTCTGCATTCACTTAATCATGTTCTGTGGGCTAATTTTGGATTTGGAGAACATCCAATGTGCAGGTGAGAAGAATATATATTTCCATATTGTGGTGGGACAGCCTATAAACACTTACCAATTCCATTTGTACAGAAGTTTATTTATTTGTTTGTTTGTTTGTTTATTTCTTTATTTGGTACCAGGCCTCAAACTCAGGACCTTGTGCTTACCAGGCAAGTGCTTATGCCACCGAGCTATCTTCCCACCTATAAGTTTATTTTAATTCTGTTATTTGTTTTTTGAATTTTTTTGTCTGTTTGATCTATCTAATTGTAACAGTGATGTATTAAACTCCCCCATTACAATTTTGTTAATGCTTATATGGTTTTTCATGTCTGTTAATATTTGTTTTATTTAGTTGGGTGCATCAGTGTGGGCATCAAGTTCATATGAAGTTAAAGTTCATATTGGCTGAAAACAGAAGAGCTACTCTTGCTTTTTCTGGAAACATGTTGCATGTGGTATTGTTTTCCCTCCTTTAACTTTCAGTCCGTGGATTTTCTTGTGTGGTATTGTTTTTTTAATGCATCATACTTTTGGATCTTCCTCCTTGATCCATTCTTCCAGTCTAATTCTTTGGACTGGTGAATTGAGACCATTTACATTGATGATTATAATTGATATGCATTTGCTTTTCTTTTGATATTATGTACTTGCTGTTGGTTCATTGTCTTTTCTCCCTGTTTAATTTCTTGCTCTTCCTGATAGCTTCTTTCTATTGATGTTCTTATGGTTGTGATCTTCATTTTTTTCTAATATAGGTTTCAGAACTTTTTGAAGAGTTGGTCATGAATTTTGTCAGATGTTCTTTGTTGTAATATCTTATATCTCCATCAATTTTTAAAGACAGTTTTCCAGAGTACAACATTCTGGGTTTGGAGTTTGTTTACTTTTAGATTTTGAAATTCCTCACTCCACAGTCTCCTTGATTTGAGGGTTTGTATTGAAAGGTCTGCTATGAGTCTGACGGTGTTTCCTTTACAGGTATTTTGTTTCTTTTCTGTAATTGTTTTAATATTTTGCTTTTATGCTGAACTTCTAGACTCTTGATTATTATGTATTTTGTATAATTTTAATTTGGTCACACCCATTTGGAGTTCTATAGTCTCCACTTATTCATAAGTCAAATTCTTCATCCATTCTTAGGAAGTTTGCTGTAATTATTTCTGTGAAGAGATATTTTATGGCAATGGTGCTGTCTCCAGCTTTCTCTCTGACCACAATCAATTTTATGTTGTTCTTTGTTTTGAGTTTTCATGATCTCTTACTATATTTAAGATCTTTCCTTTTATGATCACTATCTGAAGTTCTGTCTTCAATATCTGATCTTCTATCTTCATTTTTTGTTCAATGTGTTGCATATACTTTGAAAGAAGATTTTAATCTTTTGGATTTCTTTTGGATCTGTTTCATAGATTCCACTTATTTCTGATGTTGGAAATTTATTGTCTCCATCATTTTCCAAAACTCTTCTTTTTAAAATCTGTGTCTAATATCTTATTTTGAGTAGCATTTCTTTTTGTACCTGAAAAATTATTTTCATACAACCCTTGCCACTAATTTTTTCACTTGTGGTGCTATTATTTTAGAAAGTTGTTGTGTTTGACTCCCCATTTCCTCTATCTCACTATGTTTGGGCTTGGCCTGGGTGGGCTGGGGGTCTGGGGCTGCATTTTTTTCTTCATCTGGTCATTTTCTATTTTTTAAAAAATTTCATTTTGTTATCTGTTTTTATTCTTGTCTATTTCTTAAATTAGATAGCTTTATTAGTAGTATCAATGTTTCCTTGGGAGATATCTGTTCTTTAGGGATATCTTCTAGATAGAGGTGGTTTTTTATGTCATCACAAGAATCAACCTTCCCGATTTTTTAAGGATTAAAAGTTACTATTTGGCTTAGCACCCAGTTCTTTGGTACTGAATTATGCTAATGATTGTAAGCCCATAATATTCACAGTGCTATCATACAAGTGATAAAAACAGTTTCTAAAATGTGTGACATAGTGGATAAATTAGTACAGTTATCAATAATGATAACAAGTACAGATTAGATACTAACAAACTGTGGTACTGATGAATCTTATCCCTTAAATACAGGAGAAAATTCTACAGTTATAAAACAAAATCCAAGTTACACCAGGTACTTGTTCACATTGATTATCCCCTTAGTTAAGTGATTTTATTGTTTTGGAGCAGGGATTAAGAAAGGTAGTGAATTTACAAAAGTGATGAATAAGCCAAATATAGTAGATCAAGACAGGAAAATCAAGAATGATCACCCAAGTTTGGGGAAACTATATAACACAGGAGAGAGAGAGAAAGAGAAAAAAACAAAGGAGTATTAAAGTGAGTCATAAAGAATCGAGACAATGTTTAGTCATGTGAAGGTATCATAAATTCAAGAGATACTTGAGGAAAAAGAGAAAGATCAGTAGAAGAATACAAAAAGAAATATATAATACCTAAGCAGCAAAAATGAGATAAAAAGAACACAATATACAAAACAAAGTAAGGCAAACCCAATCATATAGAAAAAGGATAATCAATCAGATAAATAAGAATAAAAATAGTACAATGTCTCTGGTGTGTTGTTCAGCTGTAGTGTCCAAGTGAGATCACAGAAATGTGCTGTGTGCTCTAGCCAAATTTGCTGTGGGAAATTTGTTGGGTATGGAGCTAGTCTTCACCTTTGGATATGGGAGCTAGGTCTGGTCATCTTTTGGTAGAATTCACTACAGTCGTTTGATATATAGACTGCTGAGCCCGCCCACTTCTATGCTGCATGTCTATGTGCCCAACTTCAAGGCTGGTTCCCAAAAGTGGTCACACTGCTGCCTCTGACTTTTCCATGCTGCTGGCCTTGCCTGGGCCTGCATATGCACCAGTGCTGGTACCGGATCTCATGGCTATTGTGTTATGTTTTGTTTTGTTTTGTTTTTGTTTTGCACTATGTAGTGCAGGTTAGACTTGAACTCACTTATGCAGCGTAGGCTGGCCCTCAACAGCTGGGCTCTTCCTGCCTCAACCTCCCAAATGTTGGAATTACAGATTTGTATGGCCATGTCTGGCTAAATAAATAATCTTAACAATTGAGCTTCTAGAAATCACACAGTTAACACAATATACTATTATCAAAATGTCTTCAAATTCAAAAGGCTATATAACTGCTTGTATCTAAAATCCCAGCATTTTGGAGGCCAAAGCAAGAAACTTCTAAATTCAAAACAAGTCCAAGTCAAGATAAGTCTGAGGCCATGAGGACTAGTTTGCACTATGTAGTGACAGTCAATTTGGTGACTTAAAACTATTAGAAGAGAGACCCAGTCCTAGCCCAGGAATTGCTGCCAACTTCCGGGAA
>NW_004524610.1:6952340-6952794 GCF_000260255.1 Octodon degus
AATTGTTTAAAAAAAATCTTTAAGGTCACCACATCTGCAAAGACATTTCACTCTTACCTTCACTGTGTATGGCAGGTAGCATTGCCATGATCCTGGTCTAGGATGTAGATATATTTGCGAGGGTCTTTTCTTACCCTTCCATGGTATGGTATGAGGATAGAAGGGCATTTAAGAACCAGAATAAAACCGTGTCAGCTGTATTAAAAGAAAAGCTTCAACTTCACATACTCTGCTTTAATAAAATACATTATAACATATCTTAATTCTGATCTTCAAATATCTGTGTAACCGAATGCTGCAGGAGCTCCATCATCATTGGGGCGAGCTGGGCCAATGCACAGTCCTTCAGCACAGGGAAGCTACTGTTATCAGAAAATTTGAGCTGGGATTTTAAAGATAAAAGAGATGAGTAGGTATGATTTGTAAATTGTTTACTGACTGGCAAAAAAAAAAA
>NW_004524610.1:6954139-6957908 GCF_000260255.1 Octodon degus
TGAGCCCTAACCTGGCCCCCACAATCACAGGAGACTTGCAGAGCTTTGGCACTCCTCCTAATCACTGAAGGACTTTGGTTAGCTGAGGCTTGCCTCCCCCCCACAAAATCCTGGAAGCCATGCTGAACCCTGGACAACAAGAGATTTGGTGATCATAACCCAGCCCATCCCCACTGTCACAGGAGCCTTACCTACCCAAGCCAGAGCCCTAACATCACTGTTATGCCTGGGGGAACATTGGAAGTTTAAACAATGTCAAAGGGAAGGAAGAGCAAAAGGCAATCTCAGACATCCAGCCCATCCAGAACAAGTCCAGGACACAAGATTGTACAAAAAATTGGAAGTCACACACCTGAGATTTCAGAAATGATGGCAACTCAAGTGAAGAAACAACTTCACCAGAATATAGAAGCTATCAGATCACAAATAATTTCTCAGGTAAAAAAATAGAATTGCCAGCTATCATGAAAGAATTGCTTAGAACATCTAAAGAAGACATAGATAAAAATAGAGGAGAATAGAATTATGGAAATATTGAAGAAACAATACAGGAAATAATTACAGTGCATCAAACAGATTCAAATAGATATCCAAGAAATTAAGAATTCCATTGAAAACTGGCAAAAAAGTGTAAACAAAATTTAAGATAGACTTTCAGATCTTGAAAACAGCATTGTAGCTAGTGATTAAAAAAGGAAAGATCTCTTACAAATAACAAATAATGAAGAAATAACAATTCAACACCTGTAAGGTAATGCTAAGAAAAACAATTTAAGACTGATAGGTGCTAATGAAACAGTAGGGCTCAACACAAATGACATAAAAAGACTATTTGTAGAAGTACCAAGGAAAATTTCCCAAGCATGGGGAAAGAAGCTAACATACAGTTAAGTGAGGCATATAGAACTTTAATTAGCCATAATTAAAATAAATCTACACCCAGCAACATAATGATCAAGATGAGAGAAATTGAGCAAAAGAACAGAGTACCAAGTGCCACTAGATAAAATAAACAAAGAATCCATAATGAAGGGCACATCAGAATCATGACAGATTTCACAACACAAACCACAAAGTCAAGAAGACCTTGGATTGAAGGATTTCAGGTCCTGAAAGAAAAACACTTCCAACCCAAACTAATGTACCTTGTGAGCTTCTCTATCAAATTTAACAGAAAAATAAAATGCTTCAATGACAAAGAACAGCTGAAGAAATTCATGACCAGAAAACTAACCCCAAAAAGGGCCCTGAAAGATATTCCAGAAAGAGAAAAAACTGGCCACCACTTCAAGAACAACAGAAAGAAGCCACAAAGCGGAGCAGGCAATTTAACAGAGGGGAAAAACAGAGAAGCTAACATAGGAAAAGAAGATGACAAAGATAAGCCAACGCATATCAGTTATAGTCAGAATTTAAATAGCTTGAATTCACTACATCAATCAAAAGAAGCAGACTGGCAGAGTGGATCAAGAAATACAAAATCAAACAATATGCAATACTATATACAAATCAACATATTTAAGTCAAAAGAAAATTAATAGACTGAAAGTCAAAAAATGTAAAACAATACTCTATGTGACAGCAACCCAGAAAAAAACAGGGGTAGCTGTTCTGGTTTCTGACAATAATAACTTCAAAGCAAGAGTGAATAAAAGTGATAAAGAAGGTCACAAAAACACTTGTTATGGGGAAACTGTAAGAAGAAGACATGACAGTCACACATATATATGCATCCATTGTAGGAGCACCCAACTGTATGACAAATTTTAACAGACATGAAAATCAAATAAGCAATGATAACGTTATAATGGGAGACATTAACACCAACTGTCACAAAGAGAAAGATCAACAGGCAAGATGTTAGCAAAGAAATAATACAATTAAACCAAACTTGTGAAGAAATGGACTTAGTAAACCTTTACAGAGTATTTGAACCAACAACACTGTTATTCACATTCTTCTCAGCTGCACAAGTTCTTCAAAATTGATCATATATTAGCACATAGAACATGCTTAAGTAAATGCAAAGTAATTGAAATTACCACATGCATATTTCATGATCATAGTTTGATGAAACTGGAAATTATTGACAAAAGAAATCACAAAAATACATAAACACATGGAAATTAAATAACAGCCTCCTGAATAATCAACAGGTCACAGATGAAATTAGAGAATAAGCTAAACATTTTTTTTATAATCAAACGAAAATGTAGATACAACTTACTGGAACCTGTGGGATGTAATGTAAGCAGTATTAAAAATATAAATTAAGTATTTATAGCAATAAATAGTCACATCAGGAAAACAGAAGGAACTCAAATGAATAAACTTATGCTACACCTGAAGCTCCTAGAACAAGAAAAGCAAGTCAAGTCCAAAGCCCAAAGAAGGCAGGAAGTTACAGAGATCAGAGCAAAAATTGCTGCAATGGAGACAAATAAAATAATGAAAAATAATGACTGGTTATTTGAAAAGAATAAATAAAATTAATAAATTCTAGTCAACCTTCACAAAACAAGGGGGGAAAATCGAATTCATGAATAAGGAATGAAAAGGGTGAAATCACTACAGAACCTATAGAAATTCAAAAATTCATCTATACTTACATGGAAAAACTTTAGTCTTACAGGATAGAAAATACAGAAGAGGACCAGGGAGATGGCTCAGTAGAATAATTGCTTCCCTGGCAAGCACGAGGGCCTGAATTCAATCCCCAGTTCCAAAGGAAAAAAAAATACAGAAGAAATGGACAGATTCCTAGATACATATTAATTACCAAAGCTGAATAAAGAAGATATAAAATTTGCAAATAACCCAGTATTGATTAATGAAATTGAAAATGTAATAAAAAAAAAAAAAACATACCAGCAAAGAAAAGCTAAGGTCCTGATGGATTCACAGTTGAGTTCTGAAGGAAACTTAGAGAAGATTTAATGCCAACTCTTCTCAAACTCGTCAATGAAAATAAAAGGAAAGCTATTTTCCCAAACCCATTCCTTGAGGCAAATATTATCCTGATACCAAAACCAGAGAAAGAGCCAACCAAAAAAGAGAACTATAGGCCAAACTCCTTAATGAACATGGATGAGAAAATTCTTCGTAAAATACTAGCAAATAGAAGGCTGCTGCATTCTGATTATGCATCAAGACTACGTGGGATTCATTCCAGGAATGCAGTGATGGCTCAATATATGCAAATCCATAAATGTAATGTACCACGGCAGCAGAGCCAAAGACAAAAATTACATGATATTGTAAATAGACATAAGGAAAATCTTAGAGAAAGTCAAGCACACCTTCGTGATAAAAACCCTACAGAAAATCAGAATAGATGGTCTTCTCAACTTAATAAAAGCTACCTATAACAAAACAACAGCCAACATCATATTCAATGGACAAAAATTGAAAACCTTCACCATGAAATCAGCGACAAGACAGAGATGTCCACTGTCACCACTACTATTCAATATAGTGCTGAAACATTACCAAGAACAATTAGAGGAGAGAGAGTTCAAAAAGAATAATGCTTGGACAAGAAAAACTGAAATTAGCACTTTTTTGAAGAGGACATGACACTCGATATAGAAGACCCACAAAATTCCTCCATGAAACTTGTAGATTCAATAATCATATTCAGTAGGAGAGCAACACTCAAATATCAACACTCAACAATCAATAGAATATCTGGGCTGGAGAGATGGCTCAGTGGTCTAAAGCACCTACTTAGAACAAGCTTAGCAAAGCATCAGGGACCGCGGTTCGATCC
>NW_004524610.1:6958610-6985930 GCF_000260255.1 Octodon degus
AAAAACACACCTGAGGACCAATGGAACAGATAAGATGCAGAAAGAACTCCAAACACACTCAGACATATTATGTTTGACAAAGGAGACAAATATGTTCACTGGAAGCCAACCAATAACAAATGCTGTAGGGGCTGGGGGAAAATAGCCACTGTGGAAATTGGTGTGGAATTTCCTCAAAAGCTAGGATTAGAAGTCCCATTCAACTCAACTATCCTTCTCCTGTGTATTTTTCCAAAACAACTGATAATATCATACCACTGTGCTATATGTGCATCCATGTTTATAGCAGCCCAATTTGTCATAGCTGTATCTTGGAAGCCAAATGCCCATTAATTGAGGAATGGACATAAAAGATGTGAGATTTTTATACAATGGAGTATTACTCACCTAGCAGAACGAGAAACTCGAGGTTTTTACAGGTTAATGTGTGCAACTACAGACTATATTCATAAGTGAAATAAATCAGACCTGCATGTGTAAACATCATACTGCCTTGCTAGTGTAAAAACCTGAAAGAGTAAATAAAATCTGAAAGGTACAATAGACACTGTGGAAGGGAAAGAATGCAAAGCAAACACAAATTAAAACAACACTGTTCAAAGGGAAGGGACAATTAAATGAAGGACAAAAGAAAGAAATAGGAAAGGGAATGATCTATTTATTTATATACAGAGGACAGCTTGTATAATCATACTGATGATTTCTGCTGGTCCATTGAAAGGAGTAGTTAGTGCTTAATTTTCGTTCATCTCCTTTTCTAATTTGTTATAATTTTCTTTCTTTTTAAACCAATTCTGCATGCTCATATCAATTAATCTAGACAACTAGTTTGAAGACAACATTATGCAAAATAACAACCACTGTTGAATTCCTATTACTTTGTTTAGTGAAATTCTTTATTGTTTCTAATTATTTTTACTATTCTTATTCTCCGTAAAAATAAGAATAAATAAATCAGTAGACTTTTAAATAAAAAAGCTAAAAATTTGCCTTCATATTTGATCTGTAGAATGATCTATGATTAATGTTAAATTTCTCTCAGACTCTGCCTAATAACCTTAACAGAACTTTCATCTCTAGCCACATTATAAGATGTAATAAAAGCATATTTTTATGCAGATGTTTTTTTTTTTTTTTGCCAAGGGACAGTTTTTTTATAGCATGAATGAGATGTGACAAGGTTTGTGGTGTGAACATTGGGTCTGCATCAGAAAGGGGACTATCATTGATCATAAAATTGTCTTAAGTAGAAGACAAGTTGCTTTATTTGTATCAGCTCTGCTATTTGTCATAGTAGATAAAAAAGAGCTGAGCCCCTAAAAAGACTGCAAGATGCCACCGTTGGAGATAAGTATATTAAGCTAAAACATAACTAACTTTTAACAAAAGTTGAAAATATTTCAGTTTTTTGACCAGGAATGTTTATTTTATTTAATTATCCTCCATTCATTTCTAGTAACATATCTTCATTGTTAGTATTAAATGTGTAATTGTTATCAATTCTTAACCTTTTTTTTTTTTTTGCTCGCAGTAGTTTCTTTAAAGATCAAACATGTTAATACACAACTTTTAGTAATGCTTCAGTCATGCTTCATAGAACTGATCACACTCTTACCTTTGTATTAGCAGTGTGATATCCGGAACAATGTGGAGCTGACAGCAGTCTGGCTCTGCAGTAAAACTACTCATAGCAGAGAATGTCCCCATGCATTGCCTTGATGGCCTATCAAAGGCAAGTGTGCCTCGTATCAGTGCAGTAGCTCAGTGGCAGCCTGTCGTGTTCCCTATAGCCCGGCAGCCTAGGGTGTACTCACAGTACCCAACTGAAACTTAAGAATGTGCGCTACTTCCTGGGCTAAGTCTTTCTCTAGCTAAGCACTTAAAGAATCATGTGGTGAGAGCCCCAACTGTGCTTCCCTCCTTCATCTTCTACTCATGTATATGCTAATATTGCTGAATAACAGTTTTCTAAATTTGGTAACCTTGAAGAGAAAGCTACTTCTTCTTCCCATCTTGCAAGACAGCGGATGAAAAAACTGAGAAGCGAGACACTAAAGAGAAGAAACCTGAAGCCAAGAAGGCTTCTGCTAGTGGTACTGATAAAAAGGGTGAAGGCAAAAAAGTCCAAGAAGGAACAGCCCCAACTGCAGCTGAAATCCTGTCCTGGTTAGAGAAATTGGTGTATACCCTCAATCTGTTGTGTATTCCAGAGAGGCTTTGTACGAGAGAAAGTACACAACTGCTAAATGAAAGGTTGAGAAGGAAAACAAGGAGAAAGTTTGCTTTGATCACAATACTGGTTGGTGGGGACAAGAATGGTGGTACCCAAGTGTTTAAACTTCAAAAAATGCCTAGATGCTACCCTACTGAGGATGTGCCCCGAAAGCTCTTGAGCCATGGCAAGAAGCCCTTCAGTGAGCATGTGAAGAAACTTCGAGCTAGCATCACTCCCGGCCCCACCTTGGTCATCCTCACCGGGTGTCACAGAGGCAAGGGAGTGGTCTTCCTGAAGCAGTTGGCCACTGACTTGCTACTTGTGACTGGGCCCCTTCGCCTTAATAGTGTTCCTTTACAAAGAACACCCCAGAAATTTGTCCTTGCCACTTCTACAAAAATTGATATCAGCAAAGTGAAAATCCCCAAACACCTCACTGATGCTTACTTCAAGAAGAGGGAGCTGTGGAAACCCAGACATCAGGAGGGCGAGATCTTCAACACCAAGAAAGAGAGATACCAGATTTCAGAGCAGTGCAAGGTGGATCAGAAAGCGGTGGACTCACAGATTTTAGGAAAATCAAAGCTGTTCTTTAGCTCTGGGGCTACATCCGATCCATTTTTGCTCTGACAAATGGAATTTATCCTCATAAATTAGTGTTCTGAATTTCTTACTAAGAAATTAATTAAATAACTGATACTTTAAAAAAAAAAAGAGAGAGAGAGAGAAAGTTACTAATACAGCTTTGCTCATTTAAACATTTTTACACTTGTTTGCATATATCCATAGTCAAATTACACATTTTCTCACAGGCATTTTTGTGCAAATGAAAACAAAAGTGGTCTCTGCCCTGAAGGAGCTTGCAATCCAATTGCAATCGAAGCGTAGAAAGAAAGGAAGATAAAATAAAGGAAACAATGAAAGAGAAGTTTTTAAGTAAAGTTGCTTTTCTCAGAAACCAAGAAAATCATTTCTCACATAAACATTTTAAATGATACAAATTAAAGTGAAACAAATTTAGAAGACTACTGTAGTGATTATTCAATATTGCATTTAGTAACAGTTTGTACTAGAAGCCTTATAATATTAAGAAATACATGAAAAACATGTAAAAGGATTTACTTTGAATCAGTGTCATATTCCTTATTACAACATTATTCTACCATGTTATTCTCTCTGCAGGCAAAAAGAAAAAAAAAAAGAAATTACAAAGCCAGGCAAACTATAAATTTAAATCATTGTTTCAAATAATGCTCATCTCTGCAGTGGAATAGTATGAAAGAAATTCTATTTTTTCCTCAAATTGATTTTACAATCATTGCTGATTAGTTAGAAAGATATGAATATTTATTTGTCTTAAGAAATAGTCTCCTTTTCCCACAACTTCTTTAGGTATTGTTTTCAAATACAATGACAGACTTCAGTTTCTTCCAACATAATTTAAAATTTAATAGCTTTCCAATAACAAAAATTGAATTTATAGATGCACCTAAAACCTGAAATTTTTTTAAAAATTCATATCCTTTGTGTATGTTAAATATACTTTATCATCCAAAAATATATAGACTTTAAGTGTAGGAATTTTTGTTGTACAAGTGAGAAGTGTCAGAGCCTTGGCAGTGTCATTATGATGCATCATATTATTTTCCAATAAAACACTGGGCAGGCCTCCAGTTTTAAACTACCTGGTTTACCTCTCTACCTATAATACCGAATCCACCAAAAAAGAAATGTATACAATTTCAGGAAATAAATTGTACAAATATTTTAATGCTAACTTCATTGAAATATCATGAGATCAGTGTAGGGAACTTTGGCTTCCACAATTACAAGAGCTGCTCAGAATGGTGGTCATGAGCTTCCAGACATTTATTAGTACAGAAAACTTCTGCGCGGGCAACCTTGGCTCCTCACATTGCAGCAATGCATTTTTAATTTCTTTGCTGAGGTCCAGCAGTATAGTGATTTTTTTGGCAATATATGATGTCTGCTGAGGTGTCCCGTGTAAAGGTAATACCAACTGGTAAAAAAATCATATTTATTTTCTTTTCCTGAAGCATATATATATATATATATATATATATTTTTTTTTTTTTTTTTTTTTTTTTTCTTTCAGGCTGTGCATAACCATGAAACCATGCGTTTTAATGTAGCTAGTATTTTGGTTTATCATGATTGACATCCTTAACCAAATCTTTTTGTCATTTGGCTAATTTGATTTTATCATTAGAGTCACAATACGCCAGGGAAAACATGACTATTCAATTATGTTTCTAACTGATATTTGAAGATTCATGTTGAATCAGCCACTCGGGGGCTTCCTGGGAACTTCAGACAAGGAGAATTTCATCATATAATGGGGTTTCTTTTTCATCCCCAAGAATATCCCTAAGATTCTTCTGAAACCTAATATATAGGGATTTTTTTTTTCCATAAGAATACAAAATGAGGCTAAATCAAGATAAGTTTTACAGCAGAAAAATGTAAGTTAGGCGATCTCCAACTGTTACCTGTCAGTTAATCTCTCCCGGGCAAACTTTCCTTTCCAATTGTACTCAAACCAAGCAGTTGTCAGTCCCTTCACATCTAGCAGCTGCAGCACCTGGGAGCATGCTAGGACAGACCTTCATTCTCTTGAACAAGTAGGATGAGTCATGGAAAGAACAGTGTGAAGGATAGAATTCATTGACAAAAGTTAAATGCAAGCCAGATTAAAAGAGGATGCAAGATTTTCATCCCTATTTAGGCAATGAGGCAAAAGCCAATTGCAAGGTGTTTAATTCAGATGAATCCTAGGTACTAAAATGAGAAAAGCAAGAGCACAAAGAGTAATAGAAGGAAATTAAGAGAAAGAAGAGGCAGGTAAATAAAATTAAATAAGAGGATGTTAGTAAGCAAACTAAGATGAGGTAACTTAAAGTGGAGGAAGGCTGGCAGAAAAGAGGGAAAGAGCAGCACAAAATCGTTACCAACAATTACTATCACAAGCAACTTCTTGCCGCGCTCGCCCTGCTGCCCAGCACACTAAACCAGCCACCACCGAGACTGGGAATGGTGCGCACACCTGCAGTCCCAGCGCTGGGGAGGCTGAAGACGGGAGAATCACTGAGTCCAAGCTGCAGGGTGAGACTCAGTACCGAATACATTTAAGACAGAAGCAACTTCTAAAACAAGATATAGAAAAAAAAATTATAATTATGTGGCATGCTAAAATAGAATTAAATTATTTTTACTGAAATCAAATGAAAAAATATATTTTTCCTTAAAATGTCACCCTCTTGTCAATATTGGCATTAAAATACCGAAAGGAGCTTGTCTCCTTACCCAGGGAAAAGCAAGTCACAGTAAGGGAGGAAGTCCAGGCTGCCCGACCCATTTCATGCATCAATACTTCGCAGGCGTTAAGGAAGGAAATCTGTTTTTAGGGGTCCTCTGGGGATCACTGCTGTACTATTGCAATGCTCAGAGATGACGGTGTGGAGCAGTCATTGTAACAAACTGGCAGCCTGCATGGGGCGTTCGAGTGCTTCGAGTACTTGCCAAATACTTCCGGGCGGTGCACCTTCCATCCTCATAGAGGTCCATGAGTTCCCCACTGCTAATAAGCTGTATTATGTGAGGAAACTCAGTGCAGTGACATCCTGGATCCTCAGAACTTCTAACTGACAAAGTTCAAGTTCTGAGTCTCTATGCGATGAACTTGTACTCAACCTCTTATCTAACATGTCCCTATACAAAATTATTGACTTATTTTATTTTATTTTTGTATTTAGGACAGGGTGTTCAGAGTCCCACTACTAGATCATACTTGTAGTGATACTCCTGCTTACAGCCTCCCAAGTGCTGGGATTATAGGCACGTGCCACCACGCCCAATCTTAATCACCGTCTCAGTGCACCCCAGAGGAGGGGCTGGCATGGCAGACCCGGGGATTGAACGGCTGGCCGCTGCATCTGCCTAAGCAAGCGCTTTAATTCACTGAGCTACTTGGCCAGCCCCAAAATTATTGTTTTGAAAAACATGGTCATAAGCCTCATTTTTCAATGAAAGTAAGTGTTTCTACATTAATATTGTCACATAAATGTAACTAGAATACAAAAGATGGGAATTTGACTGACCTTATCAGATACAAAATCTACATTTCTTGTTATATAGGTCTTGCTTTATCTTGGTCTTAAACATCCAGCAGAAAAGTATAAAAAGTAAAGCCATATTAATATGCTGAGCTGTAAAAGCTCAAGTCAACAACGTCTGACATGGCCAGTCTTACGGAAAACCCACTACTATCATGGACTAGTGGACTATATTGGAAAATCTTGCTGAGTTCACGCACCTATAATATTTAAATGACAATAGAATACCCTTCTCTGACAAAACAAAAAAAAAGATGATACAAATGAATGACCATTTTGTATCTCTATATTCAAAATAGGATAGATACACAGCTACATTCTCTTAATTCAATGAATAGAAAGATTTGTTCTAATAGTGTTTGTAAACAGGATATCATGTCTGCATCTTGTACAATAAATAACCCCTAAGACAACAATATGCAATGTATTAATTATTGAAACTGTCCTACTAATCAGATTTGAAACTGTCTCATTGCTATTTGTTTCTCAATAAAATTATTGAAAATAAAAAGATATGTAACTTGGAAGAACATTTCAAATTCTTATTTTGTATTAAATGTATATTATTAATAAGGTCATTGGTATGACCTATGCAGCACACATATGCAGGTGATTGGAATATAATTAGATTAATATATAATTTCACTTGTTACAGATTAACACTGTAGCACTGGTACTGTCTCAGGCTGTATCAGGAAGTGTGCTCACAAGTGAGAAGCTTTGAGGGATTCTTGGTGCATTTATTGATTTATTTACTTATTTATTTATTTTGCCATAATTTTATTGATAAACAAATAGCAATGAGACAGTTTCAAATCAAATTGGTAGGACAGTTTCAATAATTAGCACACTGCATACATTCTTCTTAGTGGTTAATTGCTGTACAAAATGCGGACATGATATCCTATTTACAAACACCATTAGAACAAATCATTCTATTCATTAACAGAACGTAACTATATATTTATCCCAACCACGTTGAATACACAGATACAAAATGGACATTCATCTGTATCCCCTTTTTTTGTTAAGTTCCGTTATTGAATATTATGTGTGTATACTCAGCAAAATATTCTAAAAGAGTCCAGTAGCCCGTAATAGCATTGGGTCTTCTGTTTAACTGGCAATGTCAGAAATTATTGACCTGAGTCCCCCACAGCTCAACATAACAACATGGCTTTACTTCCTATATTTCGTCTTCATACTTTTCTACTGGATGGTTAAGACCAAGGTAAAGCAGGACCTATGCAACAAGAGTTGTAGCTTTTTGGTCTGAGAAGGTCAGTGAAATTCCCTCAGGATTTATCCTGAGATCCTGTACCTCAGATTGTAGAACCTTTGTCAGTGTCAGCCATGTGGATGATCTTGGTGCATTTAGTATGGTATCTTTCATCAGATCTTTCCAAACAATCTACTACCCAGCTGCTGGGGTTTATAGTAAATAGCTTAGTCAGCTGTCCATTGCAAATAAAGTAAGAATGATTCACTATGAATAAAGAACATGATAAAATATTATAATCTTCCTGACTGGTGCTCACTTGATCTCTCTGTCTCTGTGTCTCTGTCTCTCTGTCTCTGTCACTGTCTGTCTCTCTGTCTCTGTCTCTCTCTCTCTCTCTTGATCTCTGACTCTCTCTCTCTCCCTCCTTCATTCTTTCACTCTTTCACCTTTTCTTCCTTAAATCAAATGACTAAATCCCCTAGGTACAGTTTTTCTTGCCTCGTTACCTTTATGTATCTGTGCACTTTACTTGGATAGATCGCCGAGCCTCATGGTGAGAACTGAGCCCAGTCTTCACAATGAGCTGCATGTTTAGTCCTTGATTATTAGCATTTTACGGATATTGTTATTATTAGGGATTATTTGTTTATTTACTTTGTTTTTGTCTTTTTGAGACAGAGTCTCATTATGCTGCTCAGGCTGGCCTTGAGCCCACTTTGTGCCTCAGGCTGGCCTCAAACTCACAAGGATTCTCCTGCCTCAGTCTCCCGAGTGCTGAGGTCACAGGCATGCACCACCAAGCCCAGCTAGGGGATTTTTTAAACACATGTTCTCACTATATGCCCAGCCTGGCCTGAAATGTGCAGTCCTCCTATTCTGGCCCCACACAGTGAGGGGAGCTTGGGCATGCACTGCCACACCTGCTTCTTCATTACATTTCTAAAATACTTAGAGAACTCTAGAATTTAGTGTTTTTGAAGTCTGGCAACATGAATGTACTTTGTAATATTGACATTTAAGTGTTTCATTTGATCTGGGTTCTTTAACTGAAATTCCCCCTTTGCTGTAGTGTGTGCTATTTCCGGTGCCACGTTCTCTTTAATTCCCAGCCCTCCCCTCAGACAGCCTCTCATATCTCTTGTTTTGTTCTGCCCTGTTCTTTTGGTTTTCATTTTGTGCTGAGTGGGAGCCACGCTGGTCCAGCAGATAGAAGACTAGCTCACCTCAGGCAATCCTGAGTCAGCGCCCAGCAATCCAGGTCCCAGGAGAGGGGATCCCTCCTCACCACACAGGGGACCGAGCCCTCTCCAAAGAGCTGGCTCCAAAAGCGACAAATGGGCCCCGCTCTGGAAAATACTAAGGGTTTCTCCATGCCACTACTCATTAATTCATTAATTTCAAAATACCATTTTCCGAAGACCTACTTTATCCAAAATACAAAGTTGGGAATTTAGTGATACGGCTGAAGTTTGTGAAAGACCCTTTTCTCGAGGAAGTTCTCTTTGTGCAGTGAAGAAGTGAGCAAATATTTAGATTATGCCTTTAGAATAGAATTAGCACATCTACTAAAGTGTTCAGCTGGTCTCTACCAGTTCTGTCTGGGAGTAACTCACAAGGCAATAGTTGAATTGACTTCTAAATAATAAATATTGGCAGGTGGTAAGCGGACCACTGAGAGAAGTGAAAATCACTCAAGAAGGAAGGAAGGAATTAGCACACAAAAAGACACATGCGGAGGACATAAGTTTCCAATTCACAGAGCAGCAAGCAAGCAAAGTGTGAGGTTTACAGGACTGCTCTGGAAACAAACGGAAATATGTGAGTTTAGAGCTAGCACAGCACACGATCCTGGAGTGTTTCAAACAATAAAATGAAGATTTGAAACTCACCATAGAAAAGATGAGATCCACAGGGATTCATCTACCAAGAAGCTGACAAGATTTTCTCTTGTCCTGTGTATTTTATAAATTCACAGCTGCGATTCCCTCCAGGGGGAGTGCTGCCCTGCCGCCCCCTTCCCACAGCTCGCTTTGGCTGGGCTGAGTCTGTAAGTCCTTGTTCCCTCGAGGTAGCCACCGCTCTCTGGGCTTATGGGACTTGGGCCCAGGCTGGGCTGGGTACGGCAGCCCCTTCCTTGGTTTTTGCGGATTATATCTATCATTTTAGATTCCCATTGGGTATTCATCTTTTTCTCCTGACTATTCTCTCACCTAAAATCAAGAAGAATTTATCCTTCATTTTTGTCTTCAATATCTTTGCAATGCACTGTGATCTAGGTACTTAAGAAATTTTAGCTGACTGAATGATGAATCACAGGAGAAAACCATACAACAGGGTTGGAAAATGTGTTAACATCTCAGAGAGTACAGCAGAGAGACAGCTGAATCAAGTTAGGACAACAACGTAGATGTCCACCATCATAGGAGAGGGTGGGGGAATAAGATGTTAAGACAAGTAGAGATGAAAACGGGACGCCAAAGAGAGAGTGCTGACTATAGGGGCAAGATGCAAGGACTGCTCCAAAGGCAGCCTCAGATAACGAGGAGAAACGCGTGCTGTGCTGTGTAAGGGCGCTTTTACGAAATAAAAATGATGTTTCTTTTTTATATACTTGATGTGTCTATAGGAGCATCCGTATTTTTAAAATGCTTGTCTAGAGTTTGAAGCCATTCATCCTTAAAGCAGAAATGTAAGATACTGCTTCTGTTGTCATTCTATTGTCTAAAAATTATCCTTCAGCGAGTTTGAGCGCAGTACAACAAGAATCAGTAATGATGAGAAAAAACTCAGCAGAGAGATAAATGTAAATACAATCATTCTCCTTACAAGTAATATCTCAGATTTCCCTCTGACTTTATGATTTGGGAGTTCAGAAGTTGAAGTTCTGTTCGAATCTTGCTCAAATGACTCCACATTAATTACGTCTTCTTCTCTCTTCCCTCTGCACAGTACGCGGTCTGGCTGGTCCTCTGGGCTACATGGAATGTGTTTGTCATCTGCTTCTACCTGGAGGCTGGGGACCTCTCAAAGGTAATTTCCCATCTGATTTGCCTGTAGTCAGTCTGTCTCCAAAGCGCTTCTTCAGCGAGGCAGCTGCACTGTGCTCTCGGGCCCCTGGAGCCCGTGCATGAAGGTCAGTTGAAAGGGGTCCTGCTTTACATCTCTGCGTCAGAGGCATGCTTTCTGAGTTGTAGAAATAGGTTTTGGGTTTTAAGTAAAACTGATGTGAACACCTATTCCAATGATCATGTGGTGTGCTTTTTCTAATGTTAACTGAGAGATTTCTGAAGCTGAATAGGAGATCTTCAGAGTGGAATATCTTGATCTTTTACATCACTTAGTTTGCTTATTTTTCTGCTAAGCACGTTCCTTAGTGACCTCAAATAGTAACGCCATCATTCCAACAATGAAGGGGTTTGAGCTGAATGGAACTGTTACCATTGCTGTGTAATTTATCACTGAAAAGAGTAACATACATGACCCTAATATAGTTTAGAAAAGGCTGAAACCATTTGTCTTTTTTCACTAAGATTTCTTTTTAAATATGTGTGTTCATGTGTGTATTGCTATCATATATTTCACATGAGTTTCTTTGCTGATGAAATAATGTAGCTTCTGATTCTAAAGCTACTGTCCTTCCAGGGAAACTTAAAGAACATCAAATATTTGTTAGGTGATCCACTCAAAATAGGAATAAAACTTGATTCTTTAGAGAATTTAAACTTATACTTCCTACTAATTTAGAAAGAAAAATTGCAATGTGTTCTTTTGGATGCTTCTATGTAAAACAAAAATGCTCCCCAAATATTCTGATATTATTGAAGCTCAGAGATGCTCACATGGTATTAAAGGCTAAAAAAGTTGAAGGAGGAGGAATAAGAGGAGAGAAGAGAAAAAGAGGAGGTAAGAGAAGAATAGGAAGAAATATGCTCCCCAGAAACTAAATCACTGCCTTTGTAGGGTGTATATTTTGTCAAGATTAAAAAAAAAGAAGAAGAAGAATAGGGGCTAGCCAAATAGCGGATTAAGGCACCTGCAAGCAGGCGCAGGGACCAGCAGTTCGATGCCCAGGCCTGCTGTGCCGGCCCTGCCCCCGGGACCGTTGAGAGGGCGATTGAGACTGTGCGTGGTGGCGCGCCTGTAATCCCAGCTCCTGGGAGGCTGTAAACAGGCGGCTCACTAGGAGTCCGATCTCACAGTGAGACCCTGAACACCCTGGAAAGCCTTCCCTAAAATCCAAAATAACAGTAATCATCATCATCATCATCATCATCATCATCATCATCATCATCATCACGTTAACAGTTGTAAGGTTGATATCTAAAAATCCTGTGGGACTAAAGTAGTTCACCAGACCACAGAGTTCTTTATTTTATGTTGCTGTTTGTTTGTTTCACTTGGGCACTCCGAGGTGCACCGAGTCTTGGGCTGCCGGTGCACATACAGGCCACATCTGAATCACTGCTGCCCGCTCCGCCCCCTGCACGCTCTGCTCCTCTCTCTTCCCTAGATCCGTTTTCTTACCTCCACACAGTCTGCTTCTCGATTTCCTAACGTCATTTGTATGATTATTCAAATTATTGCGATTTTGAGTTCTTTATGTTAGAGAAGTTTTGTGATATTCAAGTTTCCGTGTAGAACAAGCCTTCAGTGCGGGGTGTGTTTTGCGCCGATTAACAGCGCTGAGAATTCTTCCAACAGATGTATGATTTTGTTGAATTATTCTTGGCAGTTCTGATTCTACTGATCACATAGTAAATGGAGAAAAAATGGTAGCAAATTTCATCCACCAACTTAGTTAATTGGAAAAGAAGAATGATATGATATTTGTTTTGGAGTAATTTTAACTTCAAAATGCATGGCAAAGGTAAAACATATATATTATCTATATTCATCTTCTCAGTTCGTCACCTAGGAAAATAAAATGCATGAGATAATTTTTAATGGCAGCACACTGGCAAAACGGTGGTCTTTTTTAGATGCAAAAGATTGCTAGATTAGTTGTGATAAAATTGTATTTAACTTGGGTTGAAATTATATCCTAATACTTTTCTTCAAATGACTATTCTGATATCTCCATTTTTAATGTATGTGAATGATATATGTCTTTTTTAAAAAATAAAACAATAAGCATACAGAACATGCAGGAAAATACCAGGGGAGTATTTTATACATAAAGTCCAATTTATTTTTATTTAAATATATGAAACTTGAGACACAGATACCCATCTCCAAGGTTTCATTGTACGTGGTAAGACAGCTTTAAGCACAGCTCAAAGTAATTAATTATAGCCGGTGATATGTATTTTCAAAATGAACACCTTCAGAAGCAACTTCTAGAAATCTGTTTCACTTTTTAATAATTTTAATAGTTGCTCCTGAAATCTCAAAATATATTGCTTCAAAAACTTGCAATATAAAAAGCCTTAAAGAATATGGCCTTCTTAGGCAATAAGTTGCTCTCTTAACTCAATGAGAGGTGATAAAAATTTCTCACCATATTACCCTTTACATATAATGGCATAAATGCAAATTTTAATGTAAGCATTAATTCAATTGGAAGGAAAATTTCCAAATATTGGATATTTTCTAAATGAATAATTCATTTAGACTGTAAGATACAGGAGAAAGATAAAACCTGCCATAAACTGTAGGCTACAAGGAGCAAGTTCATAAAGCTAGTTGCCCATGCTATGTAGAATGATGTATATAAGAATAATTTTATATAGCATATATATTATATATACATATAATTTTGTTTTTCTTACTATTTTGTTTTCCTTACTTTAAAATATATGCAGTGTAAGACAACCTCTATTAGCTATTACTGACCTACTCAGGAAAAGTTTAATTCTCAACTAAGCCTCAAGACATTGCTTGATGGTATAAAATAAAATATTTAACTGATAATAAGAAGCAAATGAAATGCTCCCCAAAATCCAGCAATATAGGCAGCTGTTTCCTCTTTCCCCTTATTTTTCTTCGGAACTTATTGAATTAACCTGCTTGTTTTCTTACTTCTTTGATTCTTTTTGTTTTGCTTTTCTACTTCCTTACAGTACCACTAAAGTAAGGCACAGAAGCCCTGAATCTTTTTACTAATATATCTTCATTATTTCACTTGAAAATGACATTGGCTGTCACACTTTAAGCCACCGTCTTTGCACATATGTCTATCAAATTTGTATGTTCAGTTCTGACATTACTGCTGGGTTCAAGTCCTGCACTGGCTTCCTACCACTGCAATGCCAGTTCCGCTGTCACCACCAATCAAGGTTTCTAATAGGATCTATTGTCATCTCCAGATAACCCAACTGCCTAAATTCACTTCTTACTAAAAGAAGAAAAAAAGCGCAAAACCAAAATTCACTTGGAAAAATGAATAAATTGGATCATTCTTTTAAAGTTGACCGCAGAGGGGCCAGCAAGATAGTTCAGTGGACTAAGTGTCTGCTTAGGCAAAGGCAGGGACCAGGGTTTAATCCTTGGCACCACATGACATGCCAGCTCCACCCCCAGGGCAGGCTGAGCCCGACAGAGTCCAGGCATAATATAACACATGCCTATAATCGCAGTGCTGCGGAGTCTGAAAACAGGAGGATCACCATGAGTCAGAGCTGTGTAGTGAAACCCTGTAACAACCAAATACATAAAAGTAAAAATCAAGTACACCTGAGAAGTCTTTTAGATTGACCATGAGATGAATATGAATATATATATATATGCATTAGGTCATGGAGGTGATGGTGGTGGTAGTGTAGTGTGTGTGTGTGTGTGTGTGTGTGTGTGTGTGTGTAAATTTCAAACAGAAGCAAGTTCAAAGCAGCAGAGACCTGTTACAGGAATGAGTGCTGTAGAAAGGTGCACTCCTAAGGGAAGATTTGACCTTCAGAGAGGCCAACCCCTCCAGGCCTTTGCTGATTTTGTGTGGGGCAAGATGCTTCGATTTTTATTTTAACCTGATAGAAGGCTACTTCTTAAGAATTTAGAAATCAGCAGAGCTTAGCAGTAAGCACAATCAAACATGTGGATAGGTTTTCTGCTAGGGTATTTGATGAATTCTGTACAAAGCTAAAATATAAATGAAAAGAAAGAAAACACAGGGTAAGAAAAATGTTTGGCAGCCTTGCAAAATGACTTTGAAGATAATGGAGGAACTATGGATTGTAAATTAGAATTACAGTCTAAAATATGCAGAGTGGACCAGATAAATACCATACACAGACTGAACATGTTAGAAGTTATAGTTCAGATTCAGTTTGGTATAGAGTGAAACAAGCAGTTCTGCCAACATTTTATCTGTGTAGTTGTCGAAAGGAGAAATATCTCAAGAGAAATAAAACATTATCTCAGATCTTTAGGATTCATCTATGTACATTATGTTAGGCAGTTTAAAATAGATACTCACAATAAAAGAAAAAAAATCTCATGATGGAATGGAAAACAAAGATAAAATAGACAAGAGATCAGTAAAAACTTAATTACATGATAGAAACTTACAACTAGTATATGGACAATAATGAAAGAAAAAATTAGAGAAAACAACATGAAAGATGAAGGTAAATTACAAATGTAAATTCATAAATTATATTTAAAAGTAGTAACTAAGTAGGTCATTTAATTATACTTGCAGAAGTACAGATAATAAATTAGATAAACAAGAAAGAGTCAATAGGTAATATTCAAACTGAAGCAAAAAGAGATTAGAAAATAATGATCAAGATTTCAATAAGTCTACTGAGATACCAGAAAAAAATTAAGCTTATGAAAGGCTCAATACACAATACCTCTGTTCATTTAAAAATGAGACATGTTATGTCTAAGATGTGTAATATTCAGACAGATAGTGAGGTTAAGCCCAACTGCCTATGTTCTGGGGGAATAATCTCATTAAGCTTATCCTGGAGGGTTAACAACTTAATTCTGCAGACCAAAAACTAGAGAAAAAGAAGGCTGCAAGGACAGCCAACATTTTGGCCCTAGCCTTTCAAGGTCAGTGAGGACTCAGGACAAAGGAGAACCTGTGCTGTAACACCATGTAACTCAGTGGTGTCCCAACTTTTCTGATCAAGGAGATTATGGGCCACAGAGGAAAGTGATCAATGATGTAGAGTGTGCCTAAGGAGAGTCACATGGAAAGAAAACATCCTCTCAGGCTTTCACAGAGAGTAAATTGGTCAAACGATGGCCGTGGTTCATCCACATGGCTGACACCAACAAAGGATCTACAAACTGCGGTACAGGGTTTCAGGATAAATCCTGAGGGGATTTGACTGACCTTGGCAGATACAAAAGTTACATTCTTGTTATATAGGTCTTTCTTTATCTTGATCTTAAACATCCAGCAGAAAAGTATAAAAACAATGTATAAAAAGTAAACCCATATTGATATTCTGAGCTGTAAAAGGCTCAAGTCAACAACTTCTGACATTGCCAGTCCTACAGATAACCCACTATTATTATGGACTACTGGACTATATTGGATTATTTTGCTGAACTTATGCACCTACTGTTTTTAAATGGCAATGGAATACCCATCTCTGACAAAACTAAAAAAAAAAAAAAGTGGATACAAATGAAGGACCACTTTGTATCTGTATATACGAAATAGGATAAATATACAGCTACTTTCTCTTAATTCAGTGAGAAGAAAGATTTGTATTAATAGTGTTTGGATAGGATATCATACCTGCATCTTGTACTATGAATAACCACTAGGAAGACAACAATATGCAATGTACTAATTATTGAAACTGTCTTATTAATCAGTTTTGAAACTGCCTCATTGCTGTTTCTCAATAAAATAAATAAATATGAGGAAGAAAAAATATCTCAAGTAATGATAGTGGACAATTTTCCTCAACTCATTATATACATTAGCCCAGAATACAAGAATACTCTTATCCCTCAAGCAAAATGTGAAGAAAGCCACATCTAGGTATATATGTAATATTGTTAAAATCAAAATCAAAAATCTTAAGAGCCACTAATGTTTAAAACTTTATTCCCTTCCAAGAAATAGAAAAAAAAGTATCTTTCCAGGGCCCTGGGCAATGGCTAAGTAGAATAAGTGCTTCCCTGGCAAGAACAAGGGCCTGAGTTCAATCCCCGGTTCCTAAAAGAAAAAAAAAAAAAAGAAATCTTTCCACAGGAGTATTTAATCTCTAAGGGAAATAAATGACACCTATTAAGTGCTTCAAAATTGCCAACCTATACTTCTATATCCTGAAAACTATAGTTGAACAATTAAGGCATAATAAAAGTACTCCAAACAAGAAGAACTGGCATAACCAATTATAAGAAAACCTTTACTAAAAGTAGTATGGCAGAGCATTCTTCAGGCAGAAGAGGAAACAGCTAAATAAATGCTCAAGAGAAAACCAGAATTTCATGGAAGCCATGTGAGTGAAAAGCCAGTGGAAAACAGTGACGGTAAAATTTTGTGAATGGAAATATATTCAAAACTTAAAATAAATGAAGACACTAATACAAAGATCAGAATGGAGCCAAGGTGTTCTAAGATTTTACCATTTTCATGAAGATGATAAAGATAATAGGTTATATTTCAATGACTAACAGTTTCTAGAGTAATTGCTCAATGAAAACATAGCTACAAATAACTATCAATGAAAAATTAAACAATAAAAATAATTGAGTCTTTCAAGTAAATAGGGATAGGTAAAGAAAGGAGAAAAACTACCAAAACACCAGGTCAACAAGAGAGAAAGATGTTAAATTATCTAGGATACCATAATTACAGGAAGTATAAATATACTAAATAGTCATGATACATGAAACATAATAGACGAAGTCATCATCTTTGACCATGCGATGGCAAAAAACTCAGTCCTCACTTAGCAGAATGTATCCTTTGACTTGGAATTTTGATCATCCTCCTGGGCTAGGGGGATGCGGTCCTCTACTCTCTCATGGGGTGCGTAGAGGCAGCGACTTGCAGCTTCCTGATGCCTTGTGATTATGAAACTAAAGCATCAGTGTTCTGCACTGCACTATGTTCCTAATCTGTGATGTTAGCTAGCTTATGTGCATAGTATGAATGTGCATATTTTATGGGTCTTTTCAAGGCACAGTGGGTTTGTCTGGACATAATCCTATTTTAGGTCAAGGAGCACCTGGACTCCAGTTACAAAACCAAAGATATCAGTCTGGATAAAGAAACAAAACCTCGCTTCATGTGCGTCCAAGAGATATGTACAAACACATTGTTTAAATTTAGAAAATGTGTAGCAGCTAAACACAAAGCACAAGTGATGCAGTCCTTTTGACATCAGAAAATATAATGCATTCCTAAGTATAAAGGATGGAACGCCAGCCATATAAAAAGCAATCCAATTGAACATATTGCAAGTCAATATTATTTGCAGAAAATAAAATAGATTCAAAATGTATAAAGCAAAATGTAACAGAATTGAAAGAGAAATAGTCATTTCCACAATAGCAGTCTTGGATTTTAACAATTTTCTATGAATGCATCTATCATATCAAAATCCAATAAAAATATATAATATCTCTGCAACACATTAACAAATATTGTATGTGACAGATATAAAACACTATCATAGATGGTAATAGAATTTTCAAAGCTTGCAAAACATTAAATCATAAAAATGGTTCAGAGCATAGAATGTTCAAGGTATAGATTTGCAATTATAAATCTAGTATTCTCTGATCAATGCCCAAAAAATCTGTAATTGTGTAAAAATTAGGTAATCTATATTGAAACCTATGAATCCAGTTGCTTGGAGGGAAAGTCAAAAAAACATTTTGAACCCCCAAAAATGAATTCATTACTAATAAAATCCTGAGGGCATGGTATTAAAGAAATGTTCATATGACTTTAAGTGGAAATATTAGGGGAAAATAGTTTAAATCAATAATGTAAACTTCTTTACTCAGAAATTGGTAAAAGAACAGCAAATGAAACCCACCAGAAAAGTAAGATTGAAGTAATGAACACAATTGCAAAACTCAGTAAGTGAACCATAGGGAAAAAAATCCAAAATATTTTTAATGCTAATAAAATTGATTCAAAACCCTAACAAGAGTGATTGAAGGAATAAATGAACCAATGTTGATATCACAAATGATCCTTCCAAATAGGCAGTGTCTATGTTTGAGAAGTAAAGTTCATTATGAATGATTCAAGCCAATGTTTTGGCAATTTTTGTTGAAATAGACAAATGCTTTGGAAAACACGATTTTCGGTGAATTAAACACCTAAACTTGAATCCGTTAAAATGTGAATTATTAATCAGTCTTTAAGCAGAAAACAGCCCAATTCATGTTCATTTCACTTCACTGGTAAATCCTTAAAAACATTTAAAAATGTGATACCAGTATTACCCAATTTTTTAAAGAAAAAGAATGCTTTCCATTTTGTAATTAAACTTTTTGAGTTTATTACGAACCCAAGACTGTTGGGAATCAGACTTAGTTGAAGAAAGAGAAAATTTAATGCACAAGGATTATGCCCAAACTTTATGTTTGGAATTTACCACAGAATTTTGCAAAGGCAAATATTACTTTTATCAGTAATTTCTCCTGTTTTTCACTGTCCTTCTGATAAGTTTTACATGTTTAGAAAAATAAAATTCTAGGAAAGTTTGTACTTTCTTAGGTATCTCCTCAAAGATATGTCTATAATTTATTTAAATTTTAAAATATGTATTAGTACAAACTTGCATTATTGATCGTTTTTCTGGGAGTTGGTATACATAGCAGCATACACACTATAACCTCACTAATCGGATGTAGGTGTGATTGTTATATGATTATTGACCTCTGAATTGACATGGAATAATATAAATTAAAATGAACAAAAGATGCTCACTATCCCCCGTAAGTTTATTTGATTTTCCTCTCATGACATTTATGTACATTTCCTTCTGTTCTACCAGACTTTAGTTCCCTCACAGATTCCACGTCACAATCTGCACTCCGGAGAATGTCTGCCCCTAACACGGTGCAGAATTACAGAATCAATAAAGGTCGCTTTAGTTGTTTATAAATAAGCCCTTTTGATACAACATAAAACAAATGCAGCGAATTGCTCTTATCAATATATCCTAATTATTTGTTTACTTAGCTGTCCCTTCTTCAATGTAGGGATCATGTTTTATTCATTTACGGGACCCAGAGAACTGCTGGCATATTAACAGTGCTCATTGGGATGAAGCCAAAGGGTGATAGAGTGGATTTGAATGATAGTCTAGTTCCACACATACAGTTGCGGGGGTCTCTCTTCTACTACACTGCTGACTGGAACAGCCACCCAAATCTCCCAGGTGGTCCAGAGCTCTGGGGGTAGGCAGGAGAGGGAAGGTAACCCAATTTCAGGGTCCTGGGAGTCGCACTTCCTAAACCTCACAATCATACACCTCTCCTGGAGGTACTTGTAAAATACAGACTGGTTTCTTCAAAATAAAGCCTCGGTCGTATCATCCCTAACAGGTCTTTCTCACGGGGACATTCTTGGCTGTCTATCAGGGCACTGGGAGCCTTCACACAGGCACGTGGACAGTTCTCAATTTCGGGCCCTCTTTTGGAAGGATGCTAACATGACCCTCTGTTTGTCACATAAAACTGACTGTAACCCAGGTATGAGTGAAACAACTAGATGGATTCCCCAGCGCTCTTAGGCATAAACTGGAATTTATCCTTTCACACTTAAGTCATAAGTACCCTGCCTTTGTGCAGCAAAATCCCTTTCAGAAATTTCCAAAGTGTCCTTCAAAGTGGAACAGACTCAAGAGAGAAGCTGGCTGCGCTTCTAATTTAATGACACTATTTTATCATTACTGCAATTGGACTTCCCAAGCCTAAGAACACTAATTTCAGGGCCAGCAATATAGCTCAGCGGCACAAGCACCTGTTTGGCAACCACAAGAACCTGAGTTCAATTCCTGATATCCAAAAACTAAACAAAGCAAAACCCTAATCTCAGCGGTAATGAAGCTCTTGTGTGTCCAGGGCAGCTTTCATTGAGAACTACAGCTGTGCTTTGCAATTCCCACTGCTGTCCCGGGCTTGAGTACTCTTGTCGCTTATGTAGCACGAGCCGAGTCGCCATGCTACGGCGCCCTTTTGCAGCGGAGCTGACTCTCCCAGTAGAATCTACAAGGCATCTTCAGTATCGACGACTCTAGCAATTTAATTACTTTAATGTCTACTTTCTTAAATTACTGCCTTTCCTTCTTGTTAACACCCCTTCTAAGTATCTCTGTGGGAGTCAGTACTCACATCTTCTCTTTTATAGGGCTTAAAAAGTGTCAAGTGAAGATGGTGGGTGAGTCTTTCCATAGAGAGGTCCTCGTGAGTATTAGCAGAGTTCTCACTCAGGGACAAGCGCAGCTTCTGCAGGATGGCTTACAGGTGCAGTGTCCCGAACACCTCCTTAGGCAGAATGTCCTCCCAGAGACCGACGCGCACAGCCACCCTGAGCTGCTCGGCGCAGCGGCAGAGCGGTCTTCGGGGTTGCCTTGGCTCCCATGAGCCTCTTGGCTGCTGAACATTTCACGACAAGCCCTGAATGCTGGCCGCTGCGTGTCAGAGGCCGACGGCCTCTGTTTACCCACCGAGCTTCTTCTTACTCTCCTGTGTCTGGGCCTGACCTCCAATAGTCTGAGCTATTCTTTCCAATCTGTTACTAAGAAAGAAACCACTTGTGTTTTCTGCTACCCAACATTTCTTTCTCACTAACTTTTTTTCTCTTACAAATCAAAAGCTTTGATTTTAAAGCAATTATCTGTCAAGTGGATTTTTGAAGGTGCTTTAGGATGGAAAAATAAAACATAAAGCAGCAGCTCTTTTGCACGCCTTCAGAAACAACCCTGATTTTCTCTGAGCTATGTAAATGCCCCTAACCCACAAGGCAAGGTTCACAAGAGGTAGATATGGAAAAATAATAGTACAGTAACCAACATTTCAAGATATTTCCTGCTAGAAATTTAAAGAGAAAAACAGAGATAAATAAGATTTGGGAAAACTGGCATTGATTTTTCTCCTAAACCTACTCTCTGAGGATTATGCTGTAATTTTTATTCCTTACCTAATCTCAAAATGCTATGTTATTAAATTAAATTAATTATGCACAGCCTTCTGAACTTCTGAGAATAAATTGTCATTGTGAGTGAGTTCCATGGCATTAATTCTCAGAAATAATGTTAAATACAACACTGGACCATTACTGCAACTTTTCAAAAACCTTGAAATAAGTAGAGATTTGGGCCAGCAAGAGATCTCAGCAGTCTAAAGCGCCTGCTCAGGCAAGCTTAGGCAGGTGCAGGGGACTGAGGTTCGATCCCAGGCACCACATGGTGCACCAGTCCTGCCCTCAGGGTGGGCTGAGCCAGCCAAAAAAAAAGAGTAGAGATTGAACTATGCTCTGCAACATGGATATTCAACCAAAATAGCATTGCAGAGTTTACCTTCCAATTCAGTCCGTTACCATGGGGCACCCCAGCCCCTAGGGTTCTGTCGGTCTGTTATGAGATCCGTGGGGACCTCACTGCCACCTACCTCACTGTGAAGTCCTCCCCTGCCACAACCCCTGGGGCCTCAACGGGAATTGGCAGTTGTCAAATTAGCTTTTGAAGGCAGAATGTCAACGTCTTTGCCCACAGATTCACTCGGGGACAACTGGTGCTTTGATGAACTGTGAAAATTAGATAGAAACACAACTCCAGGGATATTAAATAGTGAAATGAATTTTTTTCAGATGATAACATTCAGAATTCTTTGGCAAAGAAAGTGCAACTAAGCGACTGCTTCCTATGCCTCTGACACAGGAACAAGCCTGCGCTGCTCTTCTGTGGCCTTCAAATGGACATTGAAAATGCAGCAGGACCCTGGTCAGTGGTCCAGAGCCCTCCGGGCAGCCAGCGCCCGTGCTCAGCATACACCACATCGCTAGACACAAGACAGCATGAAGAAAACGGCCCTAGTTAGTTAACTCTCTCTTGATTCCGATTTACAGGAAGAGTTTGAAAAACTGAAGTTGTGTTAAGTTTCAACATGGTATTTAAAGTGCTATGTCCCCTCCTCCTCGTTCAAGATTATATTTTAAATTTTTAATAAAGTGTGACGCACACACAGAGGACTGTAATCAGAAAGGCGGCCGCGTAGGGTTAAAAGAGGAGGATGACTCACTAATAAATAATCCGTTGTGGAACATAATTAGTTTTTCTTTCTTCTTAAATTAACACACGTAACCTGCCGGAGCAGCAAGCCTAATGGTAATTGCAGGACTCTTGGGTTTTCCCACCCATAGGTGCAGTATCTAAAATTGCAGTGATTAGGAGGTATTTCAAGAAGTGTCATTTCTCTCTTAGAGCAAAAACTAGGTGTGTTGTATCAGGGTAGCTGCATCAGTACCACAGGGACACTCTGCTCTTCGCCTTCCTTGATGGAAAAATCTGTAATGACAGGTCCTCTCAACTTTTACTTGAATCAGAAGTGAGAGTGAATCTGCCGCTCCCAGTGAGTCCCAAGAGGGAAACCAGGGTCATACAGTTTGCGTCCCCAGCAGTTGCCTCTGAAGATGGCAGCACGCAGCCGGCTGTGTCCCCTGGGGTCCTCGGCGTGCACAGTTGCTTCCAGAGGCTGCAGAGCAGGACTGCAGCTTTGCGTTCTGATTTTATGAGTGCAATTAATCCACGAAGCATTCTTCATGCCCAGATCCCCCACTGCCTGCTTTTGGACGCATTTATGCAGCACGTGAAGGCGGCATCATAGCGTGCTCCGTAATGAGTTCAATTCTTCTTGTCTTTCCTCTTCCTGTTTCCTTCTCAATGGAAAAAAAAATGATAGCTGAGTTTAATATTGCCAAATAGCCAAATAATTAGGGATGCTGGCCATTTTTTCTTCTTAAGTTATCCCTCAAGACATATAAAGCTAGAAGCATCATTTTGAAAACAAAAGGAGCAGATTATTAACGAATAGAAACAATGGTTGTTAATGAACAGTGTAAGAAAACATGAACTATTAATTCCTTATGAAATAATCATAAAAGTAGATGGCACTGCAATCTTCTACCTTGGAAAGATGCGCTCTCTCAGTCTGAGGCTCACTTCAGTCTTAAGAATGTAAATTTTACTAGCTTTGCAATTTTCTTTTGGGTGGATACTAAAAAGAACTACGGATGGGAAGTATAAGGGTCAAATAGCATTTTTGAGGATTAGATCATTTTTATGGTTTCCACAAGTTTATTTTCTGAATAACTCCTTTCTCTCCAGGATGGCAAAAGGTCACAGTCTTGCAAACAAGGCATAAGCGACAGGTTTCCATTTGGAAAACATTATGGAACAGTCAGGCTACACTGCAAAGCAAATAACCCCTCCTACTTTCCCTGACAATTATGGGTATATGAAAACTGAAGCTAGTGAATATTGAAAAGGGAGAGAAATAGATTACTTCTGTATTTAGAAACAAGGAGATATTAGAAGAGTTTTAATAATAAATATATTGGTCCTACAAAATGCTCTCCTGGCAAAATAGTCAAAGCGATTATACAAGACACTAGTAGGAAGAAAGTTGCTTCACTTTCATATCCCTAGAGGTATTTTAGGACATCAATCAGTATTTGCCCATATGTTTCTCAGGTGATAAATTTGATTATCAGGGAATATGTAGAAGCAGAGCAACACCATGGAGAGATGACGTTTCCACCAGGCTGGGCAAGCTCTGTGAGGCCCTTCACCCCTCTGCCCTCCCGGGTGTGTTAGTGGGCAGTGCTCCTGAAAAGGCTGACCCTCCCAGATAGGTGACAGCCAGGATATGAAATTCGCTGGCATTATTGTCCTTACTATTTGGAGGTCATGTTTTGGTTACACATGACCAATTGGTATAAAAGAGAGCAAACTCAAACATGCTTCTTGCTGAAATGTCATCATCTTAAAAAGATACTTAGGTTTTGGAAACTGTTAAAGAAAATATAAACCTAACTGGAAAAAAATCGCCATGTGTGGTGAATTTACATTTTCATTTTATTGTCTATTCTGAAAATAATATCACTTTGAGTGTAGAAGTTACACACATCAAAATCACAAGCAAATTCTGCTCATGGTGATCCTAATCCTTTTGAGCATTTTAAGGAAATTTCTGTATCTCACTAATAATATGCTTCATTAAAAACTGAAAGATACATGCTTGTTAAGAAATATTTGAACATTACAGAGTCTCATATTTGAGCAAACTCAAAAAAAGTAAATATTGCCTGATATTTTTGGTTTTTCAAACTGAAAGGGGTTTGGACACTGGGTTGCATGTATGAGTGTGCATGTATGTGTTTCTGAGATTCAAACCCAGGCCTTGAGTGAGACATGTAAACACTTCTCCACTGAGCCACTTCCCCAGCCCTGGAAGTTAATCTAAGTGTAAAGCTGGCATAGATACTGTCAGGATGATATGATCAAGTTTATATTCATGAACTGTGACATTGACCATTAGGAATGGTTTCTATGGTGAGGGCAAGAATCAACAGAGGTAGACCTGTGTGTGTATGGGCCTCAATTAGGGACATTGGTAGCATGCACTGGGGACATAGCATAGTGCTAGTGAAGTGTATACATTCATGTCATGCAAGAGTGCAGGTACCAGTCTTCTCCAAGGATGATGCAGCAGGATTGCTAATGTCTGTGTGTGCAGTGTATGATGGCAGTGATTGAGGCTGACTTCTAGGTTTGCAGTTTGTCCTCTGTGTGGTGAGAATCTGGTGTTTCTATTTATTAGCATGGGAAGCACAGTTTGGTAATGTGGAAGTAGCCTGCACAATGAGCTGGTCTAGTTTGTCAGTGTGATATCAGACTTTCCCATTAGACACCCAAGGAGGATTGAGAAAGCTGTGTTTGTCTTGAATTCAGAAGAGCAGTTCTGATCAGTGGACATGGACGTGAATCATCCGTACATAAACAGAGCTGAGAGGCCCATGAACGAGTGGCACTACTGTGGAGACACCGTGCAAGGAAGAGTGTAAGGGGCATCCTCTGCAGGTTGCCAACCGCTGAGACAAGCCAAAGAGGCTGAAGAGGCAGGTATCCCTAGCTAGGGAGAAAGCTGGGAGCTGAGTGCCCTAATGACTTGGTTAAGAAACTTAAGATGAAAGGATGATAAAGCCTGACAAGAGTGAGGATTAAAAGTGACATATTAAATAAGGCAAAGCAGAAGTTATTTCCCACTCTGGTAAAAGTGGTTCTGGTGCAGAAATGATAAAGCTTTAGGAAATGAAGGGAAGGGAGAAATTGGAGACAGTGAGCAGCCTCAGATTTCTGACAGGTGTTTCCAGAAGCAAACAAAGGAAGGGAAGACAAGACAAAGGAAAGGAAGGGAAGGGAAGGGGAGGGGAGGGAAGGAAAAAACTTCAGGAAGAGGGACAGAGAGCCTGGGGGGTGGTTCTCCTCATTAGCTCACACTCTTTACCCTCTCATATGCATTTCAATAAATCTCTCATTAAAATCTATTATCAAAATATGCAGCCATGCCGCACATGTACAGACATTTTCCTGTCATTGTATACAAGGGCTAAGACCCGTAAATTAAAGCATGACAATTAGATACCAGAAATAAGCCGCTGCAGATGAAGGGCTTGCACACAGGAGGATTTTGGCCCCACTCGGGCCTGGGACCTGGTCCTCCGATACATACCTAGGAATCTGTCCACCCAAAGGGATAGTTGGAGGTTGGGTGTGTTTGTAGCTGTGGGAGCAGGGTCAAAGGAAAGAAACTGAGGTAAGAAAATGAGAGTATTGAGGTGAGAAGGAAACACTGGCTGATGTAGGCTCTTTGGAGGCTGGGGGAGCCAGGACAGCACATCGGTGACAGGTAAGAGCCGACGTGTGCAGAAGGCACGCTGGGACGGTGTGGCAGGGCGACCTCGAGAGGAGGCCTGCAGGCCTCAGGATCTCTACAAAGTGAGCTCCGAAAGTCAGTTTCCGGGCAAGGAATGAGCAGTTACGGTTCTGAGGACACAGGACAGTGTCCAAATGGAGGAGTCAGTGAAGGACTTGGTGTCGACTGGCCTGTCATAGCGAGGCTGGTGTGCCCGGCCATTCGCAGAGCTGCTGCTGTTGCTGCTGCCACTGCTTGTGACCCAGGAAACTCAGAGAGCAGGATGGGGCGAGGACAAGACAGCACAGTGCCCCTGCCCCTAGGGTCCCCACTGCACGTCCTGCTGTCGCTGGCCAATTAAGCAACTCAGACTCAGAAGGGATTTGCCAGTCAGCCTATCTAGGAGCACATTCTCCACTGATGGTCTTTCTACACACAGAATTTTAACTGTTTTTAAGTGTTACTAGCAATTAAAGGGCAACTTCAAAGTGCCTTGTCATAAATGTGAGAGAAACTGGAACAAAGTTTTATATGCAAAGAAGTTAAACCATATGAATGTTTTGTGGAAACATCTTTCAGCTGCTGTGAGCCAACAGCAATGGACAAGTCACTTACTATGCATGCATAGATGGCTTCTTTTATAGTCTTTAAATGGATAAAAGGGTTCTCAAGTTAAATTAATAGGGCTGATTGGGTAGGAAGGTGTTTACCACATGGCTTCAAAGGCCCAGGCTGAGAGGGCCTCTGCGGGCTCCACCGCTCCTCCCAGGCTTCTCTCTGCTGTCTGACTCCATCCTATCCTCTGTGTTATTTCTTCTGTCCGGGGCTGTGTTCCGAGACCTCGCCGCGGCCATGGTCTTCATTTGGTCTCTCGTTGCATGTCACACTTTTTTTTTTTTTTTTTTTT
>NW_004524610.1:6986030-6991037 GCF_000260255.1 Octodon degus
AAAGCACTTATTCCACTGAGCCATGTCCCCGGCCCCTGCAGGTCTCACTCGCAGAGCACGCTCTGTCCCCAGCAGCTGCCCTGGCTCTCCCTGAGTCCCTCCCTTCAGCGCAGGCCGTAGCACCGACCTCAGCCCACGTCGCTTCTCGTCTTTTCTTGCTCACGGCAGTGTCTGCTTCTGCTGTGGACGTGCCATCTTTGCTCTCTTCGGCTCACCAAGAAGGACGCCAGCGCTCTGCGTTGCGCACCGCACAGTCCTAATGCCTCGAGGATGAACTGAAGCGCGAGTTCTCCAGCGCTAACCCAAATTCCAAGAGGTGCTGAGACCCAAAACACCTGAACTGTGACCTGCTGCTGCAAATAGCGGCTTCCATACCATGAAACTTCGCTTCATGCTCAAAATTATTTTTAAAAAATAGTATAGAAAATGGGTCAATGTATTAATTTTTGAAACTGTGCTAGTAATCAGTTTTGAAACTGTCTCATTGCTATTTGTGTCTCAATAAAATTGTTTTAAAAAATAAAATAAGATAAAAATACTATAGAATAATTTGGGATATATATATATATCATATTGGAAATATAAATTAATTTCATATTTATAGGTTTGGGTCCCAACTCTAAAATAGCTTATTATTTATCACATACAGAAATAGTCTAAAATCTTAGAAAATCCAATCCTGAGATCCCAGGCATTCTGAACAAGGGGGTCCTCGATGTGTATGATTTTAATGTGCTCTATGATAACTTTTCTACGCGTTTAGGTCTGTTTTTGCCCTCCCAGATAAATCTCCTTTCATTTATGTGTCAATGACTGAAGAATTCTGGTGCTGACTCTACAGCCAACAAATGAAGAGTGCCCCCCCCCAAGGGGCAGAACCCATAAAACCTGGACGGATAAAACCACTCCCCAGCAACCAAGATAAGTACTTTCTCCTGCTTTTAATTGCCAGCTCATGGGGAGATGTGGTGGAAGCCATTATCTTTTTCCTGGAAATAAAAAGTGTACAGAATGCAGAAGGAAAGGAAAGGACATAAAGGACATTTATAAAATAAAGAAGCAGAGAAATTCTCTGAGTGTGACTCCAGCTCCCTCAGGCCGAGGAGGCTTCACCCAGCACTGCCTTCACCTGCAGCTCTCCCAGGCTCGGCCGTCGCTGTGTCCCAAGCCCAGGTCCCACAAGAGGCAGCATCTGCAGGGCCTGTGCCGCTGGCCTGGTTTACAAGTGAAGAATGGAGAGGAAAACCTCGGCAGTGGCAGACAGAAAAGCCCACAAGAGTAATGAGCTGTTGTTTGTGGAGGGAGAAAACTTCCAATGACCTGGAATTTCAGAGCACCTTACTCTCAGAGATAAGGTTCTTAAAAGAGGATGGGACAGAGTGCACGACCTTGAGGAAAGTGGGCCCTGGCTGGGTCGCGCGCCTGTGCCCTCCTGTGCTCTTAGCCCACCTCAGGCCGACCTTCGGCAGCGGCTTTCATCTCAGTGCTATGAAACGAGGCTTGGACACTGGCTGCCTGGTGAGATTATTGTGATGTACTTGAGCCAATAATTTTACAATGAAGAACATAAGTTGTTTTTGGTCTATTGTGCATCTCACGGTTTCAGCAATGTCTCATGTTTTTTATAAAAACAGACAAGCAAATGCGACGCAGAGAGAGCCCTGCAGTGTGGAATAACTGAGTACATTAAAACTTACATTGAAAATCCCAACAAAAAGAACTACTCCTCAATGTTCCTACTACGTGTTCTCCAAAGTTAATTTGACGCATATTTCCAAATTTAAATGTTTCTGTTTTAAATCAGAAAACATGGTATGAAATAAGCTTTTTATCCAATTAAAGACCTTCCCCTGGTCTAGCTTAATCCTCCCCACAACACATGGAACAGAATTATATGCACTTGAGAACCTATCTTCTGTAAAATAAATTTGTAATATTGATAAGTATACTTTATCTAATTTTGAATTTTGGTCCTTCATGAGAAAACGACATAAAAATCCATACTACTAATGATGTTTGCTTTTATCTAGAAATTTTCTAATTTATATATTTTTAAGAAGACCTAATTACTTTAAAATGTATCTTCTTCTTAAACTTTGACCATACGGCCTTCAAATTAACTTCTTTGTCAACAGGTTGCCCCAGGGCAGGAAGCCCAGTGTTCTCGGGGAGGCTGAGGGTGCCCAGTGAGCCACCTTGCATTGTGTCAGCCGTGTAGTGTGGGCTTTGGGTTCCGCGGAAAACTTTCTGGTGGATGAGGCCAGGAAAATATTTAGCAAAGTGTTTAATATGAAATCTAGAGGGGAAGAATTATGCTATTATTACTGTAACTAATATCAGTATCTAACAAGGGGCTTCCAAACTACATGCCACAGGTTCTCACATAATGTTACTTACTGATGTTTAATCATTGTGACCCCTTCATCCTTCCTTTTTTTGCTCTCTCCCTCCCTCCCTTCCTTCCTTCCTCCCCTCCTCCCTCCCTCCTTCCCATCTTCTCTCCCTCCTTCCTCTCCTCTCCCTCCCTCCTCCCCCTTTTCTCTCTCCCTCCCCCCTTTCCTCCCTCCCTCCCTCCCTTTCTTCCTTCTCACAAACATTTTTGAGGAACAGTTTGTGCTCTGGCCCTGTCCCGCAGTGAGCAAGCCACCCCTGGGTCTTCTCCGCGTACTTTCTAGGCCTGCATAGGACTGGGGCAGTAGTGCAGTGGTAGGCTGGGAGCTTTGCACAGGAGGTGCCCAGATTCCATCTTCCATGCAAAGAAAATACAACCAAGTCAAGCAGAAAAGAGAAAGCTAAAGTATAGCCACAGGGCTGTACAGTGAGTGTAATAATAGAATATACCCAATATGGAGCTAGCATCAGGACCAAACAGGCTTGAGGAACAGACTCCAAGAATGAGCACTTCAGGTGACACCCAAAGGGGAATGTCGGAGAAAAAGACTGGCCAGAGAAAAGTTGAAAAAAAGAACCACCTTGCCAGCAAGCCGAAAACTTTGACCGCCATGGGAGCAAGCGGAGGATGGGAATGGTGAAGGTGAGGCCGGAGGAAGGGCAGGGGCCCTATGGTGAAGAGCTCTAGCATCCAGCGGGCTGCACTTTACCTTAGCAGCAACGCAAGGACTTGGGCAGGGGCCTGGCATACCACAGTGTGCAATGGAGGAATATACTCAGAGTGGCGCCCATCACAGGCAGTGTCCCTTCCAGCCTCAGCCTCTCCCAGCACTGCTTGCAAATTGTGCAGAGGGGTCTAGAAGCATACTTCACCATCTCCTGGACTCCGGCCTCCTCTCTGTTACACATCCAAGTCTCCATTGCTTTCTAGAACCTGAAGCAAGGGACCAAAGCCATGCCAACCATGCCGCCTGGCTGGGCAAACTCTTGTGAATCCCAGAAGCTGAGTGAAGTTCCCAGCCCGTTGGACACTCTCTGTGCCAAAGCATGGCTATGGGTGCTGCAGGGCCAAGTGGGTTCTGGGTGCAGTGCCTTCTGTCGGAACCGAGAGAAACAGAAAACAGCATGTGGGGCCCATGAAGTGTGGGCATTTCCGATGGACAGACAGCGAGGGCAGCAGAGGTCTAGTACTCTGGAGTAGCCAGGACAGAGGTGCAGGACCTTGCCAGGATGCTGCCCCACCTGCAGGTGTCCACCTGAAGCAGAGCTGGGACCCCCAGGAAGAAGTTGCCCTGCACCTCACAGCCAGGGAAACACGATGTGCTGGGCCAGAGATCTGAGGGACATCCCCTGCTAGGAGGGACAGGAGCAGAGCCTGCGCTGGTCTGGCCAGCTCTTCTTGCCCCTGGAGCGCCGCCTTGCCAGCACATTCTCAGTCACCACTGAGGACAGGCCAGGCCATGCTTACTCATCTCTGCTTCATCTCTGGGCTTCTCCTGCCAGCGCCTTTGCCTTTCTGGAAAAAAAGGGGAGGTTCCTGCGGCTTCAGCTGGGGTGCTGCTGAGCTGTGAGGTTTTGAAATTCTGCTCAGCGAAAAAGTGTGGCTAAGAAGAGCCCTTCTGGCCCTGGCCCAGTCATGGGGAAGTGAAGACCTCCTCCTCATGCTTGGAGAGCTGGCAGCCTTCCCCGGGGCTTCGGCAGGAAGTCTGATGTGTCCATGCAGCCAGCAGCACAGACACTCGGACGCAGCCTATGTTCCCCAGGAAAGTGTGTCACCCCACCTGTGGGGACTTTCCTTCACGGTGAGCTAGAAAGCAGCGTGCAGGAGACTGAGAACTCTGGCTCAGCTACCAGCACAGACACTGAGATACTAGAAGAAATGAGCTGATCCCTTTTTTATGAATTTGGTACAGGGTCTTGCTATGCAACTTGGACTTGTAGTGATCTCCTGCTTCAGCCTCCCCAGCACTGGGTTTACAGGCATGTGTCACCATGCCCAGTGTTGGTGGCAGGCTTGGTGTGGGGTTGGCATAGCATGCAGTACAAGGGATCAAACCCAGATCCTTGTGCTGGCCAGGCAGGGGCTTAGACTACTGGGCAATCTCCCCAGCCCACAAGCTGATCCTAAGGGAATAACTACCTCAGCTGTGCTCAGTAGAACTTCCCCGTGCCGCATCAGCCTGAACCCCAAACAGAATAGTGTGCACGCAGCAAATGTCTGCTATCCCTGCTAGTGCAGGCTGGTCTAGAGGCTTGGATTCTCTTACCTGCACTGGTCAGTCCTCTCTGTTCTTTACTGCACTCTGGTCTTTTCCCCAGCCTCATGGAAGTTTGGGTAGCTGGCCCTGAACACGTTTCTGATCGCTGTGATGGGCTGGGCTGGTGCTGTCGTACCCAGACAGGGCTCCTGTCATTGACTCTCTGGAACTAGGCAGAGGACTGTGGTACGCCAGTGCTGTGCTACAAGGCGGATGAGAACTGATCCTGTCAGGCTTCACATCCTCTCACTTCTCTTTCAAGACTAACTAAAGCCAGATATTGGCAAGGTACATGGAGTGTGGAAAAGAGAAGAGAAGGGAAGGGAAGGGAAGGGAAGGGAAGGGAAGGGAAGGGAAG
>NW_004524610.1:6991145-7002399 GCF_000260255.1 Octodon degus
GAAGAGAAGAGAAGAGAAGAGAAGAGAAGAGAAGAGAAGAGAAGAGAAGAGAAGAGAAGAGAAGAGAAGAGAAGAGAAGAGAAGAGAAAAGAGAATCCGATGTTTATTTGAAATTCCTTGTGTTGGCCAGAAATACCAACCATGACTGCATCTCCTCTTATACTGGTTGTCCGTGCTGTAGCTCCTGATGCGGCAGAGCACGCCAGCCTGTGACTTCCACAAATGCTGTCTGTACCCTCTGAGTCCAACCTGAGGCTGCTGCTAGTATATCTAGTTCTCGCAATATCAAAAATTCTTGTCATTATATAATCAAGCTCATAACTTATAAATCCAGTTTCCAGTGCCAGGAGTACTTTCTGTTTTACTGGTTGAGTTCTAAGTGAATAGGCTGTGAACACATCACAAAAGAAGGCAAAACAAATCTGGATAGGAAAATGTTTCAGAAAGGTCTAGGAGTTTAGGAGCTTAAGCAATTGCACTGGTAGTACTCTATGTGATTATTATTGTTATAATGAAATAATTATTTCTGTGTCTGTTATTATTGCTGCAATAATTTCTGTAATGCCTCTAGAGAGGAAAACATGTCTGATGTGATGTTGGGGCATCCACCAAGAAATCCAGTGTTGGTGGGCTGGTGAGAGAGCTCTGCAGACTAAACACTTCCTTAGGCAACTGGGGGACCAGGGTTTGATGCCTGGCACCACAGGCCATGCTGACCCCGCCTCTCGATGCGCTGAGCTGGCCACTGAGACCGGGTATAATCCCAGCACTGGGGAGGCTGAAAACAAGGGGATCACTACAAGTCCCAGCTGCATAGAGAGACCCTGTACAAATACATATAATAAATAAATATATAAAATAAGTCCAGCGTAGGAGTAATAATGACATTTGCATGTCAGACAAACATTATGAAAGGCATTTGTCTTCCGTTATGAAATCTCATTACCATTTCTTTACCATGTAAAATCCGAGGTGTATTAACTAGAGTAATTTCATTTTTCAAGAAATAAACTCAAGTTCTGGAAGAATATGGCAGAATTTTCATGGAGTTTGCCAAATAGTAGACTAGAATATTAAATCACGGTAAGGAGGGTGGATTTTACTTTTTATTATATATACCCTTTGCAACTGTTATCTTTTTACTACAAATATTTGTTGCTTCTCATAAAAAAGTTCCTAAAAAGGCATTGTGCTCTGCTTTCTAGTGGTTATGCAAGGGTCAGCTGAGCCCCCGGGGGCTCCTGCGGTGCTCTTGGGCCCACTCACTCAGGTGGAGGCTCAGTGTGCCTGCCTGCTCTTTGTTCATCTAGCTTTGGAGCCACCTCAGTAAGTGACTGAGTTTGCCCAGCAGCTAAGGCTGTAATAATTTGCTGTATGACCAACAAATGGAGCCTTTTAGCCACAAGACATTTCCCAGTGATCGCGCTTCCCCCTCCCCCACCACTGCAGGTGACCATGTAAATGTTCTCACTGTTGGAATATGAGCAGAAATAGCACGTGCCATTTCAGGGCAATGGATGTTGAAGCATCAAGGGTGCTGGCTGGCCGCTCCGCTGTAACTGGCTGACCGGACAATGCGACCGGGTCGGGAGAGGACAGTGAGTGCTCAGATCAGAGCTACAAGCACCCAGGGTCTCGGATCATTCAGTAGAGCTGTGCTGTGCCAAGTGCTGTCTGGGCAGTCCTGAAGGCTGAAACCTGGGGAAACCCACCTGTACTCTATTGAGCTATGCATTAAAGACAGTCACAAACAATTTTTTTAAAGGCACTATTCTTACCATGTAATATTTGAGAAATATAGATCACCTGTATTAGTGGGAGATCTGTGACATCGAATGTGTTTCCGTCATACCATGGAGGGTATCACCAGCATAGAGAATGTGTACATAGGAATTTCAGTAAGGTAGCATATTGGGTAAAAGTGATTGTGTGATATCACACAACAGGATTGGCTGAACATTAGAAGGTCTGCATTGCTCAGCACAGCAACACTTTCCAAAGGATCATAGATACTGGGGACCATCCCGGGGTGAAACACTCACTTACAGTGTAGGGCATGGCAACAGATTTTACTGGATAAAACTGCAAAATTCCTGGATATGGTCCAGATTCCACGTTACAACTGACCTTTAAAAAGCTACTGTTTGAATTCGGGTATAAGAAAACTTGACATATTCACAAATATCTGAAAGGACTGTCAAATTTTCCTTCACTTTGTTCAGTAGATTTTCTTGTTGCATCAAATTTAAGCACTGACACATAGACAGACACAGGATAGGTTGAGGATTCTTCATCAGAAATACTTGGGACCCTCTCATAACTGTTTCAGATTTTGGTCTTTCTCAGATTTGGGAATATGTGAACACAGATACTGGAATATTTTTTCTGTTTTAAGACAACTTACCCACTTAGGCTGAAGGAAGTTTGATACAGTATTTCCATATTTGAATTGCCACCACCACCACCACCCTCGCCCCCAGCAATCGCAGGACATAAGGCATGCAACTTCTCTACATGTGCTGCTGCCTTTCAGTACTCAAAACCTTTCTGGTTTTGGAGCATTTGGGATTTCAGATTTTAAGATTAAGGATGATCAACCTGTACAATAGAAAGAAGGGATTTAATGAAGTAGATGTGAAATCCACCTGTACTCTATGGAGCTATACATTAAAGACATTCACGAATAAGTTTTAAAAAGGCACTATACTTACCAAGTAATATTTGAGAAAACATAGATCACCGTTTTAGGATACCACCCTAATTAAAATTCTTTAGCATCTTCAACAATGCTTAAGAGTGTAAACAGCTCATAAGATCATCAGTGCCGCGACCCCATGAAGGGAAGCCATCTGCTCATCAGGATCTCGGGAGCTGATATCAGGTCAGAATTAACCTCTACTGAATTCAGGGAACTTTGCACTGTGGTGTTTGTATGCTGTAGCATTTAACTTTATCCTCGGTAACGCCGCCCCCCGGGAGTGCACACCCTCTTGAAGCGTCAGACAGATGCAGCCGCTGGAACTCGCCTGAAGCTCCAACCCACGGGCGTGGATGCCGATGAGTGCACCACTAAGACGAGCACAGCAAGGGCGGGTGAGGAACAGGCCAGCGAAGTAACAAAGATTTTGAGAACTTCTCAAAATGCTTATATTCTTGCTCATATTCTTTAGAGACAAAAAATAATTGCATTTCAACTGAACACTGGTCAGAAATCATCTTCTGTAAATGTTACTTGTAAGCCGGACGTGAGTATTTGCACAAGTTAACATTTGCATTACTCGGGTCGAAGCTCTTCAGCGCTGTAGTCTGAAAGGAGACACGGTGTTTATCATCTATGGCGTAGCAGAAGCGATGATGTCTTCTCTGTTTTCACTCCCAGCAAGTTAATATATCACTTTATTTACCATAGTAAACAGAGCAACTAAAATGCTGTAGGGGAATTTAGAGGTATCACAGAGATTAGGTGGCTTGCAGAAATAGTATTTCTTTCTCTCTCTGTCAGATTTGTGATTGAGGTAAAACAGTTACCTAATTCTTCCTGCATTTGTATAAAAGCATAAGAGATATGGTTCCCTCTAGCCTATGGCCAGTCAATATATTACTTAAAAGACTCTCAACTGAAGGGAAAGGCTGTTTATTTTGGTGATAGCCTCGATGTGTTTCATATCTGAGAGAAATAAGAAAAAGATTAATTTGTGGGTCATCTCTATTTCATGCATTTATCAACTTTCCTTTTCTATCAGTTGCAACTGAACTCATCAGCACAGAAGTTAAGACAAATGTGGCCAAAACTTCTTCTTTCTCTGAGAGACCTATCCACACCAGCTGAGCCTGCAGAAAATTTGGGCCCGAGTGGTCCATCTTGAGGCCCTCCTGTGACAGGGGCCCCCACAAAAGTGCAGGCTGCCCAGCACATGGCCACACAGGGGCTTCTGACTCCCTGTCAGAGGTTCATATTTAAACAAAGAAGAAGAAGTGAAGTTTTCTGGAAGTACAGTACGGGAGTTCTCTGTCCCCAACTATAACCCACATAACAAAGTCAATAGGAGAAAGCAAGGCCCTGCAACTCCTAGAGGGAGTGAAATTGGTGGTCTGGAGCCATGTTCAAAGGACAGCACAGCTTCTACTTCCTCTTGCAGGTTCCAAGTTACTTTTTGGGTTTAAATGTGTATTTATTGGAGGTGATGGTTTTCATGTTGAACCAGGGAAAGGGAAGGGGAAACCAGAGACTCTAGGCATGCCCCCGTGGCAGATGGTGGCACTTGCTGGCTTTCTGCCTCTGCCAAGAGCTCCTCTCTTCACCACAGCCAGAACTGGAGATTTTTAACTGAGGAGGATGCACCTGCATGTTTTATGGTTTGCTAAACTTCTGCACCCCAGTTCTCTCCCTGGTCGAATGGCATCCCATTTCACGCAGTGTCAGGTGAGCAGGAGAGGCGGTCTGCACTCACTCCCCCACACACTGCCCTTCCCTTCCCATCACCAGCCAGGCACCTCTTATCCTTGCTAGAGACAATGCCCACCAAGTGCACAGCACTGCAGGCATAGACCTGAGCTCCTGACCTGCGCATGGATACGGTTCCCCAGCTGCTTCCCTGGCTGCTCACCTGAATCTCTCCTGCCCATCTTCCACCCTGGCAACACGGTGATCTTCCTAAAAGTGCGACTCATCTAATGTCACAAATCTGCTTGAAACACTTCAAGGGGCCTGGCAGAAAGGTATCATAGGAATAGCATTCTTAGCTGTGGGTTTGTATTTCGGCAGCCTTAGCTGTTCTCTGGAACATATGAGAAATATTTTTATTCTGATGAGTTCTCTTCGAAGCACTGATCACTCTCGGAAGTCATGTTCTCCCTAGATCCTAGAACCAGGAAATAAAATTCCTAACAGCATGCCTAGGAGACTTGCTCAGCGCTACCTCCAAGGCTCATTCATTTTACTTGTGTTGACCATTTAAAATCATCTGCCAAACATCATGGGAACTCAGTTCACATGAGAAAAGGATGGCAGAACATTGCTCCATAGTGCTGACAGTCCCAGCAAGTGACACCTAAATGCATGTTCTTACAGCCAGCTGTGAGGTATAAAAGTTTGACCAGGCTTTTGCAGAGGTGGAGTGTAGGGCAATGCCATCAACCAGATCAAGCATGGCAGTGAGACCGACAAGGTGCTCCGAGCAGCTGTGAGTGGTAAAACAGGAATGCTTAGCAACCCACAGCCTCTAGATGCTCCGGGAGGCACCACTGACTTCCTGCATGGCCGCCTCCCTCTAGCCTCATGCTCAACTAATGCAGCCAGGCTTGAGCTCAGGGGTAGATGGTCCACCCACTATCAGCAGTCAGATCTTCAAGAATCTTAAAACTTTTTTTCCTTGCTACTAGGGATGAAATTCAGGACCTGGTACTTGGCAGGCAAGAACTATGCCACAGAGCTATATCCTTAGCCAGTTTATCCACTCTTAGATCTTTTTAAAAATGAAGACCCACAAGCTGCATGCCAGATACACAGAACCTCCTGAGTCTGGGAGTCTTAATCTTCAGCTCTGTACACCTAGAATATCAGAAAACTTGCTCGTCCCGGGCAGTCTGCAGCCTTTCTTCTTGTCACCTGCAGTTCACTCTAAAAAAAGCATGTTCGGACAGGGAATTATTGTATTCACCTTATCTACACTTGTTTCTGATGAGTAACAAAGATCAAAACTTCTTCATAGTTGCCTTTCTCAAAATTATGCTCTTATGAAACTCATGCCAAGTATTTCTGTTGATGATTTTGCTTATACACTATATATATATATATATATATATATATATATATATATATATTACACATGTATGTATAAACATACTTTTACAAATTAGATTTCATGATAGAGAAATCATCAGTGAGTACTGGCATCTTGGGATTTCCAGCCGCTCTTCTGGAATATGAAGTTTGGGCCTAAAGATTTTATCAGTTGCTGTGATTCTTGCCAAACACTGCCTCAAACCACTGCCTGAAACAGAATGTCACACCAGAAATACTTTGAAATTCTTAGCAGTACCTCTAGCTACTAAATAAACACCAGGCTCATGGGGAGCAGAGCAGCCTGCCAAGCGTCTGTCTAGCTCACTAGCTCTCCTTCTGCAGATCCAGGGCCTGGTATCTGGCAGGAATGAGCACAGGGCAAAGCCCAGCAGAACCAAAGGAACCACAGGCCAACCCAGGCCTGATTAAGGAAACTCCAGCCTGACCATTGCAAATGGCTCTATGGTTTCAGCACTGAAATTTCTACATGCCCAAAGCTGCTAAAAAATCTCTAGGCTGATGGTGGAGTCTCTACAAATAGGAATAAGAATATCTATTTCCTACCTTTCAGAAATGGTTAATTGGTTTCTAAGAGCTAAGAGCTCAACAAAAGTCAGCATAATCTATGTTTTGTGCATCTTTGTATTTTTACTCCAGGCCCATTCTGTGATCCAATTGGTGGTCAATAAATGCCAACCAAATTAAGTCAAATAAATTAGTAAACAAAGCTGGTACCGTTCTATTCCAGTAGTTCTTAATTAGTAGCAATTGTGCATCTCAGGGGACATTTAATGACATGTGGAAACATGTTTGGGCATCACAACCGGGTGTGTGTGTGTGTGTGTGTGTGTGTGTGTGTGTGTGTGTGCATGCGCCTTCACCTCTGTCAGGCAGAGGTCTGGGGCACTGGTGAGTGTCCCCCAAAGCACAGGACAGACCATAAGTGAAGTCACAGAGCACAGACATGGTGCTGAGGCTGTGGCTGAGACAGCGCTCCTCTAGATCTACACAAACTCCTGTGTTGCAGACAGAACCATCAAATTTACAGACTCACATTTATCTGCAACAAAAGCTCTTCACCCTCTCAGTACTACTGAAGAAGACCAATTTCATTGTTTAGGCCACAGATCCCTAAATTCTTGCTAAGTGACACCCATATGTCCCATTAGTATGTTTCAGCCAGAATCTGCTACTGGGGAGTTCTCTGTCTCACACTCACCTGGAGCGTTCGTTAAAACAGATTTCTTCCTCCTTTCTCCAGAGCCTATGAGTCCCAGTAGGACCCAGGAGTCACGCTCCTAACCAGGAGCCTGCGGGCAAAGCTGCAAACTCATGTCCCCCGGCTTGACAAGTGTAGGGCTGTGCCAGGATCCTGCAGGCTGTCCGCAAGCCAGTCCCTAACCTGCTGTGACCCTCTCTCTCCTCCAGGTTACTTGACATGAACACTTTCTCAATTCCTTTACAAATATAGTCCACCTTCATTATCTGAGGCTTCTGATTTGATATCTAATGCTTACTAAAGTAGTTGTATAACCTTAAGGGCAACGCTCAAGGTGACTTCATTGTCACTTTAGGGCACATGTGGGGTGGTGCCCACTCTGAGTCACCCAATGCATGCAGAGTTAACTGAGACTGAAGGAGGCAGTGCCAGGCCTTGCTGTCTTAGCTTTCATGTTGCAAACAAGAGCCTTTCCCACAGTCCATGGAGCTCTGTGTCTCTTGCATTTTTATGACTTTTGTTGGTGGTTTCACTGATTAAAAGGCCCCCAAGCATGGTGCCAGTGTGCTGACAAGGATCCCAAAGCACAAGAAGAGTGTGATGCCCTTCATGCAGATTGTGTGTGTTAAGTAAACTTCATTCAAACATGAATTATAGTGCTGTTTGCTGGGAGTTCATTGCTAATGAATAAACATTATGTTAAGTAAGGGGTTTTCGAAAGAAAATCATACACAATTGTGTAATGATGAGTTGACAAAAATGTTACAACCAAAGAGTCACAGGAACCCACTGCTGTTCGTCTCTTTGGGGCATGGCTTCTGGGTTCACCAATTGAGGGTCTGCAGCGACCTCAGAGGGCTTCCACCAGGACTGGGACCCCCCTTGTTCTTACTGTTCCCCAACTGGGCTGACCATGCCAGTACTTGGCTCAGTGCACTACACTGCAGCGGCCCCTCCTATCTGCAAGCAATGGCACAAGTGGAAACAGATGCCCCAGCAGAGCTGCTGTGCTGCGCAGTGGACCCCTGGGCTGGCTTTGTGCTTTGTATTCACTTTGCTTCTCCCTTGTTAAGTGCGGCTATGGGTACTAAACGAATGTTTATTAAAGAGCATTGAATAAATTAATTCAAATGCAAATATTTTATCTCTGTGGAGGGACACTGCAATGTTAGCGTGGATTAATTTCTTTGTTCTTTATAACCTAGTGAAACACTGAGGAATCAGGCCACCCAACAAGTCTGGGTTAAGAAAGGACAAGTTATAGAATGTTTTATTTTTAATCAAGTGATTGAAAAGTACTATATCCTCTCTCCATCTCTCCCTTCACCATTCCCCATACTTAAGACCTGGAACCAATTAGTATATTCTGACTAATTTAGGTGGGTTTTGACCCAGTAAAGACAGTAACAAATAGAACATCATTGATTGGGATGCCAGAAAAGGGGGAAACACAGAAGTGACACTAGAGGCTGACAGCTTATTTTTATTATTATTATTTTTTTACTATCTCTGTGCTTGTTGCTTTGGGCCCAGAGTAGAATATGCTCGATAGACACAGCTTCCAGAGGAAGTCAGGAGAACACACATTCCTCAGGCCATGTACGAGGTGTGTCTGTTTCTCTCCTGCCCTCTGAGGATATCTAAAGGCTTGCTATTAATAAGTGACAAGATGTATTAAAGACCAGATACAGAAGACCTGCAGTCATGTGCACATGCTGCATCAGTGGAATGTACGTCATCTTTGTCATTTGTACAAAGTGATTTTTCTCTAGCCCTCCTTCCCAAAACCTCTCCTGTCAAAAAATGCTGCGGGTGGGTTTCTTTATGAGCTATTTCTCACACGGGCCAGTAAAGGGCAATTCTAACATGTTCTTCTCGCTCATGTGGGGTGGTCATCAGAGGACCTGCGACATGGTTCTTTACTAACCATGTTCGAAGAGCGTCAGCCTTCTAACAGCGAGGCTGAAACAAGCTAGCAGAAGACTGGCTGTGAAGTTCACTGAGTCAGAACATTACTCGCTGTTCACCGTGTTGAATAGATCAGGCTGGCTTTTATTTTTTCTTTCTTTTTTCTTTTTTGTTTTTTAGGGGAAGGTCTACAGGGGGTTCAGGGTCTCACTACTGGATCGAACTCGTAGTGATCCACCTGTTTACAGCCTCCCAAGAGCTGGGATTACAGGCGTGCGCCACCACTCCCAGTCTCAATTGCCATCTCAGTGCGCCCCAGGGGTGGGACCGGCATGGCAGGCCTGGGGATTGACCCCCGGGACCGCTGCGCCTGCTTACAGATGCTTTAATCAGCTGCGCTATTTGGCCAGGCCTTTGGCTTTTATTTTTTAGTATGTGAGCAGAACCATAGATTTGACTCTATTTTCCAAAGAGAGATACTATCTGCAGATGAACACTTCCAAGGGGAGACAGGAATGTGCATCCTCATTTCTATCTGACTTTCATGAACCAAACTGAGAAATTCTGACTATAAAATACATTCAGTAAAGGCTCCCGATCATCAAGGGAGGTGATCTGATCAGAATCTCCCGGGTGCTTTTCCATCCTCCCTTCCCCTGCAGACAGTGATTGCTTCCCTGCCCTTCTCAGCGCCCGCAATTGCACTGCTGGGGAAGGTGGCAGCCAGGAGCAGAAAGAATTCCAGTCTATGTGGTAGACATGCACCGAGTGTGGTTCTGAGTCTACCGTAGAAACTCCAAGTGTCCAGAGGACATGGCACAGGGCCACTGCAAGTTCTATGGGGCACCAGTCAAAGAAAAAGAAAACATATGAAAAACATACTTAAGAAAGAAACAACTAAAAGTTGGGGGGCTGCTTGGGCATTTTTCATGGGAAAAATATTTTTTCTTAAGTAAGTCAAGAATAGAAGGGCCTTTTCACTGTCGGACTCTGTTTTCCATGAAATGAATAACCATAGTCCAGTGGCCCAACATTAGCTTATGCATGGATGCAGATGATCAGCAAATATCTATCAGGTGGTTAAAATCTGGATATTGAGGACAAACAGTCCAAACATGAATGCTCACTGAGTAATACTAGGTGAAGCCCTGGGCCAGCGGCAGACTGCAGTGAGGTTGATGGTCTGAATATTATTCTTGTCACAGACTCACCTGTCAGCTGATGACGTGCTGTTGGTATGTGTTGGCAAAAGGGGTTAGCAGGGACCTGTAATCATTCTATCCTCCTGGCCTTTTGTTTTCCTAATCTGTCAGAGGCAATTTGGCATGATGAGACCTTTGAGAGTCCAGGACTCAGCCTGTCTTGTTCACCAGGGCCTGACACAGAGTAGCTACTCAATAAATATTTGTTCAGTGAATGGGGAGCCCTCTCTAACAGTGAGGAGTATGAACTGCTGCGAAACAGAAGTCTCTGAGCCTGCACGGAATGTGCTTCAGCATCTTTCTTTTTTCACACCCAGAAGAGTCAAAGCGCAGGGAGAGAGCTCTCATCAGGGAAAAGCACACCAATGACTACAAAGCCTATAGGTTAAAAATCATTTTTAAAAGATGTATTCTAAGACTTTAAGATCTTAGTTTCAGTGAGATATGCACAGAGGACAATGGAAACCAGGGAAAAATGTGAGAAGACCGAGTGTGTTTGTAAGTTGCTTTTGGTACTGGTCAGAGCATGATCAAAACATGACCTTCTTTTCATCTTCTGAACTTTGCAACCCCACCCTGCTGTCTTTCTATCTAAATCAGAGAATCTATTATTGGTTACTAATCTCTATTTAGTAATCCAGTGCTGCCGCTTGCCGCCTCAAATACTGGAATCAAAACTAATAGATTTGGTTCCTTGATGACGAACCACAAGCTCACCTGCCTCGGGAAGTTCCCTAAACATCTGTGGTGCTCGACCATGCGCAGACCGGAGGGCAGCACGTTAACATGCATGGCTAGCCACGAGGCAAGTTCTGAGCGGTGTCCTCAGGACGTCTCAGCACTACAAACATCACACAGTGTGCACATGTAAACCAGGAGGGCACAGTGTCACAGGTACACAAACTTGTGGGACCACACTTGCCACACTTGTCACTGTAGGCCTTCAGTAACTTGAGAAGTCACTCCTCACCCTTGACTCTTTTCTCTTTCTTCCTTTCTCTTTCTTTCTTTCTTTCTTTCTTTCTTTCTTTCTTCTTTCTTTTCCTTCCTTCCTTCCTTCCTTCCTTCCTTCCTTCCTTCCTTCCTTCCTTTTTTTTTTGGATTCACAGCTGAGTTGTACATGAAATTCATTGTTTTTTA
>NW_004524610.1:7002784-7016647 GCF_000260255.1 Octodon degus
CAAAATGGCATTGATATCTCCCTTCACAAAATCACCATTATTGTTTTTCTTTCCTCTGAATGAAAGGTGCATTAAACATTGGAAAATATGCCTTGCTATCTTTCTGCTTTCTAATTATTTTATGAATAAGCAGACTTCATTCAGTTCAGCTGAATTCTTAAAAGGCTACTTCAGAGAAACCGTAAGCTTTTGGGGCTCCTCTCCTGTTGGTTTATTGTAGTATGCAGCATCTATCATGATGTCCGTACTAAAACCTGCATAGGTGTTCCCAGAATTAGCAAATAAACTCTCTTTGGGATACTTTTCCTTTCTTCCATTGCTTTCTAGCTCCAGACTCAGATGAAACAACTGGTTTTCATGGCTCTTAACATTTTCAGATGATAAGCAGATCAGAGATTAACTGATCAAAGATAGAGGGTTTTGCAGCTAAAGGCCTGGTAGGAAAGGTCTCTGTGCCTCGGATGACCGGGGGCTTGGCACTTGCTGTCCTACAGTCACTGCTGGCAGAGCTGGCAGCACGCTTACTACAGTGCATTAGTTCATGGCGTTGTTCCAATTACATAGAAAAAAGTGTAGCTATGATAGAGGAGAATACGATTCTTCCTTCTATTGGTTGGTGAAGGGTAGAACAATGTAAAATTGGTTGCATGTGATGGAAATGCCAGAAACATAGGAGGATTTTATAAATTATTCAGAGAATGGCTGGAGCTCTTACCTCATGCAAAATAAGCTCGCTGGTCTAGAGCAGGTTTCCTGGCTGCAATGTTGGGATCCCAGGATTTCTTGTTCTCTTGTTTCTTTCAACACTCTGACCAGTGTCTCTTCGTGCCAGAGCATCGGTGCATATATAAAACCTAGATATGGGAAAAATCTGTGACTTAGTGGTAAATCTAAGGCACTAAAAGTAACGGAAACCAGGCTTAGTTTGACTCTTTCTTCTGACCAATAGGAAATATTCTTTAAAGTTAAGATATGAGCGATTAACTTTTAACTGTACAACACCACACAGCTGCTTGTTAGCGTCACCTCTGTACAAGTATGAACAGATGAGAATGATTCATCTTGTCCCTTACAGAATATAGTTGTATTTTGGTGGACTCTGATCCATGTCACGTGTCCCAAGAGACACGCGTGCCTTCATGTGACAGGTAGAAGGGGGTGGTGGGAATAGCTGAGAACAGGATGCCGAGTTTCCGGTCTTGGCTATGTCACTTGCTAGTTTTATGACATATGAAATTGCTTGATACTCTAAAGTTATAGATTCTTTTATGAAGTTTAGATGTGAATAATACTCAGAGCATTGATGGAATCATGAGTGATGCTTGGAAAGCATTTGTGAGAAGGAATTAGACAGCTGAATGCTGGTGAAGCGCCTATTACCCAGGTGGGCTGCTGGAAAGCCCGGTCTCCACACTTGCTCTTAACCGCGATCCAGCATGCACCAGCCGCGAGTACCACTGGAGAGCCAGCTCTTAGCTGCAGGTGCATAACAGCCATACAGCCACGGTGACAAGCAGAACAGTAAGAGGATGATGTTTATGTGCCCACTCTATGCCTCACAGTGAGAATTTTGTTTATACTCTCACATAACCACCACCACAGTGCTCAAAAATGCTGTCCCATTTCCCCAGCTTACAAATGAAAAACTCAAAACAGAAATAAATAAAGTCTGTTTATTGAGATGAGATGATTTCTAGGCAGAGAAAGACTTGAAGACCAGACTCACTAAGCAGAAAGTCCAGGGACTTCCCTGGTGGACAGCTCCAATCCCACCAGGGCCCAAGCATCTACAGAAGTGCAGAAGCCACGCGCTGAGGGTAAAGCATTATCTGACACTTCAAAGCTGTGTAAGTGAAACATAGATTTCCTCTTTTTTTCTATTAAAAAAATAATGGTGCAGGGGCTGAAGAGATAGCTCAGTGGTATAAGGCCCTGCCTTGCAAGGGCACAGTCCTGATTTCAAGCCCGGGTACCACATGCTGTGCGGAACCCTGAGCATGCCATGCAGACCACCGAAACAGTGTGTGGTGGTGCATGCCTGTGACCCCAGTGCTGGTGAGGCTGAGACAAGAGGATCACTATGAGTCCACACTGCATAGCTAGACCCTGTACCAAAGAAATAAAGAATCAATTAATTCAAAATAATAATGATGATTCATTGCTCTGCACACTTCACTTCAGACAAATCATAGGAAAGAAGTGGTCTCTGGAAGGTCATCTAGAAAATGCCTTCGTTATAGCCTTCCCAGATTTTATAATTGCATAATCCTGTTAAGAGAGTTTTATAAGCATATCTTCTCTATCAATTTCTTTACCCTTTCTTCTGCTTTCCTTTAAGAGCATTATGAGTTCAAATAGAAAACAAAAAGTAAAATATGACCTCCAAGTGAGGAAGGCCCACTGGATTTACCAGGTTTTGCAAAAGAAATAGAATTAATAAGACTGGGTAGGTATATAGATGGTAAGCAGATAAATAGATAGATAGATAGATAGATAGATAGATAGATAGATAGATAGATAGATAGATAGCTGGGCTAGCCACAGATCATGGAGATTACCTGTGACATCAGGAAGAAAGGGCTCGGCTTTCCTGAGTCAAGCCCTGCTAATTTCCCTTCAGAGCTCCATTATAAGATGTTTCAGGACTGGGGAGATAGCTCCGCAGAACAAGTGCTTGCCTGGCAAGTGCAAGGGCCTGAGTTCAATCCCCAGTTCCGCCAAAAAAAAGATGTTTCTATAAACAATGTTCAAAGATGATTGATGATAACACCTTGGAATATAATTAAAATAAAAACAATATTAGACCCTGAAAAGATACCGTGTAATTTAAAGACATTGATATTCTCATGAATTATGTTAGTGCTTAAATTTTGCTGATGTTCTCAGTACAGGCACTATCCCGTCCCCAAACAATGACCCAATCCAAGTCACAGCAAAGTCAAGACATAAAACTTGTGTGAAAGAGTTCTGTCACATGTTGAAATTTGAACTCATAACTTTTTGGAAAAATCTTTCCACTTTTGTTTAAGGAATAACATATAATTTACCTGCCTACGCACTGAAATTTCTATAATTTATTCACTTCTAATAAATTACTAAAAACTTTAAAACCCACAAATTCAGCAGAGCAAATAGTGAATGTATAAGGATGGATTCTAGCAGGTTCAAGTCCTGCAAGCATGCGCAGCGGTGCCAGGGGTTCGATGATCCCCAGGCCTGCCGAGCCAGCCCTGCTCCCGGGGCACGCTGGGACGGCAATTGAGACTGGGCGTGGCGCTGTGTGCCTGTAATCCCAGCTCTTGGGAGGCTGTAAACGGGTGGATCACTAGGAGTCCTATCTAGCAGTGAGACCCTGAACACCCTGTAGACCCTTCCTTAAAAATGCACACACACACACACGCACACACACACACACACACACACACACACACGGATGCATTCTAGTTTTCTGAAACAAATGTTAATAAAATCCTGCTGCCAATAGATGGCTCCTGCAACTACAGACTTTGAAAGGTTAAGCACCTGTCTCAAACCTTTACGATGATTTCCCCAACCGCTTTTAGGCAAAATTAATAGTAGTGATATAGATGTGTGTGTGTGTGTGTGTGTGTGTGTGTGTGTGTGTATCTTTACCATCACTAAATATAAAGTGGAAATGTCTACGTGAAATGCAGACCCTCCTGGATGTGATAGTTGTTTAATTGTGCCACAGGAAATAGAGACAGTTCCATTTCCTGCTGAGAATGTTGTCGCATGTTCTATACCGAGCCTCTGTGTAGCAAGCGTCGTTTAGCTTGTGGAATGCATTTGTTCATTTACTTATTCAGTATGTACAACATTTGTCCCAAGATTACTCTTTGCTAAGCCTTTAAGCTCTGGGCTACAGCAGTGAACGAAATAAGCCAAAGCCCCGCTCGCTCGCTTGCAGGGGCAGGCATTGCAGCGTCATTCCTGCGGAGTTTGTATTTGCATATGTCGCCCTTGCTCCTAGCCCAGGGGAAGGGAGTGCAGATTCGCCCCCTCAGCTTTATCTTATTAAACACATGGAAAAAGAAGTCCTTTCTTATTCTTAGGAAGTTGCTGTATAACTCACACTTCATTGTAATGTACATAATGGGGCCCAGTGAACTGCCAGTACTCGAGTGGGGTGTGAGGGAGGGAAAGATGCCGCTCAGGCCGGGTCACGTGTGTCCAAGCACAGAGACTGAGTGAGAACGAGGCAGGCGAAGTGATGCGGTGCAGCGCAGGCACGCGTGGAGGTTGCGCAAAGGTGCGCGCTCCGGATAGGTGAAGGGTGTGGGCGGAGAGATGCAAGAGGAAGAATTTTAGTGAAATACAGTGATGAAACAGAACTACGACTTCAGTCATGTCATTCTGCCTTCATTAGTGGAGAAAATGTCGAGAGGTGGAAGGGCTCCTAGAAGATTTGTTTCAGTGACTCAGGCCAGGAACATCTTAGACTTAGGAGAGATGGGAAAGAAGGAATGAGTATCAGAGATGGTGCCAGATTAGAAGTGTGTGTGGGAGGAGGAGTCGGACTCAGAAAACAATGAGAAAGTTGCACCACTTAAGGACATTACAGTGGCACCACCCTCAATGACGAGAAATTGGCACAGGACAAAGACGAATTCTCCTTTGAAAAGCTTATTTTTACTTTAAAGCAGGCAAGCACCATCCACTTTTCCTGATGAGGAAATATTAGTTCTCGATAGAATTTTAGAACTTTACGTTTTCCTTAGAAGCCATAGTAAAATTCCTGAATGTGTGGCAGAAAAGCTTCCCCCCCTTATCCAGAGCGGGAGCAGCTCACCTTCCCCTAATAGTGGGGCTGATGATTCCGGTGTGGTGAAAAAGCACAGCTTGCATTCCAGTTTCTGAATAAGTATTTACTTCTAAATATGCACAAAAAGGGGATTGTTTTGATGAGTATTATGGTTTGGGGTTTTTTGCAAGAAGAACAGTACAATACAGGACACATTTAATAAAATTATTTTATGATGAATCTCCCCAAAAGAGTGCTGGAAATTTGTCCACACACTAAAGGCCAAAGACTCCAGCTAAGGGTCTGGCCCCACAGTGGTGTCCTGCATGAGTTCAGCTGAAGACCTACAGCCCACAGCAGTGCCTCCCAGCAGTCCACCTGGAGGCCAAGAGCCCAGGACAAAGTCTCTCACGGGCCTGCTTCCCAGATCAGCACTGAAAAGGCCCAGAGGTCAGTGGTGGAAGTGAGAAAGTTGGTGCCAGCAGAGCGAAGGATCTGTGCCAGCAGGCTAAGGGATCTGAATGGAGCTAATAAGCAGTGCTCAAGCTGAGAACCAGAGCTCCCCCAGAAGTACCACAGCCATTGTCAGCAACAGTGGGCTCCGGAGCTTCTCCAGTGATAAGGAAAGCTGGGCTGAGCTCACATGAGGGCAGCCAGTGTGACAAGCTTCTCCACCAGGCCGAGCAGTGCACCATCATCCCCTCCGGAGCCAGGAAGTGATGCTCGAGATGAGTATTAGAGCTCCCCCAAAGTGAACTGTAGCCATTCTGAGTGATAACAAGGTCCCGAGCTCCTCCTCCAACAAGAAAAGCCAAGTTCATCAGGAAAGCCAGCATGACAAGGTCCTTCAGCAGAACAGCCCAAGTGAACCAGCAGCTGCCAGAAGCTTCTCCAAACAGCTTCCATAACAGTCTCTGCAGATTGTCCAGTTCTGCCTCTTATGCTGCTGGCAACAGCCCTCGGGTGGGCCTCCCACACCAAGCACCACCCTAGCTCAATTTAGCTGGCTGAACAAGGGGATCACCTGTTAACAATCCACTACAATGGTTTGAACATTTATATTAAGCTAGTTCATTTCTGAAATTGTTTTGAGTGAATTAAGTCAGAATTTGAGTTCATTGCATTTGAGCACTTCATGATATTCAATAATGGGTGCAGTTATTGTCCCTGCTTTCTGGATTCATCTATACAGGCACAGCCAGGTGATTTATTGTGAATATACTTACCTTACGGTGGGGTTGCAAACCCAAGAATTTGCACACATGCATTATAGGCTACAAAGCTAAGTATTAAAATGCAAGAAAAAAATTTAAATACCCTAAATTATACACATTTCAAATTGTCTTAACTTGGAAATTTTTCCACTGGCTCTGATAATTCTATCATATAGACAGGTGCTATTCTTAACCTTTCAAACCATCACAAATTGTGAAAATTGTTGCGAAGGGACAAAGTCAAAATTTATACACTCTGGTTTATTTTTCAATTTTAAATAATTTTGGCTTTAATGAAAGAAGTAAAACCTAAGCTACATCAAAAGTCACATTACCAGTTTATTGTGTTTAAACCCTGCCTGTCCAGTTTACTGCAGTGAAGACACCTAAAGTCAAATGTCAGGTGAACATGAGTTTCTATTTACTTTGGACAAAAATACCAGATCCCAAATTGAATTTAGGTGGGTTCTAAAGAGAGAGGAATATTCCCTTTGAATGAAGATGCCCATGTGGAAAACCTAGAAAAGGTAAAGAAAACTAGACAATTTGGTGGGGCAGAAGGAAAATAGAAGGTATGGAGAAAAACCTGGAGTGAGTTTATGGCAATCCAGCCTGCAAACTGACATTTGTATATCAAATATTGGTATTTCCCTCTTGGGCTTGGGAAGGTCTTAAAGGATTTTGAGCATATGTGCATATTACAGTGATTGACAAAACAGCAACATGAAGAAAGAAGAGCTCATAGAAGCGCCTTGAAATTGTGAAGCTCTAAACGAGATTGTCAAACCCAAATGAGAGTGCTAGATCTAGCACTGGGTATAATGGAAAAGATAAAATCAAGGAAAGAAGAAAACCACAATACAGTGAGCTTTATTGCCTATGTAATTGACTATGTACATAAGAAAAAACATTTGGAAATTCCCTATATATTGTTTCAAATTTCTGAAGAATAGTGACAAGACCTACTGGGGCTTATTAAGAAAATGTGTTATATTATCTTATGCCTATTTTTTTTAACCAGTGGCATTTGTCAAGCCTAGAATGTCTCTACCCTGAGGTAGGGTGGAGTTCCCTTGCAGTTTTGGAATCTCAATGAGTTGATGGTATGTGCAATAGCAAAAACAATCTTGGGCAATAAAGCAAAGGCAGGGGACATCACAATCCCTGACTTGAAATTATGCCATGAAGCTACTGTCATAAAAACAGTACAGTGCTAGAGAAAGCAGACTTGTGAGTCAATGGAACAGATAAGAAGATGCAGAGACAACTCCAGACACACCCAGGCACCTCATCTTTGAAAAAGGGGTCACACATATTCACTGGGAGAAAGCCTCTTTAATAAGAGTTTCTAGAAAAAACTGGTTTTCTACATGCCTAAGTTCAAAACTAGATGCATTCCTAAATATTATAACAGAAACACTAAATCTGCTGGAAGAGACAATAGGAGGAACCCTCGAAAACAGATGCAGCAAAGATTTTCTAAGCAAAACCTCAATCACCCAGGAAATAATGCAAGGGATCAACAACTGGGATTTCATCTTATTAAAAAGATTTTGCACCACAAGAAAAATCACCAAAAGAGTGAAAAGATAACTCATAGATTGAGAAAAACTTTTTCCACCTGTTCCTTGGACAAAGGACTAACATCTACAATATATATAAAACTCAAAAAATAAATCATAAACCCCACGTTTAAAGACCCAATTAAAAATCAAGCCTCCGAAATGAATAGATGAAGTAGAAATGACAAATAGGTATGTGAAACATGTTCAACATCACTGGTTATTCAAGAAATGCAAATTAAAACAACACTGAGATTCCATCTCACCATAGAAAGAATGGCTATCATCAACAAATCAACCAATAACAAGTGCTGCAGGGGCGGTGGGGAAGCAGGAATCCTCCACTGTTGGTGGAAGTGTAGATTTGTACAACCACTATGGAAATCAGTGGGGAAGATCCCTCAGAAAACCGGGACTGACCCAGCTATTGCTCTTGGTATCTTCCTGACAAAATTAAAATAATCGTAACAGATTTATGCACACCCCTGCTTATAGCAACACAGTTTGCAATAGTTCAATCTTGAAACCCGCTCAAATGCCCCTCAACCAATGAATGAAGATGGGTTTTCTTATACAATGAAGTACTACCTAGCCATAAGAAGGAAAACTTGAGACACTTCTAGGTGAATGGATGCACCTTGAGACTATACTCCTAAGTGAAATAAATTTGACACACAAGTTTGAATATCGCATTGTCTCTCTGGTATGAGAAACTGAAAGAGTAAATAAAGGTCAACATATACGGTGATATTGTGAAATAGGAACAGAATTTTCAAGTAAGAAGGGGAAGAAAGGTAGGCAGGGAGATAGGAAGGGAAAAGAAAAAGAGAGAAAAGGACAGAAGGGAATAAAGCTGATATAAATAGTAGAAGAGGGTTGAAAGAAGGACAAAAGATTAGGGAAAAATAATAATTTAGATATATCATGTACAGATACAATTTCTGTATGATGAATGTGACCATTATGTAGACCTAAGATGTGTCAATAAATTAAATTTTGAAAAAGAGTTAAGGATCAATTGTCTGTGTCCTGGGATCCTGATAGCCTAGAGGCCCTGGATATTTCCTTGATCCCAGCAAATTAAGAGGATACATTAGAAGTAGCAGTTGTGAGATTTGTCTGGCACCTCATAGGAACATGTAGCTCCTTGCACAGATCTTTCTGGTGGTCAACGGGGCTCATGAGTGAGCTGAGCAAACCCAGCATTCCACACCCAGCCCGAAGATGCTGAGGTCCGGCTCTGACGACTGCCAGGATCCAGCAACACCCGGAGGTTCCTGGGGAGGTGGAAGGGAGAACTGCAGAGCAGCAGGCTTGGGCCAACTACTCTGCATAGCTAATGGCTTCCTCTTTGGAAAACAGAGGCTACATACTGTTCGTAACAAACGCAAGCAGAGAAGAGATCACTGAGAAAAACTGAATGCTGGGGCTGTGACTGCAAGAAGTGGCCTGCATCAAGATCACTGAATTCTCTTAGTTTTGCAGTTTCTGAGAGTGAATGCTAGATATTCTGAAAGGAGGAGAGCAGGGATTTTCAAATGTGTAAGTGTTGGAAATCAATGGCTTTTGGTAAAAGATGAAAATTGAAGTGACATAACATTAAGGGGACTTGACCAAAGAGCTTCATTTTCCCTACCTTAGTGCACTGAGACAAGAAGAGCTTCCCTCATTATGTCAGCAGATTTCTGAGGCGAGCAGCAGCCAGGTCAGGGATCTCTAAGCTGCCACACACACATTGTCAGCTCCCAGAGAGCTTGGGAGCTGCGTGGCCAGACCACAAGAAAGCCTCATTATGTTAGTTTGAGTTAGGCTTGGGCCAGGAACATTGTTTAGTCCTTTCTTGTTTTTAAGTTGCCAGTTGATTTGAGTATGTAGGAGAATTTGAAAGCACTGTAGTACATACATGTTGGCACGTCAGTGCTTAATGACAGATTCAGCAGTTCCATGAAAAGGTGAGCAAAATTTGACCTGCAAGTAGGAAGCACAGGCAGTAGGAAGTGGGCTCCACTGTGCTTGTAATTTGCAAAGTTCTAGAGCTTCAGCAGATGCTGTCACCGAGAAGAAAGTCCCTTAGCACGCAGCATCCCTGGCCTCCACGCTAGCACTCCGCTTCCTCTATGGTTGTCACACTCCAAGGCAGATGCACACAGATCTTTGTCATTCTTTCTACAAAAAGGGACAAAATCTAGTGAAACATTTTAAACCTTTTGTTTTAACCTGCTCTCCTCCGACAGAAATGTAGAAATGTACGTGAAACAAGTCCGACTCATGGGAACATGAACTGAAGCAAGAAGTATGACGAAGGTAGCCCTGAGAACACATCCACACACCCTCCCCTGGCGTTACACCAATAGCCTGATGTTTATGGACTACATTCTTTTATTCAAATTTTTATTGAAACTAAGCAAATATCCCTAAATATGTAGATATGTTAAAATTTTACTTTTAAAATATCATATAGGTAAGAGGTGGAGGAGAGGAGGGAATTAAAAAATATTAAAATGTGTTGTGAGCCAGGGAGATAGCTCAGTGGCATAAATGCCTGTCTGGTAAGTGCAAGGCCCTAATTTCAAGCCCCAGTACAAAAAAAGAGAAAGATGTGTGTGTGTGTGTGTGTGTGTGTGTGTGTGTGTGTGTATGCACTGATGTCAACACCCCAGCCTGCGTGTCATCATTATGGGCTGTAAACATGTACCAGTAAACATTTCAATTTTTTGAAAAACAATTAATAATAAATGCTGACAGAATGTGGAATAAAAGGAACCTCTTATATTATTAGTGGGAATGCAAACTACAATAATTACTATGTAAATAAATACAGAAATTCCTCCAAAGAGTAAAAGTCAAAGTGCCATTTGATCCAAATCCGTCATCCCTGCATGTGTCCTTGAAGGAATTGCGGGCAGCCTGTTATAGTGACATATGTCTAACCGTATTTGTAGTGGAGCAGTGCACAGTAGCTGAGTGTGGAACCTTCCTGGCTGCCCATCAACAATGAAGGGATAAAGAAAATATGCCGCACATTCATGCGGTGCATTCCCAGCCAGTGAAGCCATCCCACTTGCAGGAAACAAAGAGAACTGGAGATCATTATGCTAAGCAAAGTAAGCCAGACTCAGCTAAGTATCCTACACTTTTTATCATTTGGTAGCTTGAAGAACTAATCTGAAGATAGCATCATGCAATACAGCAACCATTGTTGAATTCTTATTACTTTGTTTAGTGAAATTTTGTATTATTTCTAATGCTGTTTTTTTCTATCACTTTTTTGTCCTTTTTTTTTGGTGGAACCGGGGATTGAACTCAGGTCCTTGCGCTTGCCAAGCAGGCACTTGTTCTACTGAGCCATCTCCTTAGCCCCTCTATCATTATTTTGTATACTTTAAAAATTACTATATATATATATATATATATATATATAAATAAAATAAAATTTGATATTAGTTTTAATGGATTTACTTTTTATATGAATTTCCATAAAAGTTATTCCAGATGTATTTCCTTCCAATTAAATATTTGAATAACTCTTCAGTTGCCCAGTAATGTTTCTGTAAATGATATGTCCATGCTGGGTAACTTTCAATTTATTCCCACCAGCAAAGTGATGAAGTGATGAAAATATGTGTTCCAGATTAGATGGCAAACCTCCTTTTATCCCATCAGTTAGGAGATCCACTTGGGGTGGTATCTTGCCTCCTCGGAGACAATGGTAAATCAGTTCTCATCAACAGCCAAATCTGCTTGGAAAACAATGAAGGGGATGTGGTGGGGAAATTGTAGGTGGCCTCTTGGGGATGGTTATGACAATCAAACGGGGAGGAAAGGAGGCCGGAGCAAGGACTGACAATGACCAAGGTCTGCGCTCTGTACGTGCGCCAGTTCCCTAGAACAGATAACGCTATTCTCTATTGGAAACATGCACTAACCAACACATCTAGCTACAAAACCACCTGGAAGCTTCTAAAAGCTAAATATACGCCTCCTGTAGCCTTTACATTCTTACGCCAAGGAAAATGAACACATATAGCCATAAACAAGACATATGTGAAAGCAGGTTACAGCAGGTTCAGCAGATGAATGGAGAAATGGTACCATATTCACTCCATGGAATACTACTTAGCAAGAAAATAGAATGACTGCTGATAGATATGATAACACCACCAGCTTTCAAAATCATCATGCAGTATAAAAGGCATACCATAATAAAGTACAGAACATATCATTCCATTTATATGAAATATTATAAACACAAACTCATTTATAGAAGCAGAGGGCAGGCCTGGGGCGGGTGGCAGGCGAGCCAGGGAGGGAAGGGCGCTGAATGGCAGGCAGCGCGGTGGCCTTACACTCACGGTCCCCACCGCAGGGACGCTCTGGTGGTCACTTTAAATCTGTGCAGCTCTGTGTCAATGACACTTCGGGAATGCTGGTTTTACAAATTATAGAGGTGGACTTTTACAATTTCCACTCTTTTTGTCAGTCCTGGTTGAAGTGTTGTGTTTCTAGAACCAACTGATTGGACCATTCCTTCTTATAGCTCTAAAATATATCATTTAATATAGTATGTGTGCCATTGTTGCTGTCAATATCTGTGTCAGAAAGTTCTAGTGTTTTTTTATGATCAGAAAGGGTGTCCATAAATTCTTGTGACTATTTCTCCATATATGTTTCTAAAGAGTATGTGGGCTGAGAATAAGATTGCCGGGACAGAACAGGTAGTTCTGCTTCAGCAAGAATTGACAGCTTGGCTTCCAAATTTCTTGTGCTAGCTCACACTCCTCTCAGCAATCTATAAGCTCCTACATGAGAAGGCTGTGAGTGAGCCGAACTCCACCAGCCACGGAAGGGTTCATTTTGCTTCTGATGCTTTGAGCACAGCCCTGCCTGCCTCTTTAGCCCTCGCCAATACCACCAGCAGAGGCCACGCAGCCTCCACGCGCAGACGCAGCTCTGCACCCCCTGCTCCTCACCAGAGCTCCCTCAGGGTGCTTTGCTTGTGTTGTTTCTGAGAAAAATGGCTCCCAATTCTCTTGCAGTCTGTACACATTTTTCTGATTGCTAGTGCTGTTGAAACCCTCTCTGCATTTCATGGCCATTTGAATGTCTTGATTTGTGGGAACTCGATCATCTCTCTATGGAGTTCTTTATAAAATCTCATTTTAAATCCCTTGACGGGGGCCAGGGAGATGCCTCAGTACAATAAGCGCTTCCCTGGCAAGCATGAGGGCCTGAGTTCAACCCCCATTCTTCCCCCAAAAAAAAACCCCTGAAGAATAAAAAACCAATTTTTTTTTAAACTATGTAGCTTCCCCTTTTACTCTCCTAATATTGTCTTTTGATAAGCAGGATTCATTAAATTTAAACTTTAAATGTAGGAGTGGGCATGCTGGTGCACAACTGCAAACCCAGTGCTGGGGAGGCTGAGAGAGGAGGGCTGGGCCAGCTGGGTGGATAGTGAGCTCAAGGCCAGTCTGCCTCAAAAACTAGCTAGCTAACTAACTAACTAACTAACTAACTAACTAACTAACTACAAACATAACATGTCTACTCGTGGTTAGAGCATGTTGTGTCCTGTTTAAGAATTCATTATCCAAAAAATAAATACTACCTTATACTACTAACTAATGAACACCTTCCTGCAAATGTTTTTCTATAAACTTTGTCAATGTTTGGAAATGTTTGGCGTTGGTACAGCATCCAGGGAGTAGAGGTCCACGTCTTACAGTTTGTAGGCGCATCCCCCAGTCGTGGGGCTCCACAGATCACCAGCGCTGCTTCTGAGGACCCCGTTGTAACAGAAGTGCAGTCTTACCTTTCTACGGTGGGCTATAGTCTGGCAGGAAATTGGTTTAGGAGTGACATAAAGTCGGGCTCTGTGGTTCCTGCTCTGTATGCGTATCTGACTGTCTCAGCTTTACTTTTTAAAACAACTCCTCTGTCCTTACATCTGCTGTTTGACCAGGGAAGCCTCCACAAATTCCACTCTCTGAGCTTTCTGTGCTGCTCCACCTCTGTGTTTGTCCACTCTTGTACCAGATACCCTCTCTTAAACACAGTTTTATTGTGAGCCTCAATATGAATAAAGCATTTATTCTCAATGTATTTATTGTTTTCCAGGGTAGTCTGATTGTTGTAGCCCTTTTGATATTTAAGTTTTAGAATCAGATTCTTAAATTACTTCAAAACAATCTTATTTTTCTACTATCCTTGTGTGAGTCTCTAGATTTATTGGAAGAAAATTAGCATTTTAAAAATTCTGAATTTATTGTTAATGATTTATCTCTTAATTTCTGTAGGTAATATTGACTTTTCTTTCTGCATTTTT
>NW_004524610.1:7016747-7018096 GCF_000260255.1 Octodon degus
TATACATATAATTAATTTTACTTTTTGTGTTTAACCTAGTGAATGTCTTTATTCATTCCCTGATTCTATTATTTATATGTAGGCAGCTTGGACACGGCACATACATAGCATATCATTGCTGATTAGAAGAAGCCTACACACTGTTCTTTTTGCTTTGTCCTTCTCCCCATTCTAAAAATCTTTTATTTAACCGTCACATCTCAATGGCTAGGAACTATCCTGAAAGCTTGCTTCAGTACAGTCAAGTGTATTTAATGTGTGCATATCCTGTCAAAGCTGGGGCAGTGGGAATGACTATAGAAATGAGTTGTTCCAACTTCTATGATTTTTTTTCTAATTAACAAGTTCTTAATGAATAGGGTCTATCTGTTCAGAAATTTGCTAAGCACCAGCGAAAGCACAGTGACATCTCTTGATTTTGGAACTCAGGAAGTTTACATGGTCAGGAAGACTGATGAACATGAAAGAAAAGCAAATACACAAGGAAAAATATATTTCTTCACACTCAATGTGTCTTTCTGACTCAGCACTGGTTGACTAATTTCCTGTAAATTGTGTGTAGTCTGCTGATAAACACACCCTTTGAATTCCTGAATTTCATTAACCTTATTTCTTGACTTTTTTAAAAAAATGTATTTAGTACAAGGTCTCACTACACAGGTTGGACTTGTAGTGATTCTTCTGTTTTCAGCCTCCCAAGCGCTGGGATCACAGGAGAGCACCACCACACTCAGTCTCAATCACCTTCTCAGCGTGCCAGGGCGGGCCTGCAGGACACACGGGGGATGAACCCCAGCTGCAGCTCTGCCTAAGCAGGAGATTTGGTCAGCTGAGCTATCTGGCCACCCTTCTTGACATCTTTTTAAGGTTTGCAGACTGGGCATGCAGCTCAGCAGTACAGACCCCACCTGCCAAGCACAAGGACTTGAGGTTGATGCCCATCGCCAAAAATATAGAATAAAATCAAATTTGTGTAAATCGACTAGCCTATCCAGAGAACCTGTGTTTTACTTTTCTTTTTTTCTAGTAATCCTGGTTTCGCTCCCTAAATATTAAGATTGTATTCTTTAGTATGTATCAAACATGTATTTGGAACTATTTTACAGGAGGGAAGTAGATGAATTGGTCATCCTCCCTGGAGGATTGACCCCTGATGCCCCTAGGGGCCTGGAGCCCTGGCCCGGCTGGGGCACTTGGATCTGTTTCCAGCAAAGAGATGGTCGCTGGGTGGACGTCCTCTTCTGCTTAGTCCTCCTTCCTGGAGCAGGGAGGGGTCCTGAGAGGTCCCAACTGAAAGGAGAGGATTCCCGGAGCAAGCTTCTTGGAGGTCCCGGGCAGTGTTTGCGGCG
>NW_004524610.1:7019266-7049194 GCF_000260255.1 Octodon degus
TGTGTGTGTGTGTGTGTGTGTTTATATCTCTAATTTTATATAGTTTTGATATTTTTAAGAACAAAACTATCGTTATTTTTATGGAGTGACAATTAACATGCAATAAATCACACATATTTAAGCTGCATGATTTGGTAAATTGTGACATCAACATAAATTTGAGAAAGTGGCATCTAAGTCAGTCTGATGAATAAGCCATTCCAGCTGAAAAGTGTGAGTGTATTCTATTTTTTTTCTCAGCATCTCACTGTATTGTTCAGGCTGCTCCTGATCTCATTATGTAGCCCAGACTGGCCTCGAGCTTGCAGCAATCCTCCTGCTTCAGCCTCCAGAGTGCTGGGATTAGAGGTGTGCCCCACCAAGCCGAGCTTGAGCAAGCTCTTATGAAATTAACTCCTGTCCCTCACAACATGGGCTCTCCTAGGGCAGCTGTTGATCTGTCACTATAAAATAGCTTGTGCTTTTCATAAGAACATCTAACTTGATTATATTGAAGTTCTCTTTTTTTCTGACTTCATTGATTTGTGATATTTATTCTGGCTTTTATCCATGTTGTAGCATGTTATTAGTTAGTATTTTTATATTTTTTTAGAATTCTTCTTTGGATATATAATGACTTCTTTGCCCATTCAACTATTCTCAGGAATATTGTGCTTCCTGTTTGAAGGTATACATCTGTGCAAGGACTTGTGCACTTTGCTGACAAATATCTGTGAACATATTTGGGTAAATTCCTAGGAATGGAATGATGGGCATATGTACTGCTGTTCTATTTACTATTTAACGGAACTACCAGAGTTGTGTAAAATGGTTGTACTACTTTGCACCAGCAGGATGTGCAAATAAGATTTCTCCCATCTCCCCATCAAAACTTGCTGTGCTTAGCTTTACCATTCCACCATTCCACAGAGTTCACAGAGGGATCCAGCCAAGCCTCCCTAGACTCACTCCTCAGCTTTGCTCCATTCATCTCCTCTATTGTGTTCTTCTAAGCTTCTGCCCCTCCTCATACTTCAGCTTGACCTCTCTACATTATTTGTAGTTTCCACTATTAATAGTGTGCTCTAGAGGACAATATTATGTTGGCACAAGAACTTGACCCTAAACATATTCTGTCCCCTAACACAGTGCTATGTACCCTAGTACCAGATGCTTCAAGGCAGGCTCCCTCATGCAAGGATTACTGTGATACCAAAACTAGAGATGGATCCAACCAAAAAAAAAGAACCACAAGCCAACGTCCCTAATGAACATAGATGCAAAACTCCTCAGTAAAATACTAGCAAACAGAATGCAGCAAATCATCAAGATTACATACATCACTACGAAGTACGATTCATCCCAGGAATGCAGAGATGGTTCAATACATGCAAAACCATAAACATAATATACCACATCAAGAGAATCAAAGACAAAAATCACATGATCATCTCAATAAATGCAGAAAAAGCTTTTGACAAGTCCAACACTCATTCACGTTAAAACATTACAGGAAATCAGAACAGATGTTCTTTACTTCAACCCAATAAAATCTATCCATACAACCCAACAGCCAACATCATAGCAAATGGACAAAAATTAAAGGTCCTCAGTTTAAAATTAGGAACAAGACTAGAATGCCCACTGTCACCATTCCTGTTCAATATAGCCTGGAAACATTAGCCAGAGAAAATAGACAAGAGAAAGAAATAAAAGGAATAATGATTGGAAAGGGAGAAGTAATTATCATTATTTGCAGATGACATGATACTGTACATACAAGACCACAAAAACTCCATTAAGAGACTTGTAGATTTAATAACCAACTTCAATAGCATAGCAGGATACAAAGTCAACACTCAGAAATCAATAGCATTTCTGTACACAAACAACAAATGCATTGAGAGACAAATTGTATAAATCACATCTTTCAATATAACACCCCAAAAAATAAGATACTGAGGAATCATTCTCACAAAAGAAGTGAAAGATTTATACAGAGAAGATTATAGGACTCTGCAAAAAGGGATCAAAGAAGAGTTCAGAAAATACAAAGATAATACTTGCTCCTGGATAGGTAGATCCAACATTGTGAAAATGGCCATATTCTCAAAATTGTTATTCAGATTCAATGCAATCCCAATGAAAATAACATGACTTTATCTCACAGATCTAGAAAAAAAAATTACTAAAAGAAACCTACAGTAGCAAAGCCAATCCTGGGTAACAAAGTAAACAGGAGGCATCATAATCCCTGAGTTTGAAATTATACTACAAAGCTACTGTGACAAAATCAACATGGTACTGGCAAAAATAAAAAAGAACAAACCCAAGGATCAATGGAACAGATTAGAAGATGCAGACACAATTACAGACACACTCCGCCACCTTATCTTTGACAAAGGGGCCAAACATATCATTGGAAAAAAGATAGTTTCTTAATAAATGGTGGTGGAATATTGACTTTTCACACACCAAAGGCTAAAAATAGGTACATGCCTTTCACCATCCACAAAACTACAATCATAATGGATCAAAGATTTAAATGTTAAAGCTGAAATGCTACATCTTCTGGAAGAGAAAGTAGGTAGAAACCTTAAGGACACAGGGGTAGGTAAAGAGTTCATGCACAGAAATCAAAGTGCATGGGAAACACTTCAAAGAATCAACACTTGTCATTCCATCTTTTTGAAAAGTTTCTGCATGTCAAAAGAAATCGCTAACAAAATGAAAAGAAAATCCACAAATTGGGAAACAATTATAGTAGACTGTCCTTCAGACAAAGGTCTCCTATCTAGAACATATAAAGAATTCTAAAAAACGAGGCCTTGAAAATTCTAAGATCCAAAAATAGGCATCTGAGATAAATATATACTTCACAAATGAAGAGCTACAAATGGCAAATAAATATATGAAAAAGTGTCCAGCATCTTTGGTCTTTTAGGAGATGCAAATTAAAACAACACTGAGATACCATCTTACACCAGAAAAAAATGACTGACATAAAAAAGACAACCAATAATAAATGCTGAAGACATTGTGGGGGAAAAGGAGCCCTGCTCCACTGTTGGTGGGAGTGCATGCTGGTACAATCGCTATGGAAATCACTATACAGATTCCTCAAAAAGCCAGGATTGGAGGTTCCATTCAAGCCAGATATTCCCCTCCTAGGTATTTTTTAAAAAGAACTCAAAGCATCATCCCACAGCGATATAGGTATAGCCATGTTTATAGCAGCACAATTCATCAAGGCTGTCTTGCAAACAGCCCAAATGCCAGTCAACTGAGGAATTGATGAAAAATTCATGGTATCTTTACACAATAGAGTATTATTCAGCTATACGAACAGATAAACTTGAGATTTTTGCAGATAAATGGATGCAGCCAAAAACTATATTGGTAAGTGAAACAACTAAAATTCACACATGCAAGCATTGTATTATATCACTAGTGTGAGAACGTGAAAGAATAAAGAAAATGTAAGAGGCCCACTAGGTACTTTGAAAGGGAAAGAAACTGTTCGGTGGGAAGGAAACACTGGGATAAAGGAAAGGACAGATGAAAGAAGGGAAAAAGCTTTATTTAGGTATATATGCAGAATAGGTTCAATAATTGCATTAATTTCTTCTCGTCTTTTGAAAGGAACAGTTAATGCTTAAATATTTTTTCAGTTTACTCCGATTTTTTTCTCTTTTGAATTTCTTATAACTTCTTTGTTATTTTTTTTTCTTTAAACATATCTTGCATGTTTGTATCAGGTTATCTGAACAACTAATTTGAAGACAGCATCACGTAATACAGCAATCATGGTTGAATTCCTACTTGTTTAGTGAAATCCTGTATTGTTTCTAATGTTGGTTTTTTTTTCTATCACTATTTTGTATTCTTAAAAATAAAGAGGAAGGCAAGCTCCCTCAAATTCCAATGAGAAATGACATTTAAGAACTGAAGGACTTCGCTCTCACAGCATCGTGGGGCCTTTGTAAGCAAGGCTCTCTGGGGAAAGGAGTGTTTTGGCTCAGGGGAACACAAATGGAACATTTGACAAGCAATCTGATGAGCCTCAGATGGAATACCCTGACATGTACGTGTACTTTGGAGAATGAGTGTCTTGGTTCATTCTGTGATGCATATTAATTCATACCAACAAATTCATAGTTCTGAAACTGACCATTTATTGAAAATTAAATGACATAAAATGATATTTCCCTGCAAACAGTAGACTGTTTTCCCTATTTATTCCTGCTTAAATTACTTTCCAGGGCTGGCAATACTTTTGCCTTTCTATGGCACAAATGAGTTTTGAGAAGTCCTTCTTATCTCACCAAGAAGAGAAGCAAAAAGCTGGCCTTAATTGTGATCTCCCGTATTTGCAGTACCTGCAGGCACAGCATTCTGAAGCACTGCTGATAGGGTGCGGAAGTGCCACACTCCCTCGCCAGCAAGATCGCGCCTTTCTTTTCTCCACTTACTCTGGTATATAATCATTTGAACGGTCTGTTCCTATAGAGGAGAGAAGACAGCATGGAGGAGAATTAGAAAAACTGTACTATTTTTCAAGCCACAGTGAACTAGAGATCGTTAAGTGAAATACTATTTTAAAAAGGAAAATCAAGCAACACGAGAACTAAATAAGTATTTCAAAAGACAAGATTTGATGATGACTTATGAAAAATTAAATCAAATACTCTTCTCCTTTGGATCTGTGGGCATTAATGCGTTATAAAGGAATCACTTTTGTTCTGACTGTTGAAGTAGGAAGCCATGGTTGCCTAGAGACCCAGCCCTTCAGAAGCATTTGCACATCAAAGTGCAGTTCAGGTGACTCATTTGGTTTTCAGATGGAGATTATGGAAAGAAGTGGAGTGATAGTAGGTTAAGAAAAACTAGTGCTTTGTTTGTGTAGGGAAAGCTGAAAATTACATCTATCTTTCTGCCTATCTATCTATCTATCTATCTAGGCATATGTGGAAGAATTGAGCACAATCACAAAAAAAAGAAAAATATATAAGGTGATTCTTTTTTTTAAGACAAAAAAAAATTGTTAAAGTAGTTAAAATTACTAAAGGAACCATGATAGAAGCTCATTGTCTGCACAGTGTCACAACTAACACATGACTACGTGCCAAGCTCTTCCCTTTAAAAGTTCCAGTGCTGCCCCAGATTGCTTCAGATTTGTCAAATGTATTATTAAGCCAATGGCTTCTTGCATCACTAAGAACACACCCAGATTCTGGTCAAATGATGAGATTTAGTTTATATGTTTATTACCTTTATTTTTCTTCTGCATTTGTCTTTTTTTTATAGGTTTGTCTTTCTTTTTTTAGAATAAACTGCTAATAACATTCTGAGGATAGAATCATAGCCACAATTCTATCAGCTAGGATTTGCAAATAGAAATAAAGCTCAATGTCTGCAAGGTATGTTATTCTACCTACATATGTAATATTGTGCTTTCTTCCTATATTCAGCCTCTACTAGAATTTTAAGCCCCTTTTTCAAGACAGTTCATGGGGCCAGACAATTACTACCACTACCAAAAACTGGAAGGACACAAGTCCTTGAAAAAGTGTCCAGCTAGATCTCCCCATCTTGGTTTTCTCTCAAGAAAGCAAAGGTTTGCCCAGTCCTTCCAACTGTTGCTTCTATACTTAACTTTTGAAGATGCTTCCAAAGATTGCCAATCAAAGCCACAGTGACTCAGAGCATATGAAAGTCTTAATGGCCCTCAAAACTTTGTAAGAAAGAGAATTTTTGCTTCTAAAAAATGCTATTTGTTCAGGTCCAAGTTTGGTGTTATTAATGATGGAATACATCTATGGCTTCTTACAGTGATTTCAACTCTACCCAGATGAAAGCACATCTCCTGGGACATTTCTTCGAAATGCCATCTGTCCATAACATATGTGCTCAAATAAAATTGTGTTAACGTTAATTGTTAACTTTGCTTCCCACAGTACCTCTGATAAGGACTTAAACTGTAGCACTTTAATAGCAGCTGCAGTAAATGGATTGCTTTTACCTCCTGTTCTTTGTTCTTCACCGGCAGGGGCAATCATTTAGGAATCCATGTTCTCGTGTGTTTCGGGGTTAAAGACACACTATCACAAAACAGCATGAGTTCACATTTCATAGATCATCGTGTACCATCTCTTGCGCCGAATTTTTTTCCTCAGTACAAGGCTTGGTTATGGCACTTTATCAGCTGTGTTCGTCAATGCATAGCGACATTTCCCTGGTTACAGACCAGCTGAGAGATCAAAAATAATGTGCTAGAAATAGTCAAACAGGACTTTTTATTACATAGTGGGAATTACAAATTATGCTTAACTCAATACTTGACCCTTGATGGTGTAACAGAGGAAGAATTTTTTTTTCCCTGTACTCTCTTAGGTCCTGTACTTAAAATTTGTGAACTGAAATATAAAAAGAGAAATTAATCTGAGAAAAGCACACATATTTTATTTGATACTAATATGTGAATTTCATGCAAAAGTGGCCCATAACACGAAACAATGCAGACCTAAATAAAGGATCAATATTAGAGCACAAATAATGTTATTTAAAAGACCAAAAACAGTGGGGATGTGACAAAATAGAGACACTTCGGCCTAGAGGTAGCATATTGTAGGAAAGTGTTTAGAAAATATATGGGAGTAACTAATGGAAGTTAATGTTGTTGTAGTAAGGATTGTATGTATCGATCCCTCAATATGACTCCACATCTCCAGAGATAAGAAATCCTACTAGAAGCGAGGTATTTGTGTCAGGGGAAATTTATGTACTGAATGATTTTAAGAAAAAAGCAGAGGTCAGAGAACCCTTCTTAACTTTAGTGTTTCTCAATTGTTTTCTGTTTAAAAACCAATTAAGATGTCAAGGTGGTATATTAATTCTAATAGTTAATTAAAATAAATGAGTAAGTTAAGGGCAATGGTAAAGAAAGATGCAACAGAAATAGTACATAGAATGATAGGGGAAGCAAAATTGACTTGACAGAAATACTAAATATTTCATATTATCAAATGATAAATAATATTAATGTGATTTACTGTTGTATAAGTAAGTGAACTCATTGAAATTTGCTCCCTTCCATTATTTGGCCCAAGATTCACTTAAATTAAGATCTTTATTTTAGAGTAACAGCTGAATGCGACACACTGATGGTTGCTTTCTTTGTGAGCTCACATAAAATATTTCACCAAATTGAAATGACAATACCAAATAATTCCTATACTTTTAGATGCTGAAAGAAAAATATTATGAAAACTTGGAATGTATTTATAAAGAAAGATCATTTGGCTTATTAAATCATCTTGATGTCTGTGTGTATAATTTCCAGAATTGACAAAAGCTAGCTTATTTAGTTATTAACTGAACTACACTTGTTTGAATTGTTACCATGTTGTATATCAGAAATAATAGTATTTTTATTTTCATTGATTTTTGTTTTGAACTTATAAGAGTATCACCACACTCACTCTTCGCTAATAGATCACCTGTATCTAACTAATGAATGAGGTGGAGACTTTTGCTTTCAAAGAAAATGAGTAGACAAAATAACAAAGCCAAAAAGAAAACAAAAAAACAGCTCATCTCAACAGAGACCAGATATCTTTTTATTTCACTATTCTCAGCAGGGCTGGAATCGTGTTGAGCTGAGATGTAACGGCGCTGTGCTGGAGCCGTTTGTCGTTTAAGGTTCAGTGGAAGTCACGGCGAGGTTCTGACCTTTCAGACAGTGCGCGTTAGGGGCTGGTGCGGTGTTGGCTGGGAGCTCCTCCAGATCCTGTTATAAATGGTTGAGTAAATCCCCAAACGTTTGGCTTCATGGCATAGGAAAGAAAATCATTTTCAAAATAATAAACAACTCCCAAAGACAAATGAGAAAACACACACACACACACACACACACACACACACACACACACAATTTTGCGAACTGGTCCAGGAGAATGGTTGGACTTAGATGATTTTTTTTCAAATCTAAGCAGAATAAACATTTCTGTTGCTAATGTACATTATCCAAAACAAATAAATACATTTTTTTCTGTGATGAAGCAGAGTTAGATTTTTTCTTTCATTTTCAGCAAGCAACATTATTAAGTGTTGAATAGAAACTACTATTCCTATTGCCTAATAAATAATAAAGAGCAGGGAAGTGTGGAAGCTGTGGTTTTACAGCCAGTGACGCATAAAGACGAAAGAGGGGACTTGGGAGTCAGAAAGAGCAGACGCACGGATGCGCTCTGGCAGGCGCGACCCTGGTCCACAAGACACTCTGTAACCGTTTAGTTCCACAGTTGTAAATTGTTCATAATAATACGTCATAAGATGTTCAGAGAAGAGCATATTTAATGAATGAGAAATATAGCACAAGCGGAAACGTTTCTTAAAGTCTATCTATTTACTTGGTACAGGGTCTCACTATGCAGCTCAGACTCATAGTGAGCCTCTTGTCTCTGCCTCCCCAGTGCTGGGATTGCAGGCATGCGCCATCGTGCCCAGTTTTGGCGGCTGGCATGGCATGCACGGAGTTCCAGGGCTGGCACGGCATGTGGCAACCAGGATCAAACCCGGGTGCTTGCGCTTCACCGGCAGGAGCTTAGACCACCGAGGTATCTCCCCAGCCCTCAAAGGGTTATTTTGATATTACCATAAACGAAAGCAAACTGAACTTGCTATAGTCTGAATGTGCCTCCCAAAATTAGTGTTTTGATATTTAATTAAGAGGTCAGACCTCAAATGGTGGGTAAGGCACGAGGAGAAAGGACTTGGGAGTGAATCCCTTACTTCCCTCAGAGGACACGTCATCGCGTCTGTGTACCACGGTGCTGTCCTCGACACAAAAGGCAGTCCTCGGTGGACACCAGACCTGCTGTGGCTCTCCTAGTGACTTTCCCGCTCCAGAACAGTGAGGAACAAACGCCTCTTCTTTTCCAGTTTCTTTGTTTAAGGTATTTTATTATAGTAGCACAAAGGACTAAGACACTATAATAGATAGCCTTTCTTTCTTTCTTTCTTTCTTTTTTTTTTTTTGGTGGAACCGGGGATTGAACTCAGTCCTTTGCGCTTGCCAGGGAAGCACTTATTCCACTGAGCCATCTCCCCAACCCCCTTTCTTTCTTTCTTTCTTTCCTTCTTTCACTGACTACTATAACCAAGCTTGTTAACAGCCATCCATTCATTCCTTTACTGTGTGTGGCGGGGTTGCGGGGGGGGGGGGAGTGTTTATATCTGCTCTCTTAGAAAATTTCAAGTGAGCAACATAATTATTAATCTTTGTATTTTAGCTCATCCACATATGTGTGCAGTACATGCGGTTTACATTCCTTGTGTGGAGTTAGTGCATGTGCATGAAAGTTCTCAGTTCTCCCATTCCTTCCTTCTCTGCCCCCTTGACCCAAATCTCTTGGTATCTTTCCCTTTTGATCAAAATGAATAGACATTTCAAGGAAGAAGTGTAAGTGGCCATAAGTGGGAAGAAATTCGCAGCATCCCTGCTCATGAAAGAAAAGCAAGTTAGCACAACAGGGAGATTCCCTCGCCCTCAAAGGAATGTCCACCACCCAGAAAGCAAGCGGTAACAGTACTGGTGAGACTGTGGGGAGGAGCCCTGCTACGCTGTTGGTGGGAAGTAAGCCAAGACAGGACAGAACCCACTGCAGTGCCGCCGTGGCGGTGCAGATTAGGTTGCCAGAACTCAACCACCCCACATGCCTGACCTTTGTCTCCTCCTACCCATATTGTTCAAATTTCATTCTTTTAAAGACTTGATAATATTCTATTACACAATATATTCCACAATTTATGCTTTCCTCAGCCAATAGATACTTTGGTTATTTCCGTATTTTGGCTATTATAAATAATCTGAGACAAAATCAGAGTGTAGATATCTGAGAGACAGACTTCATTTTTTACTTTTTTATATGTATAGACTGAGAAGAGCAATTTCAGGTCACAAGGCAGTTCTGCTTCGCATCTTCTGAAGCATCTCCATACCTTGTTGTACATGGCTGCGCTAATTTGCAGGCCAGGGTAGAGAACCCAGGAGTAAATCCATTTATATGTAGTCAACTATTTTCAGTAAGACGCGAAGAATATGATGTGGGGAAGGACAATCCTTTAACGAGTGTGTTCTGAAAACTAGTCATATTCAAAAGAATCAAGTTAGGTGCTTAATGTATACCCTGCTCAACAATCAAGTGAAAATGGATAAAATACTTCAAATAAGACCAGAGCTCATGGAATTCTTAGAAGAAAACATTTTGATGGTGTTGGTAAAGTTTTGTGATATGTCACTTAAAACACAGACAACAAAAGCAAAAACAAAGAAGTGAGACTCCATGAAACTAAAATGCTTTGGCACACTGGGAACAATGAACAAAAAACAAACTGGATTGGAAGAACATACGTGGATGTCATACAGCTAATGGTAGGTTAATCTCCACTCAAGTGTTCGAGACACTCATACAATTCGATAGCAAAAAAAAAAAATCTGATTAATATAAATTGATTAAAAATTGGGAAGAGATCTAAATAAATTTTTCTTAAGAAAATGTACAAGTGGCCAACAGCCTATGAAAAAGACTTTCACATGCATAATACTCATGAAAATACAAATCAAAATTGCAAAGAGAAATCACTTAGTACCTGTTAAGAGAGCTATTACTGTAAAGCAAACAAGAAAAAAACAGAGGATAAGTTGAAGATAACAGTATGTAATATAAAAATCATTGTTAATTTCCTTCATCTTGTCTTGAAATTCTGTATCATTTTTATTTTTTTAATTAAAAAGAAAAATACAAATGGCAAATAAATATATGAACAAATTTTAAAAACAAAGAGAAAATGAAAAAGCAAATCTTTATTATAAATTACTTTATTCATAATGCTACTGTTACCTTTCTATGTTTTTAAAATGTCTATTAATTTTCTTTTTTTCTTATCTAACTAACAATATAGAATTACTAGTGCCAAAGTGTCAATGAATTGTTGCTGGCCATTTTTCAAGGTACACGGACTGTCTGGGTCCGTCTGAGTACAACAAATAGCAAAATAATTACCGCCGCGTTCAGCCATGAATACAGGGGTGTTTTCTTGGGACAATAATAACCACATAGACTCTTTCCTATATGAGTGTTTGATCTCTCCTGATGTCCCTGGCATTTATTCTTCTTCATCACCATAGATTCTATTTCGTCCTATTCCTCCTCAATGCTGATCCTCATCGTGGCTTTATTCCCAGTCATTGTCACTGATCTACATATTCATCTGCAGAAATGTCTTTTGTTTTCATGACTACAACCTTGCCTACATTTCTTTGTTAACTTATAGTTGGTAGCCAGGCTTCTCTTAAGCACCAGACCTCTGTATCCAACACTGAATAGAACTGCCCAGAGGGGAACTCGGCTTCTGGCCAGGCAAGAGTAGCAATGACCACCTACCCACATCCCAATCACAACAAAAAAGGTTAGACAAAATGTTTCAAACCTCAGCCCTCCGAGAGGCTGAGGCAGGAGGATCACAAGTTTGAACCTAGCCTCAACAACTTAGTGACTTAGTGACACTCTGTCTCAAAACTTAGAAGAAAGAGAGAGAGAAGACAGGATGTGCATCTGTGTGAGGAACCTAGATCCAATCCCAACACTAAGTGGGCAAACAAAGAACTTGACCAAACATGTCAGACAGTGATTTTCAAGATGTTGATGGTGAGGCAACAAAGGCAATAAGAAAGATGTGCTCCTTGAGTGTGCTGACCTAGCTTCTGTGTGAGCTTGCAGGCTGCGGGGTGGAAGGAAGGAACCCAGGAGAAGTTCTGGGGTCCTGCTGAAATGAAGAGATGCATATGAGTGCTGATAACAGTACTTGTGTATAACCTATAGGTACTGTAAATCATTTCTAGACTACTTATGGTATCTAAATATATAAACGCTGTGTAATAGCTATTGTGCTGTGTTGTTTGAGAATGAGGGACAAAAGTTTGTAAGATGCAACTAAAAAAAAAAAAAGTTAAAGGAGAGCTTATGAGGATAGATAAAAGCCACATAGCTGCACTACAGAGAGGAAAGACTTTCATTCCTTTTGGGAAGATAATTGACTGTTTAAAAATAAATCATATATTGAAACAATAAGTACATTGTGAAGTGTAGAAACTATATCAGAAGCAAAAGCAGGGCAATTATTTGCCAAGTCCAGAATTACTGCACTAAAATCCTGCATAGTTGTTAGAGTGTAAGTGAAGTTGGAGGATGCCCTGGAAAGCAGAACGTGATGAGCTAGAGGCACACTATACACTCTAAAGCTGTCTTGAAAAGTGCTATCAATATCTACTAAGTTCTATTTCAAAACTAACACAAATATATTATCAGGGATGTGGAGAGCCTTTTCAATAGAGTGTCTAGAAATCACGAACATTTCCAAATCAGTGGCAACACTTCAAAATACAGAAATAAAATCTGATAGACATTCAAGAAGAAGATTCTAATCCATGAATATTGCCTCTCTTAGATTTACACACCTCTCTCTTAATAATAGAACTTTAATACTGATAAAGAAGATATGAACAAACACATCAAATGCTTTTCCTGACATTCTGTACCAACCAAAAAAATCGTAAGAAGCATATTACTTCTAGTTACAAGTTGAACATTTATCAAGGCAGACCATTGGTAGACAAAAGGTAGTCAAAACACATTTAAAAATCATTAAAACACATCATGTATATTCTCAGAATCCTACCAGAAAAATCTTGCTTACAATTAAACTAGAGATAGGTACCAGAAAAATATTTTGAGAAATCTCAAATATTTGATACTTAAATACCTCACCCTAGAAATACAGTGGTGTCAACTATGAAAAAGAAAAACATAAAATTACACCTTGAAGTATTCTTTTAAATAACAATTGCCCTGTCACCAAAGGTCAGGAAGGTACAAGTTTTAATAGTTCTAATCTGTATGGTATGAGAAGCTCTGAGTAGTACAACCCTCCAAGATATTTCCAAAAATACAACAAAGATAAGAGATAAATATGTAAAAATATGCACATGGAAATGCAAAGAATGTGGAAAAGCAAAACTATTTGGAAAATTGGAGACTATAAGACCTCAAATATCATTATGAATCTGTAGTCATCAGGAGAGTATGCTTTTTGCATCAAAATAAATGAGTAAATCATTGCAACAGAACAGAGTCCTGAATAGATTGAAACAGATATGAACAATAATTCTTTTTAAATGAACATGTATAGAAGATTTGATGGTGAAGTTATTGCCTTAAACAAATGATACCAGAACAATTGGATATCTATATAAAAACAACCATAGGAAAATCCTTTAACATTTACCTTAGAGTATGAATAAATATTTTCTTTTCTAAATTTATTTATTTATTTTTTTGTATTTTAGGGAAGGCTCTTCAGGGTGTTCAGGGTCTCACTACTAGATCAGACTTATAGTGATCCGCGTGTTTACAGCCCCCCAAAGGCTGGGATTAGTTGCACGACACCACCCCCAGTCTCAATTGCCAGCTCAGGGAGCCCTGAGGGCGGGGCCAACACGTCAGGCTTGGGAATCGAACTCCCAGCCTCTGCGCCTGCTTGCAGGCACTTTAATCCTCTGAGCTATTTGGCCAGCCCTAATATTTTTCAAAATATGAAGTATTAAACGTCAAATTTCTAGAAGAAAACTCAGGAAAAAAATATTTCTGATATTATAAAGAAAAATTTTTCATAAGACACTAAAAACATTATCTATATACTCAAATAATTGATAATGATGATTTTGCAATATTAAAACTTATGTTCTTAAAAGAACTGAAATGCAAAGAAAAGAATCATGGGAGTGTTTGCCAAGCACATATCTCATAAATGACTTAATTCAGAGTTAACAACGAAGCTCAAAATTCAAGAACTAAAGTAAAAATAAAACTAGGGGGAAATATTTGAACATACGGTTGGCCAAAGAAACTCTATAGATGGAAAATAAACACCTGAATTATGTATTAGGAAATCCAATGAAAGCCATAATAATATGCAAATGACATAACTAAAATGAATGGGAACAAGAAGTGTTGGTAAAGATCCAGAGGAAGTGGAACTATTATATAATCTGGTGAGATCCTAGATGTTAGAACAGCTCAGAAAATAATCATATTGACAACTATTCTTCAGTAAATTTGTTTTTAAAACAAGAAATAAGAACCTCTAGGGGAATCATATTTTGATAGCAGCAAGTGATAAACCTCTACCTAGAGGTTCTTATTTTGATTTACCACTTACCACTCTGATTTACCACTTTGATGACTTTCTAATGAGTATCCCTCTCACTGCTTCCTTGCTTGTCAATTTTGATGACTATTTCATCAATCCTATGGTTTGTTTCTGTTCGTATTTCAATTAAATGTGCTGATGTTTCTTGTCTTCTGAAGGCGACTGAAACACGGAATGAGACAAGAGACTAAGGGCTGGGGAGGAAGGTGGGAAGGAGTTTGATGAAATAGAGTTGGTCAGCATATGTCATACATATGTGTGAAACTACCACACTAAAACCTAATCTTTTTGAATACTAGTAGGTAAAAGTAAATGGTAGTTTTAAATGAATTCATAATTAAGTAGACTTAACACGTAGGGGAGGACACAACACCCGTACTTTCCCGTGAATCACCTCTGTCTCTCTCTGATCCAGTGGGCATCTGCTTCTTCTTCCAGTGCTTGGAACACAAAGGGATTCAGTCCGAAGCTGTAGTATTTGTGTTTAGAGTAGCTAAGTGAGTGGCAACTTAGAAATTGTTTTAAAACATTTTAATCGATATTAATTATTATTAATTTCTTTAAAATGTCTTTTTAATATTTTAACTCTAGAAAATACAATTCCAAACACATTTTCTAACCCTTCCAAAGACATTTAGTGGGTTTTCTCATTATTTTCTGTGTAGCTTCTATGCCAATATAGAGCTTTTTAGCTCAACAGAATGTATGTTTGATGTCCTTGAAAATAATGGATCTAACAGTTTTTCACTTGCTAGTTATTATTGTTTTTAAGAATCTTTCACTTTGGAAATCTCTCCACTTATGCCATCTCCTAAATACCATAAACTAAGTTTGTAGCATAAATTTATTTGCAGTGAGCGCTTCTGACAAAGGAGAAAATATCAGAAAGCTCAAGATGTGTTTCCGCCAACTCAGATTGCTGGCAGTAACCGGCATTTTGGCCCTACTATTAAGCCACTCTTTATTAGCAATATCACTGAGGTGAAATGCTGTATCCGAGAGGCCAGCTAAGCGTGCTTAGGTTTTTATTTAGTGGAACTGAAAGCAGCTGCATTTAAGTTTGAATTGCTCCCTGAGCTCTCCTGCAAATGTATAAAAGGGTGTTATAAATAAGTTAGGAGCGGATGGCTCCCATTTGTCAAAGAGGGCAGCAGACTGAAAGCTGCAGCAGGGAGGAAAGGAGACAAAACATTCAGGAGGCCATCCTCAGTACAGAAAGAGTTCCTCAGTCAGGAGATCATCTCAGGAAACCCCGGGAGATGCTTAAGAAAGAGAATAATACCTTTGCTGTAGGAGATGCAGAAGGAAGGAGACACATTGTTTCCAAGATAAATGCAAGATTTTATAACTTGAAGCTCTAGTGTTTCAAAATTAATTTTAACCCAAACGTACTTCAAGCCCAGGAATGTGCGTGCCTGCGTGCCTGCGTGCGTGCCTGCGTGCGTGTGTGTGTGCACTGCGCTCTGTGCCGCCACATGCTGCTGTGGACTATGGAGTAGTGTGCAAGGGGTGCGGAATCTTTACAGCACGCAAGGCTTTCTCCTGTGGCTATCCGCCCCTCTTCTGAGGTGCAGTTCTAACTCCTCCCTCTACTAACAGGCCTGCAGCATCCATAGGACCAGCTCGCTATCTCATGAGCACAAACCTTGATAAACTTCATGCTCTCCTGCGCGAGAAGGCATAGTTTCCTTTTTGCACTTCCCCTCTTTAATTAATCATCATTCCGTTGTTGCCCTGTCTGTGGTTTCTCCTCCATCTTCTCTGCTTGCCATAAGAACCCCAGCATCCGGGGTCATAGCAGTGGGGCTTCTGCTGCAGACATGCAAGCTGTCAGAAGCGCAGGGCTTGGCTTTCTCGAGATGGAGGCTTTTGCAGGCAGGGGTCATATTTTATTTCCCTGTACATTACTGGCACTAAAACAGCATTGCTTGTTGTCGTTGGTGTTCTTTGTAGGCTTGCAGAATGGAAGACTAAATAAGTAAATGAATAAAAGAACCATCCTGAGACTTCAAGAGGCCAAAGTAGACTACCGTCCTTCCAAGGCTTTAATGAGCTGGCGCTGGCCCTGGTGACACAGACAGTGGTGTGTAGTTTTGGTCTCTGGCAGCTCTTGCTGCCCTGGCTCCCAGCCTCCGCACGGCCCGGGGCCAACTCGGAATCGTCGGGGAGTCTGTCTGGGCAGTCAGTGGACTGCTTTAAAAAAGAGGCTAATACTAGAATGAACCAGCAGCAGGGACCAAGCTGGGATTATGTGATTGAAATAACATGGTCAAAGAGATGTTAAATTCAGGCAGATGAAATAAGGCAATTGAAAATTCAATGGAAAAATGTCAAAAGATTTCAAAGGGAAATCTATAAAGACAAATACTTCAAAAATTTGGAAAAGCCAAGAGATAAAATATATAATGTAAGTTGCCCGCTTCAATTATTTTAAAGGAAAATGAATTTTTGGATTAATTCTTTGATGGAATTTATAATATAAAGAATTTTTCCCATTGGTTTTATAAGCCTTTTTCATGCTATAATAATGCCTGGGTCCTTTTGAAAAGAATAATGTGCTCTGGAAATACGTGGTCCTGGTAGAACCAGCCTCTCCTGCTGTACATGAGAGCACTTTCCGTTAGATCTTGGTTTACAATGAGGCATCTATAAATTCCTAAATTTAGTGATTTGCAAAACAGTGCTTTTCCTATTAGGCCTTACAGGCACTGGCAGGGCTGTGTGAAGGGTCACCCTTGGGCCTTTCTTGTGATTGCAGGCAGAGGGTGGTTGGGTCTGCTGCTCTCCAAGACAAACCACTAACCTATCTGGCATCTGCACTGACTAAAGAAGAGTAGGGGTGGAACAAGCCAGCTCCCCTTCTTCCCTTGGCTCATTCTGTGAGGTTCTACCAGCGTGGGAGATTTAGCTTGAATTCTTAAATACTGGTTCAGATCTCCAAAGCTGTGCACCTCCCATGGAGTTGAAAGGAATTTCTCTTAAGCCCTCAGAAATACTGCAGCCCCAACCATGTCTATTTATTAAGATAATCACTAAGACTCGGTTCCCCCAGGGCAGGTGGCCGAAACCCCACCACTCCCTGGGCAGTGCTTTTAAATGGATATGTGCATTCTCAAACCCAGATTACAACACACAGGCACACTCAAGCCTGACTCCTTACAGTCTTGCAATTACTTGGGTGTCATGAAGAGTCGGTACTATTCAGACATGCTTTGAGAACCGCTCCCGCCTTGCTAATATGCATGACCTCCATAGACATTTAAATGAAACTTTATCGAGTGAAAACGGCAATAAATTAGAATAAGATAATAACTTCTCCATTGTCTATTTTTAGAGGGACTAATTCCTAGAGAGATTTCATGAAGCGCCTATGATTGCAGTGGGACTGAGCTGCTCATGCTGCAGTTCTCTCACAGGCGCAGGTTGCTTAGGAAACAGCAAGTGCCAACCGTTCTGCATCCAGGGGCTTGTTTGATGGGATAACTGATTTCTCCTGGTCCCTGTGCTCTATTTACTGCTGTAATATGTCTGGCCGGATTCCCACATGTTGACTTTCTATTTATGCCTTATTTTCCACTCACTTAAAAAAATAAAAATAAAAACCTGAAGCTGCTGTCACTCCACCACAAATCAAAATAAAATCATGAAAACCAAAGCAGTCAACTAGATTACTTTATTGAAAAGCACTCTAGAAAATAATTGTTGTCCGTGGGGACTACCACAGATTCCCTATGTCAGTACTCTCAGCCTTCTCCTCTGCTATTGGGAATTCTCCTTTCCATGCATATCTACGGTTAATACCAGCCACCCATCGTTCAGCTCTTTGTGTACTGTGAAGGCTTCAGAGACTTACCCATAAGAAGAAGAACACTTCTCACCCTTGAAAGAACCAAGATTTCTTCCTGGAGATGTTGTCTGCCAAGCGTGGATTATCCTGCAGATGTATATTTAATCCAGTGATTTAATTAATTAAAACAAATTAGAGATTCCACTATCATTTGAGAGATATACATTTTAATTATGGAATTTTTAATTTGTTTGTAATACATTACGTGATAGTGGGCACATAGCTCAATATCTACTCGTAACTCCTATGCAGCTCCAGAAATCCTTGTAACAGGGGTGCTGCTACCACCCACAAAATAAAACATGAGGAGCAAAGTCATTTCATATAATTTAAACACTAGAATATTGTACGTGTAGGCCAGAAACAATGCTTGGTTGGAAAGCTTTGAGAAACAAATGAAACAAAGATCAACATTTGGTGTGTGTAACAAGACCAATTCAACACATTTCCAAAGGGAGATCTTTGCCTTTCCAGAGACTTCAGTTTTCCAAAGGCAAACCTGTGCCATACCTTACTCTCCCCTTTTGCTCAGGCAAGAAAGGTAGGTTGGAAGGTAGTAAGGTAGCTAGGAAGCAAGCACCGTAAGAAATGGGGAGACCTGAGGCTTCCGCTCCCCTGCAGGGGATGTGGGCCCTGGGAGAGACTGTCAGGCTCTAGGGATAGAGTGCCCTTTGTTCCATAACTAAGCTCGCATGTGTGTGATCCTACAGACCCTCCAAGTACAAATACACAGGTTTTCAGAAAGCTCCATTTAAAATTTTAAAGTTTGAGTGTACAGTTGAGTGCAGAAGGACATAGGTTTAAAGGAAGATGAAGATGACCTGAACCGACGCCTGTGGGCCACCATGACCCGTCCCAGGACTTGCGCCAGCGCAGCACGTGGTGGGAGCCCGCATCCTCCTTGCTGGGACAGGGCATCTTCAGAGAGCCCCGCCGCAGGCTTCCTCCTCCTGCCGCCCGCGGGCCACCGCCCATTGCCGCCCTCACCTGTGTCTCCAACCCGGCAACTTTCCCTCTGCGTGCAGCGCACGTAGAAGCGCCTCGGCCATTGGCCTTCCCGGCTGCTCTCAACAAACTTGCGAACTTCTGAGCCGTTGAGCAGGACATCTCAGTTGTGTTTTCTTCCTTTGCAGGCAGCAAATTCCATGCATTTGTGAAATTTTTTTGAGTCCTTGAGAGCAAGGTAGCTGATGATTCTAAATTAGTCTAACAGTTTGAACAACTTCAGCACAGTCCTTCGGTGGCGGCAGTGTCAGATGCCAAGGGCGACAACTCACTGTGTTCTGGAGCCAGAAGCACTGAATAGGCGGGGCCGCATCCCCAAGCTCTTGGGAAAAGGCGGATCTGTTCCAACTCTCACTCCCCTCTTTTCCTCATGCAGAAGCTCCAGAGGAAAGAAAGCAGATGGCGGCATTTCAAAAAATGCACTGCATTTAGTGCCACCCCGGTGCATTTTTAGGGTTGTATCCTGCCGTCCGAGGCCCAGCCCTCCTTGACGACAGGCTGGAATTTGTCTCATTTTGTATTACCTGGCCCTAGAACTTCATATAGTATTCCAGTTTTCAAGTAAACTGTCACTGAAGAATGATAAAGTGGTTTATGCTCAGTTGTGCTGGTCGGAGAAATGTAAGGGCTGTCAGTCTGGTCCTGAGAACAGATGCGGTGCAGCTTGCGAGGCAGCTCAGCGAGGCAACCGTTTTCCTATCAGCTCCCATCCCCGACAGGCGAGATTTACCCGCCTGGGAAGGGAAGGAGGCTGCGATTTGGTGCCCGGTGAATCGGCACCATGTTCTATCAGCCAGCCTCACACAGACACGCGGCTGCTGTGGCTGTCTGACGGGAACGTCTTCCAGAGACTCTCGCAAGACACAGCAGGACTCCTTTCCATTTGCTGCGAGCCTCTCCACTCTCGCCGTGTGTGTCTTTGAAAGGTGACCACCGCAACCTGCAGGGGCAGAGGGATTCCGAGCTATTGCAGCTCCGGCTGGCGGAGTGTTCCTCCTGGCAATTTGTGCATGCCCCATACTAAGACATAGTCTTCCTCCGCTAGGGTGCGTGGAAAGTCCCTCGTCCACTGCGGTGCTCCACACAGCACATCTGTCATCATCCACCAGTGGTGCAGGGAACGCACAACCTTCCACCCCACTGTGGGAGCAGAGGAAACAGTCGGCGGGCGGGGTCTTCTGGGGTCTGCCTGCTAAGCCGTAGGTGTCAGGGGGAGATGCGCTCCAAGTCTAAAAATCGATCTTGTAGATTTTCTTTGAAATAGAAAAACATAGCTTTGCAAAACGCTTGAGTAAGCATCTTTTCTTGAGCTACTTGCTTTCAAGGAAAGGGAATTTGGGGGGGGGGATTCACCTCATTCTATTCCACACAAATTGGGGCTGTTTTTTAAAAAAATAGAACATGTAACAGTTGCTCTTAGGAGATAGGAAAATACTTTGTAAAATAACTTATGGGAAGTTTAGTATTTATTTTGTATTTAAAATCATCTATAAAACAAAACAAAATCATCTGCAGGTGTTTTCTAATATATCTAATCTGTTCCATTCATTCCCAAACTGTAACCTTGCTGCATCTAAAAGATACTAAGAGGAATTCTCTGAGTATGCGGCAAGTTTCGGGCATGCAAACAGGGAGGATTGCTTTTAGGTGTTTTTTCTTTCTTTTGGAGTGAATTTTTGAAACTTCTCTTAAAATTGTCTAACAGATACTGAAGAGAAACGTGATCCACTGCATGGCTATGATGCCCGGCTGACCAGCAGGCTGTGGGGCACTGTGAACCTTTCTTCCATCAGCAGTTCAGGTTTAGGGTCACATGAGCTGCGTCCCACATGGGACAGTGCTGAAAATCGTGGAGCTAAGAAAGCAAAGGAAGGGCAGAGTATTGCCATGTAAAGCAATAAAAATGCTGACTCTTCACATGTTTTCTCATGCATTCAAAGAGCATTTGGTTAACCTTTGTGGTGTGTGGGCGCCTCTCCTGGGGTTCCGAATAGGCTTACTTAAAATTAATCAAGAGAGACAGAAATAAGGTCAAAGATCATGAAGACTTTCAGAAATTGACCAATCTTTCCAGAGTTCCAACTGAGTGAGCTGGAAGACAGTGACTGCCTGTGGATCCAGGACTTTTCTGTGAGTATTGGCTTTGCAACTGGAGTTAGGAAGCAGGTAAAGTACGGCGCCAAAGCACATCATGGAAAGGTATTCCCGGAGCCAAGAGCTCGCATGGTAGCCCCAGAACAAGGACCAACTAACATGTTTGAGAAATTCAGAAAAAGCCAGAGGCCAGACCAGACAGGTCTAGGTACATCACTAAGGAATCTAGCACAGTTGCCCTCAAAGTTCTCTGGGACGTCAGGCCCCCTCACATAGCTTCTATTATGCAGCAAAGCAGGTGTGCTTTGGGTGGTGTGCTCAATAACCATTGTAGCAAGGTCCAGTACATGCTTATTATAAACCAAATGTGGATCTATGTTCCTCATGCACATTAAATCTTCTGATCCTGACAGCAATCCTCCAGGACACCGGCACTAGTCCTACTATACACTGGTGCTCCTTGCACTTAGCAGTCTCCCAGCTGTGGTATTCAGTGCCTGAGTCAGACTTGAACTCAGGGCAGGGGAGCCCTTGTTCATGCCAGGAGAGCTGTCATGGGGGAAAGCCTTAAAGAAAGTGTTCTGGGATATTTTCTCTGAACTGTAGCTGGGTACGCAATGTACGTCACAGAGATCAAATGGAAGCAGTCTGTTATATTTTTCTCAAATGCATCTTTGATAGGCTTAACTAATCCTTTATATTAAAAATCTTCAAAGCCTAACATTATTTAGTCCAGAGAGACTTAGTATTATTTGGTTCCCTGAAAACCAGCTTTCAGGTGTACAAATTCTAAATAAAAATACTAGATTAAATGTAGGTAATTCGAAGTGCAAGGCAGCTATATCACGTCTTGGCTAAACGCCCCAGAGCACGTTGCACCCCTCAGATCACAGCCCCTCTGCACCGCTGAGCTATCATACTCCTTGTGTGCTCTTTGCTTCCCAACCTCTTTTCTCACCCCTTTGCTCTGCTCTTCAACTCGGTGGGCTGCAGCACCCCAGGTCCCCACTCAGTGAGGCCCCACAGCACATCCCCGAGGATCTCTTCATTCAGAACTTTCTCTGTGACTCTTACCCCAGTCACCCCTTTTTAACTTGCCAGGCCTCACCCTCGTGTTTCCAGCCTAGCAAATCTGCTCTATTTTCCCCGTAGGACTTACATAACGAAAGTCCTTTCTTACTTGAAGAAAATATTTTCCACCACCCGACTCCTCGCAGACACTTGAAACCACAAAGAGAACCAAATTCTCTCAGTATCATGTTTTTCTTATAATTCCATCCACAAAGTGTAGTCTGTAAGTTATGAAGCACAGTAAAAAACTAGCGACAATGAAAAGCAAGCCCTTGTAGCGCATGCGTGATGCAATGAATTCATGTGTGATCGCTGTTTCCTTCTGTAATTTCCCACTTAGCATTTCCACGTTGTGATTGGTCGTAGGAAATTAGAATTTCAGAAAGGGCAATTGTAACTGAGGGAGAATTACGGCAATGTATTAAGTTTACTTTTCCTATACTGACATCCAGAAGGGAAGGGAATTAGTTTTTCCCTTTGTAATGTGTCCTCTAGTGGCCCTCTGCTTGATGCAGTGGCAATTTAATGATTATGTGAAGTAGTCTTTGATGTTGAATGTAGAACTTTTGTCATTTCGATCAAGTCCATAATTACAAGTGTTTGCATTGGTCAGGTATTGATCATGAACCATTCTGTTCCATGACACTACTCCATGTCTATTGTTTTATTTTTGTTCTTTTCCCCATTCCTGCCTTTCCTCCTTTCCTCCCTCACTCTCTCCCTTCTTCCTTCCTTCTTTCCTTCCCAATTTTCTTATTTCTATTCTTTCTTTTTTCTTCTCCTGTTTTCTATGTTCTGTCTTCTCTAACTTCCTCATTCAATAACAGATGGTTGCTGTGAGCATGAAAATATGAACAAGAAGCTGTTGAGAACTCATTTTAGAAACTGAAAATAAAAATCTGGCGAATATTCCTTAAGTGCCAAGGAGAGGTGTGTGTTCTGTGCATAAAGTTAAGGTTAACTTTAAGTAAATGAGTTAGGATTTTCCCAATGGATAGAATAGGAGGCTGAATTGTAGAAATGGCTTGCTGACCCGTGGATTTTCCACTATAACAAAACTCATGGTCTAATGGAAAGTTTTGATTTGCCCAGTAGCTATGTATTTAATTTTAAGCAGAAGCCCCTTCTCTCTGGAAATGCAGGGCAAGGGCTTTTTCTGGAAGGTTCCAATGGCACCAAGTTTAATGAGTACATTTATATTTGGGCCCTAGATAGGATCATCCAGTGAGTTACATCTTACAGTAATAGCTTCCTGTACATTCAACTTGCAATTATTCACACCATTACTGTAAAATATGATGCAATCATAGAAATAAAACCCACATTGAGCCTGGTAATCAACATTGAATTGCAATTGTATTATGGGAATCTCCAGAATTTAGGTTTTAATTTCTCTCTCTTTGTGTAGTAGTCTTTCCAGACTACTTCACCTTAAAGCATTTCACCCACTCAGTGTTAAAAGAGAAAGAACAGATCATTTGTTCCATTGCCATTTGCTAAGCACAGAGGATCGGAAGCCACTCCAGCAAGGCTTCTTACCTTTCTCTCAGTTGATTACTCATCCTATAGCTGTAAACCCAATTCTCTCAAATGACACTAGAATATGCTTATTTCCCTACAGGTAAAATATATAGGGACAGAGACAGGAAGAAAATAAATCATTACAAAAAAAGGTATAATGCAGGGCTCTCTCCCATACTCCAATCATCTGCCGGGTCCTGCCTCTCCCACCCAGATGTGTAGCACTCCCTCATGCTCTCACTTCATCTCCTGCTCAAAGGAAGCATCCAACCCTTCCAGCCCTAAAAACATTATGGATTGTCCCTGTCTTATTCACTGCATCGATATCATTAGACACCAGTACCCACACCATCCTTCTTACACCCTTGCTTCTCTTCTGTGAACATTTTTCCAGTGTCTCCTTGTAACAATATATTTTTGTTACCTGGAGTGAGGAAGGGCTGGCTCCTGCGCCGTCATCTTCTTCGGTCTGTCCTGTGTAGTTTCATCCATCTCTGTAGCTTGAATTGCAATTTCTTCATCTGTGCACATGAGATTCCCAAATTTTCTCAAATGAACACTTCTCTGGGCTCTATACTTGCCTATTAATTATTTTGCTGGGGAGTTCTCAAATGGCTAATGACATCTCCAAAGTTACATTGATAAACAAACATCTCCTGGCTCTCATGTACACATTTCCCTGGAGAGAAACCCCATGCAGTTTTCATGAAGTGTTCTCTAACTCATGAACGGTACCCTGGTCTTCTAGCTACTGGTCCAAGAGGCAGGCTCATTGCTTACTCTTCGTGTTTATCCTAAATCCAAGTACCAAGATGCTACCTGCTGACCCACCTCTTTGAGCCCTCAGTCCATCCACTTGGCTTTGTCTCCATGACCACCCTCACCTATTTTGCATGGGCTACCTCCTTGGGTGCTTATAGTGGCCATCAATATTTCTTCACACACGAGACCTAAAGGCTTTCCGGAAGCATGTCTTAACTTAGGCTTTTTTCTCTTAAATGTCTTCCCATACTCCAAGGATTCAACATTAGTGTTTTAAAATTCCTTCAATGTCCAGCAAGTTTGAATTCCAAACTTCTTTCTATACTTTTAGCTTTTTTTCTAGTCAAAGTCATGCCTTGGAAAGATATAACATTCAAATGAATGCAACTAAGAAAAACCACTGCAAAATATACTGCAACACAATTCTTGTTATATTCTTATACTACTTATAAAAGTGTAGGAAACTTGACGGGTCAGATAGAATACTTCCAATACCTGCAGGTTTCTAAACTCCAGCTACTGTTTCTGTCTGTGGCTGTTACACACTTCTGCATCCACTACCGAACTTAAGTGCACAAATGCCATGAAGGGTCCAAGTGGATCCCTCGGGTCCTCAACGTCATCCCTGATCCATGTGACTTTCATCTAATGATAGGGACCATTTAGGTCTTCCAGGGTGCGGACTTCTCTGTTTGCAGGTCAGACTCAGCATGGGCAGTTCTGGGCAGCACCTGGGTTTGTAACTTCATGGAACTTTTGGTTGGCCCTTGATAGAAATGCTCACACTCTGAGAGTCAGGACCTGGAAATCTATAGCGCTCCCCATTTGAACTAAGAAACACAAAGTCCCCAAATATTTCTCTGGAAGTGACAGTAGGTTTATTCTGACCTCAACTCCCAGTTTCAGATAAGATCAGGCACATTCAGGGTGGTGTGGCCACCAACAATTCTTTAGTTTCCAACTTTTTTGCTTACTGAGACACATTCACAGGATTTTCAAGGTCATACTTTACCTCCATGTAGCAGTTCCTGTATGCCATGTATGTCACTGACCCGGTGTGTCTCCTGTTCTGTTGCCACTGCTGCCCTCCTTTACCTCTCCTGATGGTGCTTTGGCCCCTTGTGGCTTTATTCAGGATCCAATAGCAAAGAATTGAACACTGAATCCTCAGAGCATGATGATACTATGTCCTATGTGGTGGAAAACCTACGTGAAGGAGTTGGCTATAGACTTGGCTGAAGCCCCAGCACAGAGCAGCCTCCCTGGCCAGGTGGGTGTGTGAGCATGAGAGAGGATGAGAGGTCTTCCAGATGCTTCCGAACCCAGCCCGCCTGCTGCTCTAGCTGCCATGCAGTGGGGCAGGAAGTGCTGCTGGTTGATAAGCAAAATGAATGTCACTGTTTGAGGGCACTAGGTTTCTATGGCTTTCTTCATAGTAAGACGAAACTAAAATGTTGCATTACTGGCCCTTGTAGGGGGAAAGCAAGCAATGCAGTCAATTTTCTGTGGTGTTTCTGGTGGGTCTCGTCAAGGAACTGCACTTTGTTAGAGGCTACTTTCTGTTTCTCACGGGCTGAATAATTGGTGGTCGCAGTAGGCAGGTAAGTCTTTGGGAGGTAAGCTCTATCCTTGCCATCATGCCAAGCTCTTGCTACACATGGAAGGTTGGACAATTACTGAGTAATTCCGTGCCCTTGGCAGATATTCTCTGGTGGATATTCTTAGCAATATGAGGAATGTTGTGCACAGTGCCCACTGCCATTATCCACCCAGGTCCCTCTATCGCAGAAACCATCATGGACGTCTCTTGTGCTCTGTGTATGCATGTCCTCCAAAATCCTCATGTGGTCACAGGGACAGACTTTTCAGAGGTGGCCAGATCTAGCATTTGTGATTGGTCCATTTCCTGGTGCTGAGATGTAGGGCAAGTGCTACACCTGCCCTAGGGCAGGCAGCCTGAATACAATTTAAGGGAAGAAAAGAAACTTACTCCTATCCTTTGGCTCTTATTATTTTTGTATCTTTCTCTGCCATGAATGGATGCCGTCATGTAAAGCCACTCTGCCTAGAGTGGGCTGCATATGGACTGAGAGCTCTACAAGCTGTGTGCTAAATAAGCCCTTCCCTCTTTAACTCTGGGTGTCTTGTACTTTGTCCCAGCAACAAGAAAAAAGTAAATAAGACAACATCCTCCATCCATTCTGCTTCCAGAGCTTTCTTCAGCAGTCACCCAAACCATTGCCCCCACCCATAGTCAGTATCTATTCTCACCCCTTGCTACTTTAACTCCAAAGTGGACTGGGTGCACTACAAACGCTGTGACTGTTAGAAAATAGTTCCACTAACTATTTTCCAGTTGGCACTGATTGGGCTTTAAGATGGTCAGTGCCCACTTCTGTGATGCACCTAAGCTAACTGTCTCAAGATCCAACCTTGATCTTTACCTTCTCTGTGAAGTGGTCATAAAAATATCCTCCCACTCAGCCATGCGGGCTGGAGCACTGGTGTAGTATTGGTGGGTGGCATGGGATCTAGGATACCTATTTCTGCATCTTACTTTAACCTCTGATCCTCCTCCAGGCTAAATTCCTGTTAAACATAGGACCTTCCCAGTGAACTATGTTCCCAGACACTTTAGAGATATTCTTTCAGCCATGGTCTTACCAAGTTGCTAGTTTGCCCATGCTGGACTCAAAACTTGAGATCCTCCAACATACAAAAATATTGGGATTATTGTATGCCACACCATGCCCAGCTCTGTTTTATTCTTATACTAAGTGGTTACCGAGGCCACCTGAATGTAGGAATCAGTAACTGTGGTAGACACCAGCTCATGACGTCATTATGACAGCAGTGGCACTGCTGGCCTGTGTGTGGGCAGTCGGTATCTATCAGGCTCCACAGCAGACCAGAAGCTCTATGGAAACATGGTCTTAAAAAGGCCATGTGTTATCTTCAGTTGCCCTAAAGACCTGTGTTTTGATGCCTTTGGGGTTTTCCATAAATAACAACCAAGCTTGCTCATCATAGATATTTCTTATATTAGAATTTTATCTGGGTTCAATGACCCAAGAGGCTACTTATGTCTAGATCTGCTCTAGACTTTAAAGCTGGTTAGCCTTCATGTCTTGTGGTTAATTGCTTTGAGAAGCGTTCCCAAGGACAGAATATGCTGCCTTCAAATGAGGACAAAGCCTAGAAGGTGTTGTTCTCCCTTCTTGTTAGTGACAGTTGAGAGACGTAATTATTTGACCTTTACATTAAGGAAAATTCTCCAGTGATAGCAGAGAATGTGAGTCCTCTACAAATTTCACCCATGTGCTGTGCTGTCAGTGTTTATAAGAGATTTCTTGTGTTTTCCAGCATGCTTCTTCCTAAACCTCCAGCATATCTACTACACTAGCTGAAGTGTTTCAGTAAGCACTATGTTATTGACGTGTGGACCAATATGATACTCTTGGATAGTCTAACAGTCCACCTCCTTTCAGATTCCATTTCGACAAAGGTAGAGATATTTTGCACAGTGCTGGAGTGAGGTTTTGTATGCATTTATTTCTGATTCTCCTCTGTTCCTGAGACAGAAGAGAGAGACTGTCCACCATTTGAGAGGCAGCAGTAGTCTTCTCTAGCAGAGGCATGTCTGGTATCGTGGCTGCAAATGGGGCTCTCACTTACTTAAGTTTTCAGTAGTCTACTGGTGTCCTAGTCTTCAGCACTCCTGTGCCTTTGATAGAGTCCATGTTTTGAATTCTGTGGGAAAAGCTAGGACCATGGTAAGGGTCGCTCACACCCTGGCCGCTCCCTACAGAGGCTGATTAGCTGTCTCCCAACCAGCTTCCCTTTGGACTTCTTCATTCCAGTGGTTTTAAACCTGCACACCAGGGAACACAGAAAGACCTTCCCGAATGTGGAGTTAAGTCCATTCCGAGTAGACATCTGAGTACCGGGCACATGACAGAGGCACTAGTTCTCCCTTTAGAAAGCCTCTGCAGATATTATTTCTCCTCCAAAATGTTTATTTTACTCTCTTCATCCTTAACTTTATCTATTCTTCAAATTTCATGACCGCAAAATACATCTGACCCAGTAAGTGCTCATGCACCCTTCTGTGATCCGTTACTCTCCTTTTTAGCGTACAGCAGAGTTTCTGTCTTATCAGCACCTGCGTGATTCTTTAATCAATATTTATTTTCCTATCTAAGATGGAAATTCCATGAAATGGAGAAAGAGTATCTGTACTCATAACTAGCATGCGTAGCTGTTTCATAATTTGTACAGTTTCTATGTTATACAACAATGAATTATGGAATGTACTGTATGATTTTAATCTAAAACTGATTGTAAAGCTCAAATTCTATCTTATAAAGATAGAAGCTCTAAAATTAAGGCAAATTAGTCCTGGTAAAAGTATAAATTGTATAAATATTTAGATTGAATGAATAAATGCTATGTAGATTTGGGGTATTTTACATGTTTTCATCATATTTATGTTTCTCACTTGAGTAGCTCAAAGCCACTTTAAATTCAAGATGGAATGATGGTACTATAATTGCTGATGTATTTGCAATATACTTAATCACATGACATATAAAAGACATCAGGCTTATGTATTTATTTCTGCTCAGTTTTAGATTCTAATATAGCATATATTTTTTCTTTATGGAATTAGTACAGGGTCTGCAGGGTCTCACTACACAGATCGGACTCTCCGTGATTCACCTGTTTTCAGCCTCTCAAGTGCTGGGATTGCCACACCCAGTCTTCGCGTATTTTCTTATACTAGACATGATATATTGTAACCGGGTCCCCATTATTATCTGCATGTTTTATATTTATGTTATCCAATCTGTTAGCGCATATTGCATGTAAGATTATAAATTTCTGTTTCTTTGGGGTCTTTTTGCCTCCTGGTAGAATCCCAAAATCAAAATTAGAAAAAAAAAGAATAATTTCTCCTTGAGAGAATTGTCTAGTACAAAAAGCGTTTTGAGATTAAATGAATTGAATTAAATTTATTTCATATTTAGAATGAATTCTATAGTTTTATAGAATTGTTCATAAAAATGATGTTTAAGTAAAGAAGCTAAATATCTTTAACTCACCATTAAAAGGGTTTTTAAAAAAAAAAACTGAATATATACAGTAAATGCCATGCTTTCATTAGAAAGTGTATGCCCTAGTAGATCTTTCAACATGGAATGCTGTGTCTTATATGTTTTTAGATTAGAAAATCAAGACATTGAGCAACTCTACCAAGGATAGTCCTTCCACACACATAAAAGTTTCCAGAAGAATGCACAAAAATATGACTACTTCCTGGAAAACAGAACTAGGAGCTAGAGGAAAGGAGCACCATCTACTCTTGGTTTTTGATATAT
>NW_004524610.1:7049294-7058876 GCF_000260255.1 Octodon degus
GAAACAAAAATTTTAATATAAACATAAAATTTCTTGTATTTTATGTATTAGTTCATCATTGATCTTCTCTGGAAGAATAACTTTTCCAAGAAATAAATGAGATGCAATTACTGATTCAATATTGAAAACGTTGCCCATTTTCTCTCTTCCCAGTGGGCTCCCCAGGGCTGGCGGAGGCTTCACCATCTCCTGTGACAACACTGTTTGTGGATAACACCTCCAGCCTTTGGCCATAGCAGCAATTATCCATAAGTGTTGAAGAAAGCCCTAGGCACTGGGCACAGAGCTCAGCGGCACAGCACCTGCCTGGCAGGCGCAAGATCCTGAGTTCATGTCCCTAGTGCCAAACGAGAGAAAGAAGGGAGAAAAGAAGTAAGAAGGAATCAACTGAAAACCAAGAACTAGTGCCAAGTATTGAACCATTTTAAAAAGAGAATAACAAATGTAAAACAAAATACTTAAATGATGATATGCAACAATCAGGAGCGGCTGCTGCTCAGGCCTGACATGTGCTGCCCAAGCAGCATGAGGCTTTGTGAACAGTCTCCCACAAAATTTGTCAGCAGGCCTGGGAGCACCTACTTGGCCAGTCCTCACTGTCAGAATCACTATACATTTTGCTTACAAAATTCCTCAAGTTCAGTGTAAAAGTGTAATCCTCATTCAGAGCTGTAAGTATTCAAGGAGAGGCACGGAAGGTGATTTCTTACTCAATCACAGAACCGGTCGGTATCACCGGTCCGGCTGGACCCCATGTCCTGCTGGGGTGCTCTGGGAAGGGGGTGCAGGGCCCCGCTTGTGTTTACTGAATTTCTCCCATTGTGTTCAAAGAAAAGCAATCTGTGCTTTTGTTTCATTTCTATCTGCTGCTTCTGTAAAAGGCTTCACACACAAGAAAGTGGCAACAGTGTGGGCTGCCGCTGGTGTGTCCCCCTGCTGTAGGGCTTTGGACTCTCTTTGAAGGGAGCACAGCGCAAGTCTGTCTGCCCAGTTGAAAATGCACAAGTTTTGCAAACTGCTATGTAGTGGCAGGTGGTGTCCACGCTCGCGCTGTAAACGCAGTGGGTCTGCCTGGCCTGACCACTTGCCGTCCCACCTACTAGGCAGGACGTCATATGCCCACTCCTTCCCTCGGCCCTGGTGGCCTCTGGTGACGTGGCTTACAGTATATCTCCAGCAGCTTCCACCAGAGACAATGCCACCAATCAGAGGACATTTGGCAGGCTTGATACGCTTTGGTCATCACAACTGTGAGATCGTATTGCTGGTGTCCTGTGAGTGCCCAGTGGGGTGCTGGTGTCCTGTGAGTGCCCAGTGGGGTGCTGGTGTTCTGTGAGTGCACAGTGGGGTGTTGGTGTCCTGTGAGTGCCCAGTGGGGTGCTGCTTGGCAGCCTGAGAAGCCAACTATTGAGGAATAAGCAGGACCCTCAGGACAGATGTGCCACAGCTGAGGGGCCCCGAGCTGCGCCCAGCACTCCCCAGTCTCAGTCAGCTGCCCGCCCTCACTGACCGTGTGCAGTGACCATTAGATTGCCTTTTTTCATGGACTCTGTGCTCACTTACGTTCAAGGCGCCGCCTTTGAGCAGGCTCTCATCTGTATTTGCACGGAACTGTGTGGAGAATCCTCTTGCAGGAGGATTGCTGGAATTTATCTTCTGACTATCTGGCCCTGACCTGCTTCAGGGCTCCTGAAACCCTAGTGCCTGCTAAATGGAAGCCACTTAAGGGCTATTTGTTAAATGCCAAATGAGTGAAGACAAATTTTTGAATATTAAATATATATTTAAATTTGTCTTGTAATTATATAGTAGTTTATCTTTACTGAAATGTAAAAATATACAAACTGTACCTAAAAATGATGTTTCAACATGTGTGCATATTGTCTAATGATTCGATCAAACTGAGTACATCTCTCTCCTCAAAGAGCAATTTTGTTTGATGCTTTCAGAAAAGAAGGATGGATGCACCTTCCCTCAGTTACTCTTGCAATAGCCTCTTGGCTGCCTACAATTGGGAAGAAATGATCTATAAAGGCATAGACATTCCTATCACGACAGAGTATCCCACCTACAGGCCCCGTCAGAGCCATGGCACCTGCCCTCGGGGACAGATCCACAGTGCAGTGACCGAATGGTGCCTTGTTGGTGCTGCCACAATAAGAAGGGGTCGCGGAATCTCAGCTGTGTTCCACTCTTTCAAATATTCTGCCATCCTATAGTTCTTCCAGCCTGATTCCGCTTAATCTCCCGCAATCACTGTGGGGTATAGTAGCTCTGGGGGCCTCTCCAGAATGTGGGGTGTCCTGGGGCCCCAGCATCTGTGGAGGTGCAGCATAAATGACACATCCCTGCACTCCTCCCCTGGTGCACAAGGGTATGATGGCCCTCACGTCCACCTGGCTCTGGGAGGCTCCATCACCGCGGAAGTGGATAGATTACCCTTCCGGTAAATCCAGTTATCGGGCATTTGAAGTGGAGGGCTTTCTGTGTGCCCTCGCCGGCTTCTCTAGGCTGGGACGTTCCCCTCCCACAACAGCGCTGTCTACACTGACCTCTGTCAGGACAGCCAGCCTGAGTCCCGGCTCTACTGTCTATTATATGAGCAGCACTGCACATGCCCCTTGCTTTCTCAAGCTTCTATATTTCAATCTGAAAAATGGTGCCATGCAATAAATCTTTAATTCTATGCCCAATACTGACATAAGCAGTCTCTGCACAATGCTTATGGGTGCGCATAAGCTTTCGCCACAGCACAGCTCGAAGCCTCGCTGATCTACCATCTTCACCAGGCTGTACTGAGAACTGGACCACTCGTCACTTGCCTTTGATAACCAGTTAAAAAGGCTTTTCCATCATTTGCAGAGAATTTCCTCCTCCTTCCTCGGTACATAGACTCCGCAGTCCATATGCTGGGAGTTGGGCTCACAGCAGGACACTACCGTCCACTGCCTGCCTAGAATCTCAGTCCCAGTCCCTACCAACTGTCCTGACTAAAGGCAACAATCAATTCTAGGCATGAGACTAGAGCTCCTGGACTTGGGTACCATCCTCAGATCACACTTGTTTTTATGCCCGATAATAGTTCTCAAGAGTCCACAGTCAGGATTGCAGGCGCCAGTCCTTGTCCTTACCTCTTCTAGTGACTTGAACAAACAAACCAAAGGGCAGTTGGTCTCCATAGAGCCTAGCTGATAGTTTTTGCCTAAATCTGTAACCTGGCCAAAACTTTCCTTGTATTTACATAGCCCCTTTTGAGAGATAAGAAATTACGAATTAAATAACACTTATAAAAGTGAGTGAATATACTTAACAAATATGCTTCATAATTTTCAAAGATAACCACATCAACATTTGGGGAATTCTCTTAATGAATATTTCACATTTATGTTTGACCCACAGAAAATCTCACAGGGATTTAGACCAGAGACCCATGAAAAAGTGTTCATGGGTTTTTCCATGGCAATTTATATTTCATCAAGTAGTCATATACCTGAGACATGCCTTCCATATCTTTTCATAAAATATAATTTAACATAACTTCAATACTTTTGTATTTTGATTATATTGGCACTTTGGGAAGTAGCTATGTAGCTGAGACATAATTAATAGCTGAGCGAGAATCATCGGTGCTTAGGGGAAGGGGCCCGATGTGTGCCCACTGGAGTCTAGGGTACGGCTCAGGACACCCAGTCAGCACTTCCCGGAGGGAAGCCACAAGGAGCCACACCCACTCGTGCACACGGAGCAGTGGCCACACCATTGAAGGGGAGGCCAGCAAGCTGTCCTCCAAGGTAGGCAAAGGTCGCAGAAGTGACACTGGCACAGATGAAGTGCTGTGACACTGGGACCAGGCACTGATGATGAGGCCTTGGATGCGGGTCATCTGCTTCAAGGAATTATAGCTGTCCACATGGAGGCACGAACTCAAAATTAAATTTCCAAGTTAGGAAGCATGTAGGTTTCCCGAGAACACTCAGCACAGTGTAACTGTAGTGACTCTGGGCATTCTCTTGATAGCTTGGAGCATCTATATGACCAAATATGTGAGCCGCAAGCCATACCAAGAAGTGCTGATCAGAGCTGAGCTGTAAGGGGCCAGCTGAAGTAGATGGTGTTACTTCTTGGTATGATGTTTGATTCGACTGGTTTTCTATCCAGTAATTCCAAAGACTGAAGTAATTTTAATTGAAAAAAATTGACTTTAAATGGGTATAATCACTAAGGGATATTCTTCAGAGTGAACATGTAGCTGGCAAAGCTAATTTGGAGTTTCCTTATTGTAAACACAGGGATGATTTGCATCTCCAAATGGAAAAATATGTGACGCATTCACATATCAATTTCATAGTTTTCATTCTTTTTCTCCTGCCATATTCAGCCACAGTTGCATCTCTCAGAACATGACAAACTGCTTAGGACCCACTGAACTGACTTCTTGGAAGTCTACTAGATGCCAGCACAATAAGTTCATGACTTAGTTTTTCTTTCTATTTCATCATATATCACTTGGAAAGCCTAGACTCTGTGTAATACATTTTCTAATTGATAGAACACTTCCAAATTTTTTGCGCTATTGGAGATTGATAAAAAATTCATCCTATGTTTGTACTTTTAACTCAGATTTATAAGGTTGATAATTGTCTTTTGGTACCAAGAATAAATCATTCACAGTGGAAAGCAAAAGAATAGATATTTCCATTTGATAGGCACTATCTTGGTAAATATATAAATTGATTGAGATTGGATAAACATTTAAATACAGTGGAAATGCCAGTTTATCAATTACTCCTCACATTTGAACTCAAAGTTTAGTGCGGTTAATTTTTTTTTTTTTTTGTACAACATACATTCAATTTTAGTCCAAATACCTTTAAATTTCAATTCATAAAATATGTTATTTGTTTAAATTTCACCATTTGATTACCTCCAAATAGGGTAGAAGTTAAAGCATACACTACTAGCTGCTGAAAATGTCTAAATTTGCTACCTAGCAAGGTAAGGTAAAAGTCAGTAATAATGCGTAAAAACTACTTAATCCAGGTATGTAGGAAATAAAAAAAAGCTAAAACTGCATCAATGAAACTAGAGTTGGAAGGAATCCGTTAAAGTAATGGAAACATTCAGCGCAGGCAGGCTTTCTGTCAGGGGGTTCTATCGTGATTATTCCGGCCTCCACAGGAAATCACTTATCTATATTCATTGAAAGAAAAGCGCTATCTGCAGGGCCTGAGGATTCATATTTATTTTCTCTTTTATTTTACACCTACTGATTTTTATTCCCTGGAGTAGTTTCTTTCTAACATTATATGACAGCAGATGTGTAAAATAAAACCCTATAATGTATTTGCTGTTTGCCTTTAAAACTCACAAGACGCACAATTGTATTCCTGACTCGGAGCTACTTGTTCCCTGGAGCTGTGTGAGCGGGATGGCTCATTAACAGAGGCTCCACCTCACGCTGCAGAGCAGCGGTCAGACCCCGCTAGGTGCTGTTACCATTTCTCTGTTTTTCATTCTCAGACGTGCATTCGTGGACTAGTGCTGATCTTAGGGAAAGGGAGAGGTGGGGAGCGAGCTGTTCCGGTGTAGAAAAGCACCTCCTAAAGCACGGAAGCGAGTAGGGGAGCACAGTGGCGGGGTGCTGTCGGGAAACGGTGCCTCAGATCCCCTCGAATGTATGAGTGAATTTGTCTCTTCCTGGGTGGCCCAGACCCGTCGTCGCCGATGCACCTGGGTAGGTAAGGAACCTTCTGTAGGCTCATTCAGCGAGGGAGGAGAGCTTCGTGAGAATGGACAGATTCCCAGGCTGAAGTTCCATCCATTGCGGATGTGCACGGAGCTTTCTGAGTGGGTTCTTAAATGAATCCTTAAACTCTCTTCTAACCCTTGATTGCATAGATCTGGAGTTTCATTAAAATAAAAGAAGTGTGCACTGAGTGGCTCTTAATGGAAAGGTAAACTGAGGTAAGCCCCCTCATTTAGGCGTGGAGCACAATCCATGGAAAGAGGCGAGAAAGTTGCAAGTTCCTTCGGAGGTCATTCCATGTTCTTTTCCATTTCTATGATCGGAATGAGCCTGCAGTGTTAAGCCAGGTATACCTAATTGTAACTTACATATAAAAGTTTAAACTTGATGTATATAAAAGCACAAATCTTTATTGGTGAGATGTGAAGGTAACTGCATATAGCAGCCACTGAGACAGAGGTACAGATTTAGAATAATTGCGCGGGAATGGTTCGCATACAGTTTTGTATCTATGATAGAAACAGTGCAACGGAAGCAGGACTTAAGCTTTAGATTTTTCAAGCTTCTGAAGTTCATCCCAATCAACGTATGCCAGCAATAACAGCTAAATGTATTGGAAGAGTAGATCATGCAAGCCATATTCACATTGATAATTTCATACATGGTCACCAAATTGATTGTGTATGAAAATGAGGATCCAGTAATAGTGTCATCCTAGGTAAAGCACCACCTCTCTAATTTAGGGCCAATCTACATGGAACCCGAGGTTTTAACCACAGTTAGGCTAGTGGTTTGGGGTCACTACCTGCTAAGCGCTCATTCTCCAAAAGAATGAGTATAAAGCACATAATTTATCACCATTAAGCTTAATTAGCTTCTTAATCTATGTTCAGTAGATTCCTGGGGATAAACGGGAATGCTCATCTGAGGACTCGAAAAGGACAGTTTTGGGTCACTTCCTGCCACCTCTGTGATGGATGTGCTCTAATTTCACTCTTTGGTGCTCCAAGGAGAATCATCTCTAACAATGCTATGCTTTCTTTTGTCCTCCAAAGAGTAACTCCTCTTTATTTTCTTACCCAATCTTCTATCTCCCTTATGCTTTTTCAGGTGAATTTTCTCTCTCTCCTCTACTATTTCGGCTGTCAAGCTGTCACACACACACACACACACACACATACACACACACACCCCCTTCACATGTGTTGTCTCTGATATCACTCAAGATCTCCCATCAAGCAATGACTTTACAAACAAGAATGTGACTGCAACAGTCATAACAAATTGTATACATAACTGTCACTCTCGCTTTCATGCTGGCATCTGAAGGAATTTTTATAACACGAGAACAGAAATGTGAAGAAACACTGCTACTTAAACATTTAAAAAGTATCCTTTTCGACAGACACCATTTTTCAGCCAGAGATTATAATGAGAAAAAAACAAAAACAAAAAAATGCAATCATTTGCAGTTCATAACACGGAGAGCTCTTGGCAGAACTGCTAGCTATCCTGTGGTTGATATCGTAAATGATGCAGAAATCGCGTGTCACCTGGGTGATCACCAAGTGTTTCTGAAGTACTTAAAAATCAAGAGAAAACAAAGAAACAAATTATTGGTTTAGTGTTATGGGTTTGTCTCATCCTCAGGAAAACACATTGTTTAAAGTCAGATATTGATTAATAGATCCAGCCCTTCATAGTTAAAGATGATGTTGATTTCTCCTTCAGGCTTATATAAGATAAAATATTAACATTAAGTGTATAAAAGTAAATTTATTGGAAAGAAGTTGAGAGAAATGAAAAGACAAAATAATTTCAAAGCCAAAAAATCAGGATCAATATTACTGAGTAAATATGCTAGCTGGTGGCTAGATTGTTCCTGCATAAAAAAGAAAATCACCAAAGAGTTATGTCAAAACACTTAGTTTTAAAATGTGTTTTGCTGTTACTGAATTATGGACTTTCTTTTCTCTGTGTACACTGGAGTGTGACCAAAAAGCTAGAATTCCACAGCACTTGTAATTACTGTGCATGGTGACTATATTAAAGGATATTTTATATCATTTTCATCATGCCAAAGGTTTTATTCAGTTGCATCCTTACTGTAGGCTTAAAGTCAGACAATGATATAAATAAAATTATAGAGGACAAATCGGATTGGCAGACCCCACACATAGAAGAGGGCTCCCAAGTGCTAAGCTTCCCTGTGTGTACGCTGCAATGTGTAAGTGTGGGAGAGGCTTGATTTAATGTATAAATAGTGATGATCTCCGCATTGCTTGAGGTGAACGATAGTATGAAGGTGAACTAAGAGCCCTGACTTGTCCAGTAACTCAGCTGCTGGAAATCTGGGGACATAACTAGAATGGATGGTCTTGCTCAAAGCTGGAGATCTGAGGAAAAGCCGTATATTTTTCTTGTAATTAAGAACCAGTGAGCAGGGCCCTCCATGTCCCTTCCTAATTACTGAGCTATTATTAGTGGATTCTTCTGATAAGATTTGTGAGCATGTGTGTCTCCATGCAGAGGACAGTGTCTTGTCAAGAACGGGATGAACAGGAAGGAACTGTGCAGCTCCTATCAGGTAGATATAGTAGGACGACTCTCTTCGTCATTTGAAGCAAATGGTGCTACCTTAGTTGCTTGACTGTGCATACAAGACTCTGCGGTTACAGACAAGCACCTAACCTTGACAGCACTGAAGCTACAAGGAGCAAGTTGTCAGAGGTAACTTGATATCACAAGTTATCAAAAAGGAGAAGGAAACATGAGCAACCCAAAATATCCTACTTGCCACACAATCTCGCCTACCCACTTGCCAGTGCTTGGGGGATTCTTCACATTAAATAAGCAGAGGCGATCAGCTTAGCACTACTGTGAGTGTGAATGAGGTACAGGAAGTCTCGAACTTCACACGTGCTGGCTACACACTCCAGTTTTGAAGCAAGCACACGCATAGTCCATGTGCGCGGTCACTGAGCCCAGTTGGGTGCTGGGCTTGAAACAAGATCGGAGGCGCTTGTTGGCTAGAAGCTGTCACTCAGCAGGGGGCCCGCATTGGGCTCGGGCTCCAGCCTGACTGCCGGGCATGCGTGAGGGTCTGGACACTTGTCACTCAAGGAGAGGATTGGAGACCAAACACTCAGAACAAGCCGCTCCTGGAAGTTTAAACACATTGGGAAGTCTAAATGACTTTGTTCTATTTTTGAAATGATATTGAGCACTTAGGGAAAATAAATAAGTAGCAAATGAATAGTTTATCCTCAGAAACGCTGACATTTGTAAACAATGTTCCTTAAGAAAACACATCAGTGGAAAATGACTATAATTGTGTTAAAGAAAATCCCCAGAGTTCCTCTTGAGTATGTTTGGTTTTATTTCTTCTAGAAATTATTGATGTATTCCTTAATTCCAAAAGTAATAAGAAAAAAGAATAATAAGAAGAAATAGGAAAAGAGCAGCTGATATTCCCCCAGTTACCTGTGAATGCCAAGCCTCAGAGCTATAAATAAACAACTAACTGTGTGTAAATCTTCGGACCCTAGCTACTGCCTAGATAAGTAAATGCACAAACAAATACAGAGAACTATCTCAGGGAGCAGATGTTTCTCCAGCCTGACTGTTCCAGAGCCAATCGGCCTCTAAGCCTGCCTTTAGCCGAGCCCATCTTGCAGAGTTCAATGCATATGGAGGTCCCTGGGCCTTCTGTGGCTTTACCAGAGTGACATACGACATGGCCCCAGATGGGGGTGGAGAGCAAGCCACTGTTTACAAAGTGATTTTACATCCCTTTAGATATGCCCATGCAGACATGCACATGTCATGCCTACACA
>NW_004524610.1:7059276-7088526 GCF_000260255.1 Octodon degus
AGGCGTGCACCACCATGCCCAGTCTCAGCTGCCATCTCAGTGTGTCCCAGGGAAGGGGCTGGCTTAGTATACTAGAGACTGAACCGCGGTCACTGTGCCTGCCTAAGCAGGTGCTTTTGTCCCCTGAGCTATCTGGCCAGCCCTAAAAAAACTATTTTATTAGGTAGATAAATATACATATGTGCAAAACCCTTTACCAACTCATTTGCATATATCTGTACAATAAATTGATGAGGTGGCTCTTATATAATATATGCAATTTAAAACATAAGAGGTATGACTACTACTATTTCTGTGTTAACTTGCCAGCCCTGCGGGTCATCAAACCTTCCATTTAACTGACTTAACAACATAGGACATGTTAGTGTTTCACTTCAAAATTCACAGTGTCTTTGTTTGTTGTTATTGGACACTCTTGTGTTTACACTGCCCATTTCTCCTATACACTATTTGTTTGATTTGTACAAGTATGATATACATTCTTAGACCCTTGAGTCCATGAACATTTTTGGCTGTGTATTCTCTTTTAGTGTGTGTAGATAGTCTTTTGCCCTGCTGCTTTTATCCTAAGAACAATATTTTCACTTACCTTTGTGATGCCACACTTTTCCTTGAAATTTCCTTCCTGCTCAACTATTGACAATTCTCCTGCATTTTCATAATATGTTCCTGTTTGTTAATTATTCAACCTTTAATTGCCAAGATTTATGGATATGTGTCATAAAATGGATCTTTACTTAATATATTCAATACATTTAACAAAGTACGGGGGGACACTGGAAGCTCACAATGAATTTACTGTCATTTTTATTTTTCTTTTTCAATCAGGTCAGCTTACAACTCCTTCTTGGTCAAGCACAGTACAAACCCCCTGCACAGAAAGTACACAGTAAAATGAACACTGACCAAAAACAAGCAACTAGACTCTTGATTTTCCATAGCCCGTGGCTGGTCCGTCTGTAACCCTGCTGCACTTGGGCATGATGAGGTGTTCTACTTGAAAACCAGGGATCAATCCGTTTGTCATTTCTCAGGTTGTTTCCTTAAAAGCACTGGCTATACAAGGTGTCTTCTTACTTAAGGAAAATAGACATGAAATAGATCACAGGAATTCTGGGTTATGGAAGGCTAACCTTGTGGTATATTTGTTTTGCTTTTTAAAGTAGGCCCTCTCAAATCCACTGAGATTCCATGTGCTGTCAATCTTTGTGTATTATATCATATCTTCTCAATTTACACAGCCTCGTATCCATCTTCTGTCTCAGAGGATATCACAGTAGTAATAATATCCTAGGTTCTATAATTTATTAAAAATGGGGAACGTGTTTTCTGAGTCCCCTTTCATTGCCAATGTTCTAGAAATGTCAGCTGTTCTGAGACTAAGCCGTGCTATGGTATGCAGATCATGACATTCCAAGTCACTGCACCACACACCCACACACACACACACACACACACACACACACACACCCCACACACACACCCCACACACACATTTCTTCCCTTGGAGTGGCCCTGAGAACCCATGTATTTCTTCACAGCGTTACCACTTCATTGCCAAGCTCCCAGCAATACCTGGTGCCTTCTTGCAAAGCCACCAGTACCTCTGCAGGGTGTTCCTAGTGCAATTCGCTTCTTCCTTGTGCTGGTAGAGTCAGTCAGTCAACAACCGATACGCATTAGAGGAACGTGAAGTGCTGATAATGTAAGATGTTAAAGAGCTCACATTTTCTGCTTTTCAGAAAATGAGGAGGGCCTGCCAGCTAGCTCAGGGAACTGAAGCGCCGGCTTCGGCAGAGCACAGGGACTGGGGTTCAAACCCCGGCACCACAAGCTGTGCCAGCCCTGTCCCCGGAACGTGCTGAGAGAGTGATTGAGACTGGGTGTGGTGGCATGCGCCTGGGAGGCTGAAAACAGGAGGATTACTACGAATCTGATCTGTGCTGGGAGAGCCTATAGACCCTGTACTAAAATGCATAAAAAATAAATACATTTTTAAAAAAGAAAATGAGGGTTTTTTTGCAATGAAGTCATGTTTATGCTTTGTTTGTTGATAGCTTCTAAACTGGGACATAATTTCCTTCTATGTCATATTCACTCAAAAGAATTCTATTTTAGAGCTCTTTATTGTTCTTTGTTGCACATGTTTCTGCAGAAATTTATTGCAAGTTTACTGGAATATTACACACTCACTTGAAGAAGCAAAAAGGCCATGTGACCCAGGATCCATTCTACAGAAGTATTTGTGACTTTGTTATTTTAAGGTAGAATTGAAGATGACCAGAGCTAAAATAAATTGGTGATCAGATGTAGTAGCCTTATCCATTTATTTATTTATTTGGTGCAGGGTCTTGCTATGCAACTCAGACTGGTCGTGATCCTTCTGTCTCAGCCTCCCCAGAGCTGGGATTACAGGCATACCCCACCCACTCCCAGTCTCGGGGGCCTGCTGGTGTGCCCATGGTGGGGCCCACATGGCATGTGGTACCAGGGATCAAACCCTGGTCCTTGTACTTTCTAGGCAAGCATTTAGACCACTGAGTTATCTCCCCAACCCAAGATGTAGACTTCTTTTTGTGATGTCCGGTAGAACATTTGAAAGGTGGAAGAAGTGGAAAATGTCCCATTGTTTCACACATTACCAAAGGCAACTGAACCCCACGTTGATAAAGGAAGGATGTGCAGGCTGCCTTTTTCTCTGCTGTGGGATCTATATACCATTGATTGTAAACAAAATGACCCTTTTAGGGTTCACTATGTCCTCTTGAGTCATGTCTGTACCATGGCATTAAAATCCATTATTAATCTGACTTAAATTGTATGGACATTCAGAATAACTTGCTCTGCAAAGAAATGAAGAATAAACAGAAGAATTAAATACATTGTAAAACTCTGATAATGCCAGATAGCTTGGAATGAACATATACCTGTAGTGTATGGACATCACTGTATAAGGCTTTGTGTAGACATCACAATATATCCTGTGAAAAAGGAAATTGTATAGGAAACACAACTGTCCTTCTCCAAACCTCAAGACCAGAAACACACATGGGAACTTGACTCTCACAGTGGACTATTGGGAATGTAGTTAGAATCCACACATGCTGAGGTAGGGAAGAGGCCAAACTCACCTCCCTGCTGAGCTCTGAGTCATTCCTGGGATTCAGGGCCCCTCCCCAGGCCCTTGTGAGCACCAGCTCAGGAGTGCTGGGTCAGACCACCAGAAAGATGACCGCTGCAGTTCCAAGATCTCCCCTGAATGTTGACTGGCTTCTGGTCTTGATCACCAAGGACTGTGCACTGTGGATACATTCATGTATCCTTAGCTGGTTTATTTTAGAAAATTTACTCTAAATATTTGTTCACTGAAATGGTGGTGCAAGAAGTATCCAAGGACCAACAAAAGTGTATCTCAACCAGGACCCTGTGAAACACACTGGCCCATGTAGTTCTATGTTTGCAACTCCAATGCCCTGAAATAAATCTACCAACAAAAAATACAGTAATCCAACATCTAGCCCTACAGCTTGCATATGTCCTGGAGAAAGCAACTTGCTGATGCCCTGTTACACGGATTGCATTAGCACATGTACATTACAATGTGACATTCTATCAAAAGCTTTCAGATTGCACACCTTCAGCATAGAAAAAAATCATGGATAACTGTCATGTTAAAATCTTATTCTGTCATGATTATAAGTTGAGTAGTAACTGCAAATGACAGCTGAAAAGGGGCTAGAAAAATCCATCCTGACACCTAACTGATGATATTGTTATCTGTATCCTGAATAATTTTACTTATAACAGATATCACTGTGTAAGTTTGTCTTGTAATCTATGTTTTCATTGTAGTGATAGAATAATATTAGAGTGGAATATCGTGTCCTATGCAATTTATATATCTTGATGTTAATATTGCTTTATCAGCTTTCTTTCAAATCACATAATTATTTTCATCTCTATACTGTGAATTTAATTCCCCATGACATGTGGCAAAAATGTATCTTATATGAGTAGTATTTATTGAATTTTATTTTATCATTACTGTGAAGAATCTCTCTTTTTAAAGACACACATGCAGTCTTTTTCTATTCATCATCAATAATTTGCTTTTGTATGTGTGGGTATATCTGTGATCCTCCTTATTCCTGTTCTATCTTGTACTGGACTTATGAAATGCTTAGCTCTCCCATTCATTTTGTAGTGGTTTGGAAACTACCTCTTCTATGCACAGCCCTCCTGGCATTACCCTTAACAAATCTACTGGTGTAACTGTCACGGTTTTCCTCCCAAACATCATAAGGAAGGCAGAATCCATCAGCCCCAGCTGTTGCATGCCACCTCTGTTGTTTTGATTCTTTTCGATGAACTTTTTAACAACTTTGCCACATTACCTCTGCCATTGCCATCTCCTCATTTGCATTAATCAATAAATTGAAAAATGTAATTGTGTTCAACCACTACTAATATTCTGTCTCTCCATTCTGTATTCAGTGCTTTTTCTTCCTACAGTAGACACGTTAGAAGTTTCTTAAGTGAGAATCTGCAAGTGGTAATATGATTTTGTCTAGCAAATATCTTTAATTCTCATTATTTTAAGTGCTAGAGTATAGTGTATATAACTCAGGATCGATAAGGTAAAGCTACATTTATTTGGAACTATGAAGTTTTAGAGATTACCTTGGTCTTGTCATCCACCATTACATGTTCTGTGGTTTTCACTACCTATAACCAGCTGTTGTTCAGAAATATTAGAGATGCTGCAAATAAACAATTCATAAGTTTGAAATTGCAACCATTCTTAATAGTTTGATTAAAGCTCTTATAGAGGATGTAAGTTTCCCATGTGTTCAGAAGATCTGCTCTTTCTATATTACCAACCCATTATTTACTTAGTAACTGCCTTAGTAACCAAATCAACTACCATGGTATTATACTATTTGTGTTCAGGCAGCCAAGTTTTACTTGCTAACAACTCTAAATCACAAGCCTAATGATACTGACGATTTTGGGGTGCTAAAGAGAAGCCAGAAAGTTCTTACAAAAAGCAAAGAGAGAATGTGAAGAACAAATATCTTGAGAAAACAAAATTGAGAACATATTCACCTAGATTTTATTAGTATTGGCCGGGGAGATGGCTCAGTGGAATAAGCGCTTCCCTGGCAAGCGCAAGGGCCTGAGTTCAATCCCTAGTTCCGCAAAAATAAATAAATAAATAAATAAATAAAGATTTTATTAGTATTTTGTTATAATTAGTCTATTCCATTATTAGACCTGTAGATATTTACTGAACCTAAATTATAAATTAAATTTTATCATAGGAATATACATTGTATTTAGGAACAAACATAGTATATTATGTACAGCAGTTAAAGCTCTGTAGGTTCAGGCCTCTACTAGAAGTAGAGGAGAATAAGGAGAGAAATACCAGGGCCTTAGTTTCTTGTTCATTTATTTGGATTCTTAATATATGTTTATTGTTTTAAATATTAGTGCACAGCAAAATAATTTTAATAGGTTATACAAATGTTGAGGTAAATCTTCATTCTTCTCACCAATAATGACATTTCCCATAGAACAGAAGATATGTGAAATCCCCAATTTTGTATTCTTGCTGAAAGATTTATTTGCACTTGAGCTTTGAATCTAAAAATAGTTATAGACACACACTTAAAATATTACTTTCAGGCTACCTGAAGCCAGTAATGTAGAGCACGTGAACTCTCTACCTATGTATTTTGCATTGGTGGGGATGGAAGGGTCTTGTACATGACGGGATAGAGCTCTATGCTGAGGCACTTCCCCACCCCCTAGAACAGGTGTCCTGGAAGTTCTGTTTAATAATTTTAATTCCACTTCAAATTTTTTAAATATTTCTTTGACTTTGTAGCACTATACATACTCAAGACTCCCAAGAGAGAAACGATGCCATCCACACACTCTTATTAAGATATTATATAGATGCCTCGATGACTAATACATGAGAGAAAGTGCAGAATGTGAATGTGACTTGCAGAGATCACACAATACTGGGACACATGGTTGTAATCTGTCTACTGGAGGTAAAGTGAATCATGAGATGAAAATCTTGAGCATTTATTCCACCACTCTGCAAACCAGCTTCACATCAAGCCTATGATCGAACATATGCAAGAGGCAAAAAAGATTGAAGGCTGCTGGCAAAGAATACCAGCCAGTAAAGAGGTAATTCCCAAATGAGAAAGTTGAATTGATTTTTATCACTTCATCAGCTTCCACTCAAAAATATGGAATCTTAAAATAAGACTGAGCTATATGAAATAAATAAAATAATCTGCACATATGTGTTTGTTTACCTGATAAACATAAAGCACAATTCTTAATTGAGTAACATGGAAGACCCAAGTAAAATGAACCAAATGACTGCTTAGTTATTACTAGCCCTGCTTAGAAGCATTTGCTCATTATTCCTACCAGTGCCATGTATGTACACAGATGAATTTTAGTGTAAAAGGTGAAGTCCTCGTCACCTTTGTGTACCACTAATGCTTCTAAGACAACTCTAAGCTTATTAACCTGATGATAAAGGATTCTGTTATGGTTTGTATCTAGATGCCCCCCAAAATCTCAGCAATCATAGGTAGGTCTTTTCAAAGGCAGCTGGATCTAGATTTCTGTGTATGGCAGAAATCAAGGATGTGATTCCAGGATTGATTCAAGGTGCAGTGCTAGGACAAGGGCACCCCACCCTAAGTGGGAGGCCTGGGTAGGACCTAAGGGAGAGGAAGAGTCACTGTTGCTGCTCACTGCCTTCTGCCTGCCATGCCATGAACTATTTCTGCTCTATGATGTCCCTCTGAGCTGCCAACTGCCTGGAAGCCAGCCAGCTATAAACTGAAACCTGTGTATACTCTGAGCCAAATTAACCTTTCCTCCTTTAACTTTGGGTGTCAGATATTTTTGTCTCAGCAACACAATAGCTAAAGGAGACACCTACATCTGCCTCCTGCATCCATCCCACCAGATCACTTACTCACTCCTGTAACAATGGTAGGTAAGTGGGGAATGGAAGTCAGCTAGGTGGCGTCTTCAATTTCACAATCTGATCCCTTGACAAAATATGATTTCACATCTTTCATTACATGACTGGGATATTGTCAGGTCATTACTACCATTCTTCTATTTTCATGATAAAAGTAGCTCATGAACTACAAACACTTTTTCTCCTACCTAATCTGTTACTTAGTGAGCTCGAGGCTGCAGCTTAAAACCTTGATGTATTCTCTGTCCTAACTGTTGTTTACCTCCTGCTTATGGGCTTAATGTGCCTTGTAAACATCACAGCTTGATTAGATTATCAGTTACTTACCTAGAAAAAAATATTTTTATACTGCCAGAAAACTTTTCCTCAATAAATTCTGTTGATTGCCTAACAAAATTGTGCTGCAGACAAGACACAATCACTTCCATTTTCATATTGTCATAATGTTACTATCTTATAAACAACATAGCCTTAAAAGCATATTTATTTAACTATGAAAGTATTCTCTATGACAAGGATAAGCTTTTGTATCAGTAGCAGAAAAGTTGCATGCAAAGAAGATGACTTCATGAAAATGGCCTTTATTACTTTCAAAAGAAAAGAATTAATAAAACCCTAAAATATGTGAAGTTTTCCTAAAAAATTTTCTTCCACCCTCCATTCTGGGAAAGACTTCTTTGAAAATAAACTTACAAATAGAGATATTCATTGATTGTCTATTGATATTCTCTCTTTTCAAAATCATAAGCCATCCTTCTGTCACAGGTGTGAAATCCTTACCACTGAGCTCAGTGTAATATCTGATGCTGTTTGTCTCCCAATAATTCAGAATTGGATTAAGAGTCCCTATTTAATCCACACTCCCCAGATGGCACAAGAACTGGAATCCTTACTCTGAGGCAAATGAATTTTGCTCTAAATATTTTTCAAAAGAGTGCCAGTTCCAGCTTGATGTGCCTTTGTAATTCCCGTGGTATGCTGTACAGTGAGAGAACAGGAAACTCTAACAGCTAAGGCACTGAAAACAGAAGCACATAATGCGCTGTTAGGCTGCACTCGCAGGGGCTGGAAACATTTTCAAAATGCAGCACTTCTATCTTCAAATGGTGGTGCTCAGTTATCATAAAGATCACCTGCCCTTGGCCTCATTTTGGATTAATTGGGACAGGTTCATCTACTTTGCTGTTGTTCCTTTGATTTGGGGTGGAACTGGGATCTGTGCTGTTCCTCATCCATCACATCCTGCGACCTTGAACAAAGACTGAGCTCCCTTCTCAGGAGAGAGGCTGAAAATGAGAATTAAAATAGGCTTCTCAGCAGAGACTACAGCAACACGTAATAAGACAGGGAGAAAAGATCCCATCCCGGCATCATCCTGACATATTTCTCCAAATAATATATAGAGTCAAAAAGAGAATTCATTTAAACTCAGGGTATAAAATGAAGCAAATCAGTAATACATGTTAAAGCTGCTAAAAATAGATTAAAACTATCTATGAAGTTTTTAGTGAAGATCGGCAATGTGAATTTTTTTCTTCCAATTCTCAAAGTTTGAAACATTTTAATGTGTAAGTATTTTTTCCTTCAAAAAAAGATTTCTACCATTAGCAGAAGTTGTGGATATTAACACACTTTCCATTACTATAAAATTTTTAAATTAAAAATGAGATATTTCTATGTAGCCACACTACGGGCTGCCGTTATAATAATAACGGCAGAAAGAACAGAACTAAATTGTGATACAACAACAATACTTAATACAAAAGACTCAAGATTCGTTTCCCTGTTATCACAGGATTGAGGAAAATTCCACGATCCCAAACCAGCATTACAAAGCACATAGAAAGGCTGGCTACACTGTTTCCTCATAATTAACAATTCACAGCCCATACCAGAACACACACTGAACATCAGGCAAATTCGGTCTGCTTCCAGAACTTCCCAAGAAAAATTACGAATAAGATTTTGTAAGTTTGACACATTTGAGTCTCAAGAGCACTTGAAATAATTCAGAACTATAAAATTTGTAGTCTGAATATGTTTTTAAAGCATCTCTATGTTATATGGTTGGTTGTAACGTTATTTAATATCACTCTCGCACAAGGTTATTATCTTCCACTACAGGCATGTTTCAGTGTTCCCCTTCTGTTTGCATTATTCCTTTCCCTATTAACACACATTAATTCTACCCCCTAGTGGGGCTCAACGCGACCTTCCCCATGTACAGACCATGCACACTAATGACATCCATCTGTCCCTCTTCCCTGTGTCTGCCGTGCTTCCCCAAACAACAGTAGGACTTACAGCTCGCCAGATTCGGTGCAATTGTCTCTCTACAAGTGGTTCCATTTATAAGCAAAAGATATTCAAAGCTCCCTAAAAAGGCCACACAGGCAAGTGCAGTGATCCACACTTGTAAAATTGTTGCCTTTGGATTAATATTTAGAATAGTCAATCTTACACAGAATGATTATTATTAACAAAATTATCCATAAAGAAAGAGCACATTCTTAATATTTGACACCAATCAGATACTAAACTACACTGGTATGTGGGACCATCTGCCAGTCCACCAGATCCTCACGCCAGCCAGCACCCAGGCCTGGCTTGTGAGTGGAACATCCTCCGTCAGACAGGCCCAGTGTGGAACCCTGTGGCAGAACTCCCTGCAGAGAGGCTACAGGCAAGACCCACCCAGCTGATCCAGGGACAGAACATCTTGCCAGAGTGGAACAGAGGGTTCACTTCCAAGGGCTGCAGCAGGAAGAAGTGGAGCACAGCAGACAGACACAAGCCACACCCACCTGGACAAATTTGAACTTGATAGATCCAGACCTGGTGCTAAGGTAATAACTCTAAGCTCTACACCAAAGGTCAGAAGGCAGCATTATATAAAATGACAAAGAGAAGGAGAAAAATGCATTCTCAGGCTCCAAACCCACCCAGAACAAATGCAGGAGACACTAGCATAGAAGAAATTGGAAATCGCACACCTGAAATCTCTGAAATAATAGCATCTGAAATTAAAAAAAAAAAAAACTTCAGAAAGGTATAGAGGAAATCAGATCAGAAATAACTTCTGAAGTAAAAAAAAAAAAGAAATGATAACTATAATGAAAAAATTACTAAATGGCTCTAAAGAAGACACTTCTAAAAAATAGAGGAGAATATAAAAATGATGGAATCGTTGAATGAGCAATATAGGAAAGAAATAGATCACACGAAGCAGATTCAAAGTGATATACAAGAAATTAAAGCCTCAATCACAAGCTGGCAAAACCATTTCAATGAAAGTAAAAATAGACTTTCAGACCTTGAAGACACCATTGCAGCTACTGACAAGGGAAGAAAAGATCTCTTAAAAACAACTAAGATTCAGGAAAAAATAATTCAACATCTACAAGATGTTGTAAAGATGAACAAAATAAGATGAATAGGCATCAGTGATAAAGGAGGAGTCAATACTAATGATACAAAAAGAATATGGGCAGAAATAATAGCAGAAAACTTCCCAAATATGGGGAAACAACCTGACTTTCAGGTAACTGAAGCATATAGAACTCCAAATAGCATCAGCCTAATTAAAAGCACACCCAGGCATATAATAATCAAAATCCCAGAAATTCAGCACAGGAACAGTATACTAAAAGGTGCTAGAGAAAAGAAACAGATCACATTTAAAGGAAAACCCATCAGAACTATGGTAGATTGCTCTTCACCAACCATCAAGTCAAGAAGAGCAGGGAGCAAACCACTACAAGTTTTGAAAGACAACAAAACCCAACCCAGACTGATATATCCTGCAAAACTCTCTTTCAAGTTTAATGGAGACGGGAAATACTTCCATGACAAAGAACAACTAAAGAATTTCATAACGACAAAGCCAAGCCTACACAGACTACTAAAAGATATTCTAGAGAGGAATAAAAGTGACCACAACTCCATAAATGAGGATGGAAATAACCCACCAAAATAGGGGAAGCAGTTAAAGACAGGAGAAAAAGAGGCATGCAACAGCAGTCTTTCAATTACTCTTTTGTGTACAGCAGCAAGATATTCCCATCAGCATACTCTACTAAGGGACTGCTCCTGCACCCTGTGAGTCATGATTCTGTCCGGGTCTACAGGGTGGATATCAAGGAAGCAACAGTAGCTCAGTCCCACAAGTGACACCCGGCCACCAGTAAGCAGCATGGACACTGTCCACGTCCACCACACGCTAGAACGTTGTGCGATATCCTATCCCCAAACCGTTAGAAGTGCTGGTCATATATTTGCCATGCCAGTATTTTTGTTGTTTCATTCTTAGTAATCCCTTATTATCATGCAAACTTTTTCTTAGTTGATATTTTTGTATATATATTAACCTATTCAAATATTGTGTGAATTATCTGAATTGATCACAGATTTGTACATATGATACACTACATTCTGGCCTCTTAGTTGGACTCAGTAAATTTTAATTTTTGACTATTGTTTTGAAACATTTAATTTATTTTGAATTAATTACTATTCAATTAATTTTCTAAATATTATTTAATTTCAATTTTCACGTTATGTACACTGTATCTTTGACTTACAATCTTCTTATAAGACATGGTGTGATATTTTCTCCTAGTATTAGAAACTTTAAAAAGTATATTTGAATTTTCCATTGAATTGGTATTAGTTCTTCCTTGTTGTTTACACACACACACACATACACACACACACACACACACACACACACAAGTATATATATGAAAAAATATATATGTGACCTGACAAGATTGATAGTGTTTTGTGGAAATCTCCGATGACCTCTTAAATGGGTTCGTCTAGTACAATTATATTTTACATAGTCCTGCATGACTACTATTTTGAGAGCTCTTTATTCTTTATCCAGGACCACACAGCAACTTCTCTTGCCCTCTGGATTATGGTCTTTGTTGTTTTCTATGCGCTACATCTGGAGGTATTAGAATATTTTGAGTTTGTACATGAAAAATATTTTACTTTTTATTTTCAAAGGTATGTTTGCTGAGTATAAAATTCAGTGAGGACAGATTTTTTTTTCTTTTCCAGTCCTTTGAATAAATGAGTCTAGTTTCTTACTCACTTGCTCTTTTTTTCTAATGTGGAATAAGATGCTATTTAATTTTGTTCTTCCATAGCTAATTTTTTCTATGTATATACTTTAATGATTTTTTTCTTTACAATTACTTTTGGACAATTTTATTTTTGTACATCTTGGTATGATTTTATTCATATTTCTTGTGCAAAAGGTTCATTTTTCTTGGAAATGTGGTGTTATAATTTTAACTAAATTCAGAAGTTTTAAATCTTTCAATTTTTATTGCCTACTTCCTTCTACTTTGAGAATTATAATTATATGAATATAAGTTTCTTAATTTTGGCACCAAGTGAACTCTTACATGACTGATCTGTAAATTCTTTCTTCATTTTTATTTTAGACAATTTTTATTGCTATAGTCATTTAAGATTATAAATAATTATTTTACAATGTGCAATCTGTTATTAATCTCATGTATTCACTTCAGAAATATTTTTCTAAAATTTACTGTGTCTACATTTTATATCTTTCACATTTCAATATTTGTCTACAATTTTTAATTTGCTACATGTACAATTATTATTGATTAAAAAACACTATACTGATTATGATAGTCATGCTTTATGCATTTAAACAAATAATTTTCCAGTGAAACATAATACTAGAAATTTGACTAATCACAACTCCCAGTTAACTCCAAATTAACTAGTATTCCACTTAACTGCTCCCCCACTGCTCACCTTAGGGAATTTATTTCTCCTGTTTCGGCTTCAGTCTTTGCATGTTTAAGCTTGCGGTAATAAAAAGTGCTCATCATCAGGCCCTTATGAAAAACAAATGTAAAATTCCTTTGGGAAAAAGTGACATTGAAAGATTTTTGCTACAAAATAAGTGATCAATAAAGATAATTTTATATTTTGGACTTTAGTTTGAGACCCACATTAAATGTCAGGGACATGTCTTATGAATCCAATGTGTAGACATTGCATACCCCAATATTGGTAAAGTAAACAAAATATTGTTATAGGAAAAAACTAAAAAATATTTCATAAAAATAGTAGAATCACAATAGTTCATGCATTGTATACTATTTTCTTTAAAGTATTTATTCAGAGTAAAAGATATGAGTATAAAAATTTCTCCCATTGATAATAACACAAAACTTCTTTTAAAATGAAGAGACACTAATAGTATAAATAAATGACTTGTAGGTTTTCCCTTTTCTTCTCTATCCTTTCCCTTTTCCCCCATTCTAGCTTCTTTTTTCTTTTGCACAATTTATTTTCATTTCAGTATATCTATTGTACATGTTTGATGTTATTTATTCTTTCAGTTTCTCAAACTAGGGAGATAATAGGATACTTACTCATGTGAGTCTGATTTATTTCATTTATGAATACGATCTCAAGTTGCATCCATTTATTTATAGGATTCTCAATTTATCCTTCTTTATAGCTGAGTAGTACTCCACGGTATGAAAATACTACACCTTAATTACCCAGTCTTTATTTGATTGCATCTGGTTTATTTCCAAGCTTTAGCTGTGACACATTGTTCAGCTATAAACATTGATTAATTTGGGGGTCCTGACTTTGTTCCAGTCTTTCATATGTGCTAGATATAAGTTCTTTGTCTGAGGGACAACTAGATATATTCTTTTCACATTCTGCGGGTTATATTTTCACTCTGCTGGTAATCTCTTTTTTTATGCAGAAGCTTTTTAGTAAGATGAGAGCCCGTTTGTTATTCTTCATAGTGTTGTCAGTTTGCTCTGGGTTTAACTAAGATGTCTCTGCCTTCACCTATAACTTCAAGATTTCTATCTGTTTTCTCTTTCAATATATTTAATGTTTCTGTTTTAATATTTAGATCTTTGATCCATTTTGACTTTGGTTTAATGCATGATGATAGGCGCTATCATAGTTTTAGTCTTCAGCATATAGAAAACCAGTTTTTCCAGCAACATTTATTAAAGATACTATCTTTCTTCCAGTGAACATATTGATAAAACATGTTTTTCAAACATAAGGTGGCTGAGTGTGCTTGGAGTTGTGTCTGTATCTTCTCATCGGTTCTATTGATCGAAAGGTCTGGTTTGATTTCTGTTTTTCCTGTATCACCATGTTTTGGGTTTTTGTTGTTGTTTTTATCACAGTGGCTCTGTAATATAATTTCAAGTCAGGGACTGTGATGTCTCCTGCCTTTCCATTGTTGCTTACGATTGGTTTTGCTATTCTAAGTCACTTTAGTTTCCAAATGAATTTTAAGAAGGCTTTCTCTAGTCCTGTGAGGTATGCTATTGGTGTTTTGATCAGGATTGCATTAAATCTGTCTCACAGTTTTGGGAGTATGGCCGCTTTCACTATGTTGGTTCTTCCTATACATGAGCAAGGGATAGCTTTCCCTTTTCTGATGTCTTCTTCAATCCCTTTTTCACAGTACTACATGCAAACTATTTTATATTCTTTAATGCCTCAAGAGACTTTTCATCATATATTTAACCATAGCAGTACTTTCTGGATTTATGTCCAAGTTAATCAAAATTTAAACAGACCAAGTTAATTAAAATATAAATATCAACCAACAGAAATTTAACCATCACAAAATTCTAATATTTTGATTTAGAACATTTCTCAAATATGAACATTAACTATAATAATAAAATAAAAATCAGATTAACATAAATACTATTATTTATGTTAATAATAATAATTTATGTTCCAGAATTTAGAAAATAATAATAAAAATATGAATTAATCAATTTAGTAAGCAGTTATGTACCAAGAATTTTGTAAAGGGTTTTATATGTATAATTTCATTTAATTTACCCAATCATTCTCCCTTTATTTCAGAGGAAAATCATTCTAGATATTTTGGTACTACCACTTAGGAAGAATTTTTATGCTGATTAATTTAACAAATATTTATGGAAATCCTGGCGTTTGATACATCCCCAGTAAGATGTCAACACAGGATGGAACTGACATGCCCAGCATTAAAAGTATAGCCCACGGCATTGAGGATATCAGGGTTATTGTATCTCGCAGTTGTAATGCTCGATGCAGGCTAATGATCCTACCCCAGGCTCACATCTCTAAATTTATATTGAAAGATGTTTGGAAAATAGAACTGGCTTTCCCTAAGTTGTTTTAGTACAGATTACATAAAACTTCTATGACACAGTCACGGCTCACCTTTCTCTTCTCCGTAGGCTCAGTGGAAGCACGTGCATTTCTACTCTCAATCTAGGAAGCTTCCAACGTGGAACAGAGATAAGGCAGCCGCACTGAGGACCGACATTTCACCTGTGTTTCTACCAGATGCTGAACACAGCATCAGAAACACTGCTCAGTGCATCTACTGTGGGTCAAAGGGAAGTTGCAGGCTTGCATCTTGAACCAAGTCACAATTGTCAAGTTACAAACAAATATGTTGACATTTTTAACTCAACTCAGATAAGATCAAAAAGTTTCACAGCAGAGGTGCAGAGAGTATAGCTGAAATTCCTAGAAACGATGACACATGTTTCTTTAGTTTGAATGTTTTCAGCTACAGTTATGAAAAAGTTGAAGGCAGTGTGCTCTCTGTGTCAAAACATTGATTTAGCCTAAGTATAGCAACACAACTCTCCGGCCACCCACATGTGAACTCCAGGGTCAGCACTGCCTGTCGCCTATGAACTGGGCCTCTGCAATCTTTGATCGCTCACTGCAGCAGCCTGATGCGCTCTGGGCCTCTCTGAATAGTGGACAGACTTTTCCCTCATCTTGGCCATTTCTCAGAGTAACTGTTGCTTGCAAAGTGTTTCCTTAGGTGATTCCTTTCTTTTTTATAATGAGGGAATGTGCAGTGTTATGGTGTTACAAAGTCATAACATTTGGGCAATAATTTTTCACACACAAAGGTAAAAAAATAAAACTAGTCCATGAGAAATAACTCTGCATAGCAGGGTTCTCTTTTTCAAAATAGTTAAGATTTTCTTGGTAAAATCTATGTCATCATAGACCATAGTCAATATAACCATATGACTCTTTATAGAAAGAAATCAAATTATCTCCTACACGTAGTTAAAAATACATAATCTTAATCACATTATTGATAATACACTCTTCTGCTTGGGAATTTGGATTCTTTCCTCCAAGCTCAGATGGTGAATTTTCCCATTGCTGCCAAAGTATAAAGATATGTGTGTCTCTGTGTGTGAACACATGTGTTTAATCTGCATATATTCACAAAGTGGCATAATCTCTCGGACTTTAAATCATGATATTTTTATCCAGCATTACTCTGGCATCTCTACACATAACACACATTTGTTACACTTCATTTTAATAGTGTCACATAAAAAAATCCTGCAGTACATGCTATGTATATTATCTACTGATAAGTGTGTTTCAAATTGAATCATGTTTCTTGTAAAGCAAAGTCTGCACTCTACTGATACTCCCAAGGGAACCCTCCTTACACATGTCATTTGGTGGTATTCCAGAGAGAGTGTTTTCACAGGGAGGGCCCCAAAGATTCACCATAGCACACACTACAGTCTTAACTAGAACAAGAGAAATGATGGTCTTTCTTCACCTCTAGTCGCTGGCTCTGCTGAGGCCCAGCATTGCATGCTGACTGAGTGTCACACTCGGTCAACTTTTCTTCTCACCTGAAGTTTGCAGCCCCCTTCCGTTGTGGTCCTGGAAACTCATTTGCATCTCCCTCGGGTCAGACCTGGAAAGGCTGAGGGATCCCATGAGCAGGGTCTGCAGGAGTCCCGATAAGAGATGGTGGAAGGGATGGCACATGAGGGAGATGGAGGTCAAGGGGTCCCGGAGGTCAAGGGAGCCTGGGTCATCTGGGAATGGTGATTAGGAGAGATCCATATATTGAACGCATGAAGAGAAACAAGACCTTTCCTCCAATTAGAAAACAGTCATGTGAATGGCTATTCTATTTGTAATTAAAGAAATAGAAATTTGCTAAGATTCCTACTTGAAAGAACTGAAAATGTTCTCCAGAGCTTATGCAAATAGACTTACATTTTCAATTGTTAGTGTGATATCCCTGTGATAGGGAGGACCCAAATATTAAAAAAAAAAAAAAAAGGATCCATCTCTTGCAAAAATCTGTCAATTAAATTCATTTAAACTCCCTCTTTTACTTTGTTAAACTCATATTTTTCTCTTTCTTTTTTCAAAATAGAGATTGGTGAAGGCAGCCCAAGGGTCAAAAATTTGGTCTGCAGTTTGCTTTTGTAAATAAAGTTTTATTGGAACACAGCTCCAGCTATTCATTTCTCCGTTGTCTACAGCTTCTCTTAAGCCCCAAGGTCAGAGTAGTTGTGACAAAGACCGAGTGACCTATGATGTCTGGAGTATTTATGACCTCGCCTTCTGCAGCAAGGCTCGCTGCCTCCCGGGCTGAGATTATTCTTTACCTTTGCGCTGCTTTTGCCACCTGTGATGAGGTCATTTGTATCATTCCCTTCAAATAAAGTTTGATGTATTTTTGTTTTTGGAATTTGGCCTTCTGCACAGGGCCTCAAAACACTGTATTCCAAATATAAAATAACCAACTAGGCTTTTGAAAAATATATTCTAACTTTTCTTCTCATATCTAATTTTTGAGATCTCATATAAGTATGATTTCAGTCTACTGTTTCTTCAGTTATGATTTTGATGTACTCTTTTTTTAAAAAAACATACCTGATTAGTAACTCTGGTGTATTAAAGGTAAATATCACCCCAAGATGATTTCCTGCATAACTCACAAGACATACTCCATCTCAATGCACCAGCTGTGTTATTAAATTAGTTAAAAAATATTCATACATTACAGTGTGTGCTGATTCTACATACTGAAGAATAAATTAAAATGATTCATCTCAGAAGTAATATTTAAGCATTGATACAATGTTCTGAGAGACTGCTCCCCGCACACATCATCTAATAATCTATAGAATATTAGATTCGAGAACTAAGTGCGAACTTTTTTCAGTAATTTAAGTATAATACCTAGACATAAGTAAGCTCACGCATGTTTTTTTTTTTTTTTTTTTTTTTTTCATATTATGCCCTTGCTTTTGTAAGGGCAGTTTGAGTTTGTGAAGGGAAAACTAATCAAGTTAAAGCATGTATTTGACAATGCTTAATGAACATGTAAATTTACTGCCATTCAATTCTTCTACCTAGTGTGATTTTCTTAAGAAAAATAGATCTAAAAGTATATTTCACTAGTTAAGATGGTCTGTAGGCAGTTATAAAGGTAGTCAATTTCTTTCCATCCTTTCAATATGTATACAGCATCTGAATGAGCAGAAAAATAAATTAGAAATTTTGGCTGTCCTGTCATTGCCACATTTATCAAATTAAACTCTATTACATGAGCCATAGTTCACTAATAGCCTATCAGAAGACCTGTAATAGACATCTAAGAATCCCATAATCTCTGAAAAGGAAATATTTCCAAGAGAGCAAATTATAATAATTTCTGGGCAAAAAAAATCTGATGACTTTATTCCTTTGTGAATGACTTGTTTAGCATTAAGTTCAGGAACACACAGTGATGATTTCTGGGGCGAGGGAGATAGCTCAGTAGAATAAGCACTTACCTGGCAAGCACAATGTCCTGAGTTCAATCCCCAGTACCACACACACACACACACGAAAGATGATTTCCAATATGTTAAAATGTGAAGCGACATCCTGTGTTCAAACCCCACACAGCAGGTGATGTGCAGGTAGCTGATGCTCAGGAAACATTTGCAGAATGGAGGCTGATGATAAGAAGGCACTGCAAAGCCAGCGGCAGAGTCTACGTGCACAGCATAGACTGGCTTGGGAACATAGACGGGAGGCCCTCTGCAGGCATGCAAGAGTGTAAAAGCCAGAGGACGTGCCCCATGCAGATGGGGACTGGGGTCGCACGCAGGGCACGGCCTGGACAGTGATTGTGGCCTGAGTGCACCTCAGGGGGCTTGGGCTAGCATCAGGGTTCCTTGAGGTCAAATGAGAGAGAAGGAGAAAATAGAGGAAGGGAAGACAAAAATTGAGAATGATTTTTGCCTACCAGATTATAAAGGATCCTTTGCTATTTTTTAAGAACTAGAACATTTTATATCAGGTTCATTGGAGATTTTAGTCTCTTAGATTACTGAATCTGAAGGATACACACGCATATGCATATTCATCCACACATATCTGCATATATACTGCAGAGAGAGAAGGTGTGTCTGACCCCAGCGCATAAATCAAGCTCGTTCAGTGGGGCCGGTGGCACTGTGGGCCTCAGAACTTCACACCCCCTGTGCCCTGCTGGGAACGTCAGACTCATGGGAATAGAGACCAATAGGACTTACGTTCTTGTTGGACCTTAGAAGAGCAAAAGTCCTCTGCACAACTTTAATACGATGGCCTAGACATCATGAATTTCTGTCATCCCAGGTTGATGAAAACAATTTGTAGTAAAGAAGCCCAGGGATTGATTACTTGAATGATGGGTCAGGTTTACATTTGGAGACATCTTCCTAAAAAATCCCCAGTGATTGTTTCTGGCAATGCTCAGTGGAATTTAAGGATTTCATTAAAGGAGAGGAAAGCTTTTTAGAAATCTGATGGGGTAAAGGTAGCCAGATGGGAGAGGTTTCTACTGTACAGTCAGAAGGAAAGTTCCTAAGTAGGTCTTCTTTTATGAGTGGATCTCAAAGAAACTACAAATTTATTTTGAAACTTGAAAAGCACTGCACTATTGAGTAAAATAATACAGGTAGTAGTTCCTTGATGTAAGTATAATTTAGGGCTTTGAATTTACTTGTTAGCCCCTTTTTATTGTGTCAGTCATATATTGAAGGTGTTGTGTGTCAATTTCACTACTGTCTGCTTAAGTGGCACTCATAAAAATGGAGCTCTGTGGCACTCATACCTGAGGCTGGGTGACATCTGAGGTGACGAACCACAAGCATGTGGAACCTGCTGAGTAGGTGGCTTTCATTTCCGTTCTGCTGAACGGTGTGTAAAATCATGGAAAAGCCAAAAGAAGAAATGAAGTCTGAAAGTCCTGGTGTTCAAAATGAACAACTGCAGAAGAAATTATATAGAGAAGTGCTATGGTTGGTGTCCTGGTATCCCCACAAATTCTCATGCAGTCTTGGGGCACACTTCTAGGTTTTGTGATTAATTCATGATCTAGTGCTGGGATTATGGGTGTGAGTACTACTGGGATTATGGGTGTGAGTGCTGCTGGGATTATGGGTGTGAGTGCTGCTGGGATTATGGGTGTGAGTGCTATACCCAGCCTGGGGCAGATAGTCTGAATACAATGTGAGAGATACAGACTTGCCTTACTGCTACTCCTTCGATTTGCTCTTGCCATTTTGCTGTTTTCCACCACCATGAATGGTTGCCAGCCAAGTATGCACTGAAGCCTATACTAACTGTGAGCTAAATAAACCTTCCCTGCCCTAATTTTGGGTGTCAGTGTTTTGTCCCAGCAATGAGAGAAGAGTAACAGAGACAAGAAGTAAAAGACCATCCACAGGTGCTAAGCAATCGGAGGGCTTCCCAGCTCTATCAGTGTATGAATGTATACAAGAAAATGTCCAATGCAGTTTTGTTGTCCCTCTAAATCGCTGCAAGGTGTCTATGGAAGTCGAAGTATAGTGCAGTATCAGTAAGGTGTGATTGAAACATAGAGCGAATGTTTAAATTTTAAAAATGTACTTTAGTAAAAGATGCACTGCCATTAATGTCCCATGAAACGGCCTTTGAACACACTTATCCCGTCACTCCTACTGCTGTGTGACACAGTCTAGAAGGCTTCTTTCATTGATGACTTTATGAGGGGTGATCAAAAAATGGTGAATGTCAGTGCTGGGCAACACGTCATGGAAAAGTGGCTCGTAGAAGCACTCACAGGTGTCCTCACCACATTCTCGGCTGGATCTGGCACCGTGTGGCTTGTGGCTCACCTCCATGGAAAACATGGCCATGAGAGGTAGGTGCTGGCAATGGATTCAGGGTATCAAAGAAACCAGAGCGGCACAATAAGGACTCTCATGAAAGAGCACGTGCAGAGCTGCTTCAGCACGTGCCAAGAACCGGGGGAAAAGGGGTTCGCAGTGAGGGGACGTGTTTTCAGAGAAATTAATCACAAAGCATTTTTATTGTACTTTTTAAAAAATCTACTATATTTTTGATCTCACTGTACTTTTGCTTAGAGCTATATATGGGGAAAATATAATCTTCACCCATTCAACGTGGTAGTGCCAAAATTCCTGCTGAAAGTTCCATTTCATTTTTGAAAGTGATATTCGGAGTTTTTTTCTACTAAAGTGTGACTTACTGCTGGCACTTTGGTGCCTATGCCGCAGCAGGCTATTATCACTTTCAGAAACAGCTAGTGCCTTTAAAAAAGAAAAAGCAAACAAGATGTTTAAGCTTGAAAAATCTACCAAAAACTGAAGAGGTTTTCTTCCAAAGGGTCGATGCAAATGCTTACAAGACCTTCCCTCGGCCCGCACGGCCCATGGTTCTGTGAAAGATCAGGGAGTGGCCGGCCAGCGGAGAGGAGTTCCCAGGCGCTGGGGGCCGCGATCCAGTGCTGCAGCGAGCCCGGGGGCGGTTTGGCTTTTTCAGCATGACAGGTGGTGCCAGAGATAATTCTAACCAGATTACAGTGAGCTGTGGTTTGGATTCCAAGACTTTTTTGCTACTTGCCTTGAATGGAGTATGTCTGCATGTACTTTAAAATTCATTTCATTCCCAAAAGCATTGGAAGGTTTTTGTGAGGGCTCTGATGGGGTACTTACTTTTTTTTTTTCCTTCCAAAGTAAGTAAATAAATAAATCTTTGAAAACCTTAAAGCACTGAATTTGCAAGGGCTTCTCAGACATTATGCGGAGATAGCTCTTGCAATGCCTGAATAGGATGCCTGTAAATAGCTTCCATGTAGCAGAGTGTGTGTGTGTGTGTGTGTGTGTGTGTGTGTGTGTGTGTAAAAGATGAGGGGAAAGCAACTGCTCATTCTTGGACTTCAAAACAAAGTCCCGCTTAATTGGGTAGATACAAAACCATGTTTTCACAGAGGAAACTCTCTTTGGCGTTTACATCTTAGAAGAAAAAATATTTTTCTAAGCTAAGCTTTGACTAGCATCCGTCTGTTGGTGAAATTCTGAGTCCTTTGAATCTCCTAGACAAGGCTTGCTATCCTTTCAGAAGCTTCGGATCAAGGAAAACTCAAAATTTCTCAGACACTAGGTTTAGAAACTAATTAAACATAGGTGTTCGGACTTTAAAGTGACCAGGGAAGAGTTTCCCTTCCTAAAGCAGGGCTACATCCCCTGCGATGACGGCGGAAGCGTGAGCGCAGACAGCGCCGAGTCATCCGCATTTGTGCTTAGCCGTGGTCGCTCGTGCCTTACTCACTGCATTCTAAGCACATCGGATGTGTGACCAGGATCCCTGCAGCGATGTGCGCAGGGACCGCGACACCAAGGCCCAGGAAGCCCAGCCCCACGACTCAGCAGGTGGTGTCCCCCAGAGGTGCATGTCGGGCACCTTTGCCTACCACAGATGTTTCTCCAGGCCCAGCGCCCCCGTGCTGACCCACCAGACTCCACCCCTAATCAGAGTGTCACCTTCACCAGCACCAAGCCCCAACCTTACCCCTAGTGGGTCACATTGAAGGAAAATAGTGAGAGCTGTTCCGCTCTGCATTTTTTTTTTTTTTCAGCCAGAAATCCCAAAGTACTTAAAATGCATCACTTGTAAAGATTTCTCAAGGGGTGATGGATTTAACCCAGTCCTTAACCAGAGTAAGGAGAACAGAAAAGGCATGGTGAGGGGCTGGAGAGATAGGTCAGAGGCATAAGCACCTACCTGGCAAGCATGAGGACCTGAGTTCGATCCCCAGGCCCTCATGCCATGAGGTCTTGGCCCAGGATGCAGGCACCCACCATGTGATCCCGGAACTGGGCATGGTGGCACACTCCTGTAATCCCAGCACTTGGGAGTTTGAGCCAGAAGGATCTCTGTGATTTCGACAGCAACCCAGAGACTCCAAAAGTGAGTACAAGGCCAGCTAGAACTGTATAGTGAGACCCTGTCTCAAAAAAAGGGGGAGCAGAGGGGAGGGAAAGGGAAGGGAAAGGAGGGGAAGGGAGGGGAAGGGCGGGGCCTCACTCCGCAAATTCAAGCCAGCAAGTGAACTTGTGTCTCAGCTGAACTCTGCTGATGCCCTTGCAGGATCCCACAGCACTTCTGCTCAGTTCTGAGGGAATCGTACTGCCTGAACACCAGAAGGAGCTCTTGGTCCCCTTAAAGCTTACAGGGCCAGACCTCCTTCTGGGGGCACCCCACCCCCAAGTCCTCACGGCTTTCTGTATAGGAGCAAGGCTGGATGAAGCAGAGCCTGTGTGCACTCTTATTTGGCTGATGTGTGGGAAAGACACTCAGCTCAGAGTGCTGTCCAGGGCTGCAAAGTCCCTTAACAGGACCCTGTGTGGTGAGGAGCACAGGACAAGGGAGGTCATGGGTTAGGCCACATCTGCACCAGGACAGGGAGCAGGACTCCACCATGGCAAAAGAGGGCAGGTGGGAGGGCAGTGCGCACCAAGGCACCCAGCTTTCCTCTGAGAAACTGTTCAGCTCCGCTCTGCTGCTCTTCTAAGGAAAACACAAAGATCTGTTTCTTTGAAGCCAGTAAGCTAGAATGTTCTGCATCAACAAGTATAAGAAAAGGGCACCGGAAAGAAGAGTATTTGATGTGAGCTGCATTTCAGAAAACAATACTTTAAAATGCCTCTCTGTCAAGTAAAAACTCTAGGGCGCATTCAGCTTGCACACCTTTCTCTGATGACATTTGTCTTGTCAGCATCTGGGATGAAGCCAAGGGAAGACTGGGCTGCATTCTCAAGCCTTCCACAGATGTCTGCCTTTTAATATTTTATGTTTAGATAGAGCCTTGCTAGAAGTTGCCCAAGCTGGGTTTGAACTTAGGTCACACTGCCTCTGCTTCCAGAGCAACTAGGATTGCAGGAATGCTGCAATGATCTCGGCTCTCAAATTCTTACACTATAGGAACCCCGGCTCCTGGGAGAAACACTGAGCCCAGAGATCCTGGGGAAGCCAGAAGGTAAAGAAGAGGTAAGCCACGCACAGGCCTGCACGTGACACTGAGGATCTAGGAACCCAAAATGACCAGAGCTGAAATGATCTGACCAGCAAAGTAAGAAACAGAGTATTTCATTTTAAACACAAATATGTAGTAATTATCTGAAAATCTGAAGTGATGTACATGAATGATACAATCAGTAAACAGAGGAGAATATGCAAACTTCCTCTGAGAAAATTTCCAATTTATAAAGACATTGTTTCCTTTTGGATGTAAAGCACAGCTCTCTGTTCCCTAAGTGTGGGCTGCCCACGGCGCACCGTTGTGAGGAGGAGAACACAGAGATACGGAACAGGCTGCTTTCCATTGGAGAAATCTGACCAGTATCACCCCTGCTAGGTGACCCAGCTAGAGCAGAGTGACCAATCCCATTGACCTCACAAACCCCAGATTGCTAAGATGGGGCTGTCGCTTTGCCTTTGTTGTCTTCCTTCCCAGACACTTTACCTGCACTGAAGAATAAAGAAGATGGGCAACATTTATTGAGGGATATTCTACCAACTTTTGAGCAGCATCCTTCAGAACTGAAAAGGCCAAAACCAGAGGAAGTCTAAGAAACCATCACAAATAGAGGAGATAAGACAAGTTAATGTAATACAGTGCGATGGAAGGCATCTTAGAGCAGCAAAGGGTTGTTGGGTAGAAACTAAGAAATAGGAATACTATATAGACTTAAATGATAACATACAGGATTGGTCTGCAAGTTGCCATACGTCAAGCTAATTCAAGATGTTAGGAACAGGGGGACTTACATGCACCTAACACTGTGCTGACATGCACATCTGCTTGATTTTCAGAAAAGCACACACAGTCAAAGTGGGTGGCATGGGACGAGACACTTCCCACAAGTCCCCTCTGCTTGGGTGTGCATTCCGAGTGCCTCTCACAGTGATGTGAAGGGAAGAATTTGACCAGAGATAAGGGAACCAACACAGAGCAGGCTACGAACCAAAAGCTTTACAGTGTTAAGTTGCTTCACAAATCATCAGTATGCTTACATTAATATGTGGTCAGAAATGCAGAAATAAAATCTAGGACTGGTGTACTCTCTTAGTGCTTATTTTGAGTCCTGGTTTTGTTTGACTGAAATGGAGGATGCAGTGGGAGAGCTTATGAAGAAGCTGTGGACACTGCTAATGTGTTTTCTTATTGTCAAAGTATAAAAGATGTCTGTGCACAGTTAGGAGAAGAAAAGGGAAGCAAACATCAAAAAAGAAAAGAAAAACTCAACAGATTGGATGAGATAAAGGTTCTAAAGCTATTTGGAACATTAAAGAAATAGAAACAAACAAACAACAAACAAAAAATGGGAGTAAACCTTACTCCACTCAGAGGGAGCAGCAGCATCCAGTGCCAAGGCAGCGACGGAGTCGGGTTCCGACACTGACCTGCACAGAGACGCGCTTCTTGGTGCTCCTCGTATCTGGCGCCTTCTGAGCTTCTGTGCTGCCGCATGTTACCTCGTTACCTCACCAGACATTGCCAGTGCTCGTTAACTGCCATTGAGAGGAAGTACGGCAAGAAAATTATTTTTTTAACCTATGCAGCATATTGAGATGCATTTCATTGAAGGTTTAAAGTATTTAGCAAGCGAGTGGCTCACTGGCAGTGACTTACCACTCATCAGCTATAAAGCAGAAAACAATACTCAAAAGAGGGCGACATCAGCCTCTCTTCCAGCCCTTTCAGAGCAAGGCTCTAGCGTCCTTGGAGAAGCTTATGCAGTGTGGGAAGAACAAAGACCTGAAGAGGATGTGTTGTTCAGAGGTGTGCCGTGTCTGACCTTTATATCTTTACTATTCTTGGTGATTACTAGAATTTATGCTATTTCATGACTGAAAATATAACTCTAGATTTGTCTTAGTTCCACAATAATGAGGTGCCGGCCTAGCACATATAAGGTCCTGGGTTCTATCCCCAGCACCACAAGCACACGCACATGCACACACACACACACACATGCACACATGTACTCACACATGTGCACACTTGCAAAGAAGACTTGTATCATTATGTCATTAACCATATTATCAATATTAACAATATTATTATTGTTATCATTTATTTTTATCATTAGCTATACTAGAGGCAATACTCTGAGGTGTTCACTTCAATTTGCTTTGAAAAATTAAATTTGTTTGTTTGGTTTTTTTTTCTAATGTATTTAGTAGAGTGTCTACAGGGTCTCACTACACAGATGGGACTCCTACTGATCCTCCTGTTATCAGCCCCCCAGCGCTGGGATTACAGGCGTGCACCACCACACTCAGTCTCAGTTGCCAACTCAGCATGCCCCAGGGGCATGGCTGGCAGGGCATACTGGGAATCAAAACCGAGTCTCTCCATCTGTCTAGGCAGAAACCTGGATTTTTTTATCAAGATTTCTTTGGCATACTTCTATTTAAAAAGGTGAAACTGGAAACTGTAATGTTGGAAGTTTGTTTATAGTGTCTATAATTGTTATCAGTACAAATTCTTGTGTCTTCAGAACTCCAAAGAGAAAAGAAGCATGGCACACCTTATAAAAAATCAACAGCAGGAAAGCTCACACTTCTCGTACATGCCACCAAACAACCTATGTGCACTCGAAGGAGCTTCGCAGACTTTTGTAAATGTTTAGTAGGAGTAACACTGGACAGTGAAAAGAAAGGATTTGACCAGTGAGATGGCTCATTGGCACGGCACTGCCGAGCAAGCACAAGGTCCTGTGTTCAATCTCAGGTAGGACATATATGAAAATATCACCATTCTGAAAGCCAAGGCTCAGATTCTTGAATGTTGTACCACATTCTGCTCCACTGAAGGCTGCGACACCATGTAAGCAAAGGATGGGAAAGAAGCTATCTTCAAATAAGATCTTTAAAGTATTTATTAGTGGCTGATTTCCCAGCTGATTAGAGTGCCCGAGTTTTATATGTGAAGAAGACCCCAAAGAAAACCTTTGAAGGCAGTGCCAACAATTCTGAGCAGAGAAGAGGAAAATTGTATTCCCAGTGTTGACCTGGCTTTCAGTGCTGATGAGAGATTGTATCTGGATTCTACATCATTTTCCAAGAATCAGGGAAAAATGGGCACCAAAATCTATCTGGGCTCTAAAATTATTTTATTGTATTAATACAGATATTCATGTTCTCTACAAACTAACCATTGATTACTGAGCATTTTATGAGTCTAAGAGTATTTAAATCACTATCTGCCATTATAAAACAGAAAATTTCATTTCACTTTAATCATAACAACATTATCATAATGAGCCTGCTAATATATCCATTGATCTTAATTCTATTTTTCAAATCTTTGATCCAGAATTTTATCATTATTAGAAATTAGATTATGAAGTGTTTCTTATTTCAAATTAATATTTTGAAAGGGTCTTTTTAAATCCAGTTTTATATTAAAGCATCTCGTAACTGAATTTGCATTTTTATATTATTTACTCTCACTTTAAAAATTTGTTTAAATGTCCATTAAGTTGCAAATTTCGAAATCATTGTTCTTAAGAGAACTGTAGAATTTCTCTAGATCATAATGTACTTCAGAAATGGCAAACAATGTCTTGCATTGCTTTGTTTAATTTTGGCATGGCAGGAAAAAAGAAAAAAAAATTTCTTAGCTATTTCAGTGGTTTGTGGCCTTCCAAATATCCTTAATACACAAACAAATACTGGCATACATGTGTTAGTAAAATCCTATAGGCATGATTAGTATACACTATCTTAACAAAGGTTTATTTAGAGAATCATAACAGTGAAAAAGCTCAAATACCTGAAAAAACAAAGCAATTTAAATACATTATATTTCCAAACCGTCTGAATTTTATCTGTGTTAGAAAGCAGTGTCAAGTGTTTTCCCAAAGCACATTACGCCGGCTGAGTTATAAACCTCTCAAAGATTAGACGTGTAATGAGCACGCAGTCAGATCTCTAAGTACAGAATTCCCACAAAGCCTCAGCTCCTGGAACATGCTTTGTGATCCTAATTGAAACTGACTATGTTTGGCACCTTATAATGGAGTTTAGCTTAAATGATTTTCTCCTGCCTCAAAAACAGTTTGACCTCATGTATTTCTGAACTATGCAATAAAATTTCCTTCTAATTCATTGAGGACATAATGCGTAGAATGTTGGATTGCTAGTCATATATCCGACTGCCCTTTTCAAACACAAACATGAAACAACCCAAAGCATAGACTGCAAAAGCCATGCCTTGTGCACTTGCACTCAGGGTGTGTGTGTGTGTGTGTGTGTGTGAGCCTGCACACAAGTTCTTTGTATGGATCTCTTGTGCTTTAGTTTGTTAGCTGAATCTTTTCAATCTTTTTAAATTTAACTTTATATTTCAGCAAAATCTAGGAGAAAGTGCCAGTTATTGTCCTCAGAACTAATTTCACGTAATGGAAATTCAAAATAATTCTTCGTACTTCAAGATTAGCTTCTGCCGCTCGTCGTTACCAAGGGAGCTAAGATCCCGTGATGGAATACTTCAAGCTGTTGAAAACACCCAGGTGTGGTGTGTGACAAGAGGCGTCCTATGGCAGCGCTTTGCTTTCGTGCTGTGTATTTTATGTATTTTGTTCAGAGCGGCAGTGTTCAGCTGCAAGGTACAGGGAAAGCGGTGGGAGACGAGAGCCCTAAGCCTGCGGCGGAGCCCGTGACAGCGTTCCCCGCAGGGCTCCGGAGCCTGCCTCTGGGGTTCCCACCCTGCGTTCTTCCTCCCCTACACCACTCTATGTGGAATAGATGGGAAAGAATAAAAGGTAAAGCAGGCGTCTTTTTCTATCTGCCATGCATTTCCGTAAGAGATAAGATAATCAGCTCCAACATGCGGACCCGATTCACCACACAGGAAGCACAGACGCGAGCAAATCCAAGCAGGGAAACACCGAACGAATTCCATCTCATCCTTCCAGCTTTGCGCAGTAAGACTCACACATTCACACCCCTATATTCTTCATTAATACGCAGATAATTTTTTTAGCTGCGCAGTTCATATCTGGAGAGCAGAGCAGCGCAGTTAG
>NW_004524610.1:7091491-7127520 GCF_000260255.1 Octodon degus
CACAGAACGTGTGGGACCAGGGTTACAGGAATTCTGGTTTCGGGAAGCTTGGATGGAGAGTATTTGAATGGGTCATCTTTACATTTCCCTATTGTTGATATTTACGTTTCTGTGTTCCGAGGCCAAGTCCACTCTAAGTGCTGTGGGTCTTCCTGATTAATTATGCACATGCTTTCTGGGGAGATAGCTCTGCAGCACAGCACCTGCCAAGCAAGCACAAGGTCCTGAGTTCGATGCCCAATACTCAGAAAAAATGTGCATGGTGTGGAAATGTGCCCGAGCTTATTCAAGGGTAACTCCACAAACCAAATTCAAGGGCAAACACACATATCTATGTCCCTGTCTGTGTCTGTGTCCGTGTTTATGTCTATATTTTGTAACTAGCTAAGCCTCATGTTCTTGAGCCATCCAAGACTACAATTTAGGCCTTACATTATTAGTCTATCTAATCAGAAGGCCAGGTTGCTGGACTTGTTTCTTGTTGTCTTGGTCTTTACATATTACAGAGAATTTCTACATTTCTCATCACCTTTATAGATGTGGACATGACAAGCTACTAATAATAAGTAACAATAGCCTAGCAGTAAGAAAAGGGAAAGGAGTTTGATATCAGTTAAAAAACTTGGATTAACATTCCATTGTTTCCTTTTACCAGCTGTGTGACCATAGCAATTAAATTTCTAGCTCTCCACTTTCATTTTCTTGATTTTTAAAATAGAGGATAAAACCTCCACGTAGGATATTTTGAGATAACGCACTCATGCACACATACATATACATTTAGAGGTAACAACCCACCTAGGCAAGAATTTCCAGAGATGAGAACATGTGCACAAATATTTGTGCATACATGCACATGCACAGATAAATAAATACATGTATATATGTATGTGCATGAATACACACATGTGTAGAAATGTGTGCATGCGCTGTGGGGCAAAGTTGTGCTTATGGGCTTAACTGGCTTGAGCCAGGCCAGAAGCGGCTCTGCAGGCACAAGTGCTACCACTCTAGTTCTTGCTGTGCCCTCCTGCGTCAATCATTGTCAGAATGGTCCCAGAACCAGGCACTACCCATTAGGAGTTCTTATAAAAGTGCCCAGGAGGCTGCAGGCCCCTCCCCCCATTGTAAACTCTCGGGTCAGTCCTAGCAGGTTTGTATAGCAGGATGTAGGTGAGTTAGCTGGGCCAGCGGCACACACCTGTAACTTCAGCTCTCTGGAAGACTGGAAGCAGGAGCAATGACAGTGAACTGCTTAGAGACGAGCACCCAAACTGCCCCTGAAAACCCGTTTATTTATCACAAAGTGTCACCACTACAATTATGCCTAAATGCTGAGGTTTTAGTTTAGGGGGGAAACTCCCTGTACTTCAACCTCTTCTGTCCTAAAAGAAAAGCAGACAACATGCTTGCCATAGGTTCTCCAGCACTGGGTGGGAGGGCATCAAGTCGGAGCTCAGTCCAGGAAACTCTACAGCTCAATAAGATGCTGTCTTGAAAGAAAACATTGAAGAGTGTGGGGGCTGAGATGTAGCTCGGAGCCCACAAGAAGCCTGAGATTCTATTCCCGGTAGCAAAAAGTAAATCTGTATTGTGTGTGGCTGCTGGAGTTGGAGCACCTACATAGTACATCCCGGCTTTCCTCCTAGTACACTGGCAGTTGATCGTTCTCAGGAGAATTTACCATGAAATACTGAAAAGAGGTGGGACATGCACACTCTATACCTAGATTATTAAAAATGTTATAATTAAGTATGATCCAAATAAACATATTATTCTGTCATATAAATTGCAGAACTAGATTCTATGTGATACTATTTATTTCTATGAAGTTTCACTGCTCCGCTGCCTTCCCCAAAGTAAGGATAACTGCCAGGGCCTGCTAGCAGCCGAGGATGGCCTCCCTGGGCTGGGATCTCCATCTGTCTTCCCTCTCAGGAAGCCCTACCTGTCAGCAGCACGACACGAGCCGTCAACTCTCAGAGTCCCCAGCTGTATAGTAGGTAGGGTGTTTGGGGAGAATCATCCCTTCAAACTGACACCAAAGTTCTGCTCCGGTCCATTGTCTTAGGAGGTGTGCAGCCAACTAGGAGGGTGGGTCCTGAAACCCCACAGGATGTGGAGGTACCTGGACAGTGACTTTTATTTATTTATTTATTTGCATTTTAGGATAGAGTGTACAGGGTGTGCAGGATCTCACTGCGTAGATCGAACTCATAGTGATCCTCCTGTTTACAGCCTCCCAAGTGCTGGGATTACAGGCACGCACCCCCACGCCCAGTCTCACTCACCATCTCAGAGTGCCCTGGGGGCGAGGCAGGCACAGCAGGCTCAGGGATCAAACCTCTGGCCCCTGTGTCTGCCTAAGCAGGCGCATTAATGCTCTGAGCTATGTGGCCAGCTCTTTGGACACTGATTTTGACTGCAAGCGTGGAAGCCTCAGGTTAAGCTGCGTGGGAAGGTTGTGACTCAGCCACTGATTCTGACTTCCCTTCGTTTGCAAGAGCTGCCTGTAACAATTGGATGTTTTGATATGAATTCTTTCATAATTTAAATTTATTTCAACCAATATAAGACAGAAAAAATGTACATATTTTATGAATACCATATAATATCCAGATACTTTTATGTTTTGTATAATGTTTCCATAAACGCTAACTTACCCCATCTTCCTGAACGCTGGTTCTTTGCTGAAATTCTGAGCACACTTGCTATCTTTATGCTGAAAACACTGACATCCTTCCTTCCTTGAAATGCACAGAACCCTATTTCGCCTTCTGCATGCCGCACGCCAGATCATTTATTTCTGCCAAGCGGCACTCTGTACCACTGGTCCACTGTCCTGTCATCCCTGCCCTGACCTCTGGCATCAGTGACCATGCTGCCAAAGTCAGCCTTCTCGGATTGTGCAAGAGGGTGGTCACACAGCCACTGCTGCCCAAGCCTCGCTCCCTTCACTCAACACCACCATCTCGGTTCTGTGCATATTGTTGCCAATAGCAGATGCCCTCACTTTATGGGGACCCGCACTCTGCTGTGCACATGCGTTCTACCCTTGCTGCTCATCCCTGGACTGGTGGCCACTTAGGTTGTGTCCCGCTTAGGTGACTGTGAATGGTGCAGTGGGAAGCGTGCTCAAGCGGGTGTCTGTGCAACAGGTTGATTCCATTTCACTTGGACAAATACCTAGACACGGGATTACATGACCATGTGCTTCTGCTAGCTTTAAATTTTTGTGGAATCTCCATTAATGTTTTCTGTATCTGCCACATTAACATGCCTTCTCGCCAACATCCTCAACTTTGCTTGCTGTCCTCAGTCTGTTTGATAACAGCCATTCTTACCAGGCTCAGGGGATTCCTAATTGTGGCTTTGATTCACATTTCTCTGATGATCAGCGACATTGAACAGCTTTTCATTTACGTTTGACCATTCATATGTCTTCTTTCTGAAATACCTGTTTTGGTCTGTGTCTCATTTTAATTAGATTACTATAATCATTATTAGTATTACTATTATTTTGCTAATCTTTTGAGATCCTTGTATATTCTGGATATTAATTCCTTATAAGATGTATAGTGTATAAATGCTTTCTCCCATTATTTAGGTTTCTTCACTGTGTTTGCTCTGCAGAAGTTTTTAGATTGATACAAGCCTATTTGTATACTTTCACTTTTGTTTCCTTTAATTTTTTTTAATGTATTTGGTACAGAATCTCACTATGAAGCTCATACTCATAGTGATCCTCCTGTTTCAGCCTCCCCAGCACTGGGATTACAAGTGCGGGACACCACTCCTGGTCTTGGTGGCTGGCTTGGTGCACCCGGGGCAGAGCCAGCACTGCGGTACTGGAGGTCAAACCCAGTTGCTTCTTCTTGCTTATGCTGGTGCTTAGACCACTGAGCTATCTTGCGGCTCTGTTTCCTGTATGTTTGAGGTCTTGTCCCTAAAGTCCTTGCCTGTTCTGTTGTTCTGAATAATTTCCCCTACGCTTTCCTCTAGTAGTTTTCTCTTGCTGGACTTAGCACTAGGTAAGACTTAACTTCCTTCATAACTGCATAAATCATAGATGACAGTCTTGTCCTTCTGCGTCTAGGGCTCTAATTTGGCCAGCATCTTTTACATGAAAATACTGTTCTTCCTCCAGTGAATGCTCTTAACATCTTTGCGAAATCAGTTGTTTGTAGATGAGTGGGATTAGTTTTATTTCTTTTTTTTTTTTTTTGGCTTTCTCATTTTATAGATAAAAAAATTCAAAACAAGCTAGTAGAAGAGCAATAATGATATATTGTTATCTTCAAAGTAGGTGCCCAGATTATAAAATATAGTCATGAAAAATGATCAAACAATTTAAACACAAGCCTGTCTTTTCAATGAACTAATGGAAATTTATAATATAGCTATTTATAGCATAACTATCTTGCATTTATTTATTTATTTATTTATTTTTAATTTATTTGTTTGTTTGGTTTTTCCTTTTCCCTTCCTTCTTTTTCCTTTTCCACATCCTTGTTTCTCTTTTCTTTTGAATAATTTTTTCCCATTTAATAATATCTACCAAACATAGATATTACACTTTTTACAATCTTTTTATTTTTTTAATTTTTAAAGAAAATACAGAATAGTATTAAAAAACACAAAATTTACATATGATGCAGACTTTCACTAAACAAAATAATTTTTTTCTTTTTTTCTTTTTATTTCTTATTAATTTATTATAACATTTTTCTTTTTTCTTTCTTTTTTTACAATTTTGCATGCATATATCTGGTAATCTGAACAACTAATCTGAAGACAGCACTATGTGGTACAATAAATACTGTCAAATTCCTATTATATATTTTGCATCTGATTTACTCTTTTAGCTTCTTACACTGGGGAAACAATACAGCGTTTACACACGTGAGTCTTATTTCCCTTATGAGCAGTCTCAAGACGCATTCATGTGCCTACACAAGACTCAAGTTTATCCTTCTTTATATCTGAGCAGTACTCAATTGTGTAAAAATATCACATCCTTTTCATCTATTCCTTGGTCAATGAGCATTTAGATTGTTTCCAAGAATTAGCTATTACAGACTGTGCTGCTATGAACATGGGTGCATACGTGTATCCCCATGGTATGAAGCTCTCTATTCTGTGTCATTGGTCTACATGTCTTTATTCTTGCCAGTACTGTGAAGTTTTGATTACAGTAGCTTTGTAACATGCTTTGTGCTCAGGTATGATAGTGATTCCTGTTTAATTCTTTTTGCTCAAGATCTTTGTTTACTTAGGGCTCTTTTGTAGGTTTCTATATACTTTCCAATTATTTTTTTATACTTACATGAAGAGTATCATTGATATTTTGTAAACATTACATTGACTCTATGTCGATAACTTTGGTCATAATAGGGATTTCAACAATGCTGATTTTTACAGTAAATTCAGGATTTCTTCAATTTTTGTATCATCTTCAATTCCTTTGGTCAGTATACCTAGTTTCCATTATAGACTTTTTTTTTTACCATTTTACTTATTCTCAGGGTTTTTGCTGTTACATTAAATGGTATTAATTTCTTGATTTCTTTCTCCAACAGTTTGCTGTTAGCATGTAGAAATCCTACTGAATTTTTGTATGTTAATTTTTCATAGTACAACTATTGAATTTATTTATCATTCCCAATAGTTTTCGTGGCTCTTTTGGGATTTTCTATATATAAGATTCTGTAATCTGTAAAGAGCATCAGTTTGACTTTATAAAAAGCAAGAGAAGCAGCACTTATATCAGATAAAGTATACTTTAAATCAGATGCAGTAAAATGACACGAGAAGGCCAGTTTACACTGTTGACATTGGCGCTGAGCCCAGCCTCTTGTCTGTCCTCTTTCTCTTGCTGTGCAGGGTGTAAGAAAGCGTGGCCTTCAGCCATTCAAATGAAAGGCACTGAAGCACAGTAAGTGTGCTGAGCTTGTTTTGTTACCCAGCTGAAAGAAATATGAAGGTTGACTTCACATCATCAGAATGTTACGTCAGCTGGATTTCAAAACTCATTTATGAAATATTTTATAGCATAAGAGGGGTTGTTTATACAACAGAAATATAAAAGGAAAATATATGAATGCTTCCTGTGGTTAAAAATAAAACTATTATTTTTTTAATGTGCCTGAAGTCTCTACTTGTTTGTTCTGAGGAAGAGGTATTCTTTTGCACACATATATCCTTTCCTTCTGTATATTTAAACATTGATTGTAGCTTTGCACCTCCAAGGAAGCTTGAACTAAGTTGTCTCCTTGTCACTTGGGCACTTAAAGAGTTGATGCTAATTACTTGGTAACGTGAGTCATCAGAGGTACATTTTAGAGACTAGCTTCCATTCCCACTCCTGTCAGCGGGTATCCCCACAGGCAGCTAAACCTTTCACTAGACTGTAGATGAATTTTAATATGACTTGCAGTGACCACATAAGCCAAGATGTGTGTCCTCTCCACACACAGTAAAATTTATTTTTAGCATCTCAATGCACGAAAAGCATATTTCCATACAAGAAGTTGAGTTTTCAGTTTGATTAAACAGCCTTCACCTGGGGATGGAGACTTAGCCAGATGGTCCAGAAAAAGGTTCCCATTGCACTGTTTCTGAACTATTCTAGTACTCACATGCCTAAAAGTACAGTACTTTAATTTACTTAGAACCTTAATCTCTTAATCTTCCCAAATGATGCCCATTTTAACAAGAGAGTTACAGGAGGGACTACTAGGAGAACTCTGCGAAATAAAATTCTGCAAGCCCTGAAGAATGTATGTGGATGGATAAAAAGTTACATAGATAGATAGACAGACAGACAGACAGACAGACAGACAGACAGACAGACAGACAGACAGACAGATAGATAGATAGATAGACCATAGTACCTTGGCTCACCAATGCTTTTGTTCATGAATAATTCAAATTGCAAATAGAAGCATTCAGCAAAATTTTGCATCTGTTGGTGAATTCTGCATTGGGTGGTAAGCACAACCGTGGCTGTCTTCCCCAGAACTGTAGCAGGAATTAAGCATGGATCAAAGCATGGATGGCTAGACAGATGGATAAATAGATAGATAATGAACTTGTGCTGACCATCATCCACCACTTGCAGCAGTGAGGTGGGTTTTTTTTTTTTATAAAATGCAATACCTTTTATATAAAAGAGAAATGCCTGTATTCTTCTGCAACAGAGATTGTCCTCTTTGCCTATCTGTGTGTGCTTCATGAGCAGAAGAAAGTAAAAGATGGCTTTCATAGAGTTATGCATGCATGAAGTTTGGGAGGACAGGGATCAAGATACAATTCAAGAAGAAGTACAGAGAATATCTGATCCCCAAGTGTTAAGTTCCAGAAACTGTAGTTGCCCAACATCATGGAGGACATTAAGATTTGGCCCTCTTAGGACCCAACTCTCCCTTTACATTGTGGTGCCCTTCCTGTTTTCCTCTATAAAGGTGAAAAGCCCCGTGATTTTGTGCTTTGTCTTCCAAGAGCTATTGAGAGCAATGTTGGCTTGTACTCTTGGCATTAGCAACAGTGTCCGGTAAGACCTGGACATTTCCTCACCCACTTCCGTAGAGCAGCACTAAACTGGGAGAGCAGCACAGCGTGCCTCAGGATTAATGCCATGAACTGTGTGTGAGGCATAGACGCCACAGTACTGTATTTAGAATAATAAGACAAGGAATAATGACATCCTAAAATTTAATGAGGTAGTTTAGTTTAAATGTACATTGTTAGTTTGTGTCAACCTACTGCCCATTGCAAGCAGCACATTTTTTAACAACCTTGTGCAATGGGGCTGTAAATTACTATAATTAAATTAAGCCATAACCTTATTCAGGCAATATGAGGTATCTGCACTTGGTGTCTGTAATCATCTTATCTGCTCAGAACAGAAGTCATAGTGAAGCAAATCAAACAGCACAATCAACCATGTTATTTGTAATATCTTCAAGAAGAAAATAAAACCCCTTGCTATCTTCTACCCATTTTCCAGGTATGTCTATCATAAATCCCTTGCTGTATGTAATTTGTCATTCTCCATATTTTTTACTTGGTTCCTGAACTCTAAAACACAATGCAGGGCGGGGAGCAGGAGGCCTCACACTGGCATAGCTGCCTGCTTTTAGATTTGGCTCTAGGCTTACTGTAAGATGGTAGGCATGTTGGGAAATTACAGGATTGGTTTCTTGGGGGTACACAGTCTGGCACACAAAGCCATGAATCTTGGAAGCAACACAAAACAGACAGGTTTTTCTTGTTATTACTCTGCGGTGGTCTGCGCGAGATGCACATCGTGCTAGGGCTACTTTATGTGGATTATTTTATCAGCGGTGTGCTATTTCCCTTGAGCAGGGTAATGGGAGGTAGAAGGTGGTGCTTGTTCATAAAATAGAAAGAGATATTTGTGATGTGTTCCTTTCTATTCCCTCAGCATTTTGTGAAGTCTGAGAGCACATGGGATATATTTTAACCTGTATTGATTTTAGCCCTGACTTCCCCCTGGACAATAGAATTCTTGGAAGTCGGAACAATAATTTATTCTAAAATGGTCCTAATCTCCTCGCATAACGCACAGTAAAATATAGATGCTCCATGAATATTTACTGAAAACATTAAAAATTGATGAACGAGATGATAAGTTGTGTTCAGATATTTTGGTTTGTGGACTCTGTGCCTATTCTTGCAACCGTAAGTCACCTGAAAGCTTCCTGGTGTGCGTTAGATGGATTGGGCATAGGAACTGCACAGGCATGAACGACGTCACATCTCGTGGAGCTGCTGTAATTACTTTCAGTCTTAAGAAAGTTTGAACTCAAATGTTTGCCATTTTCAAGCTTTGGTTTATTTTATCGTTGGTTGATGGCTAAGTCACTTGTAGCTTCTGACTGCTGGAGACATGAGTGACAGTGTTATTAAACATTTTCACAACATTTCACATATTTCAAATTATGGGATTAATTGTCATTCCAGTGTTTTGTCCTCTATGCTCTTTCTTGGTGAGACATGTGAGGTGAGGCACAGGTCAGGACTCTCATGTGAAACTCTTCTTGTACTTCCTGCCTGAGCTGTATGCAGGGCTAGAATACCCCAGGAACTGGAGTCGCCACATGAGGAGCAGGTGCCGAAGTATTTCTAGGAAGGGAATTGAACGTATGTGTGGCGTGGAATTTTCCTCTGTTAGTGTATACTGCACTGCTTCTAAGTGAGATTCCAGGTGATGTTCAGCCTAAGCTACATTTTGACAGAAATTTAGATGCATAGTACTGGCTGTAAAGAAACTTCAGCCAGATCCCTTAAGAATCTGTTTTGATGTATTTATAGTTTGTATAAAACTATAAATATTTAGTATCACATAATTTACAAGTACAATATTAAAGGGTATATATTTCCTCTGATACAGAGATACTTACCTTTATTTTTCTATGATTGCTCAACCTTGTTTGCTTGGTGACACAAGACTTAAGAGCAGTTTTATTGCAGGTAGAAATGGATTTTGTATGGTCTTTATTGTGTTTACTAATTTTGTATACTATTTTCATTATTTTGTTATATTACTCCTAATTTTGTAGTTAAGTTATGATTTGTGGACATTATATGGTCACTTATTATCATTATTGCTTGATAAACAAATGGAGAGCAAAAAAAAAGTAAATAAAATTGAATTAAATTGTAAAAAAAAAAATCAGTCAAGTTTCTTGGTGCATTTTGACAAAAAGCAAACAAGCTGATTTCCTGTAGATTATGAAACAAGATGTCATCATCCCTATTAGAGAGAGAGAGATTGAGGCCAACTGAACCCCTTCTAAACAGATTTACACACATGTACCAAGTGGTCATGGAATTTCCTGTAAGGAACAAATGGAGCCTAATAATTGTTTCTATAACAATCCTGCTCATGGTTCAATTTCCTTGTTATCACACTAAAACTTAATCATTTAAAAAGAGGGAAAAAAACACTAAAATGCGAATAACCCAGGAATACAGTTGTGCTGCTTTATACATTATTCCCCTCTGTGGAAAAGAGCAAGTGGTAGCACTGTTCATTTCATTCTGTGGGTTGAAAGGTATCAGGATGTACTATTTAATTTTTTCTTCTTGCTGAATGTGCCAGGCAGGAAGCTGATTACTTTGGAAATCTTATCTAGAATATCTTCTGCTTTATAATCCCAAGGATGGAAATTGATGGTGTTTAGTAAGAGCAAAGGGTGGGAGTATACTTGGTGTGATCTCTGTGTTACTCAGATTGATGGTGCTTCTGATATCCTGAAGGCCTTGGAGGCTGTTTAGCTGAGACTCTAGGTAGGAAGATATTTTATAGAGAGAACTCATTTATTTTATAAACAACTGATTTTTGTGTTTGCATTGGTTATGCACCAAGTTGCCATGCATAATCTTCTGTATTTGGAAGAATCAGGTTGCAATATTTGTATAAATATTCCTTCAAAGGAGCATCTTTAAGGAAAATATATCTTAGAAAATATTGAGTTCTTATTGCATATGTTAAGTACTCGCCAATGGATACACGTGCATCATATATTCATTTATGAAATAACTTCCCAGGTAAGATACTCTGAATTTTCTTTATTATTGTGTATATTTTACAGACAGCAAGTGCAGCATACATTTGGAGCAGTGGGACAGGGATCAGCACCCAGTGGGGCAGAAATCAGCACCCAGTGGGGCAGGAATCAGCACGCAGTGGGGCAGGAATCAACACACAGTGAGGCAGGAATCAGCACGCAGTGGGGCAGGAATCGGCATGCAGTGGGGCAGGAGTCTGCACGCAGTGGGGCAGGAGTCGGCACGCAGTGGGGCAGGAATCGGCTCGCGGTGGGCAGGAATCAGCATGCAGTGGGCAGGAATCAGCATGCAGTGGGCTCTGTGTTTCGTTCTGGTGCTGTTACCATTCTGTTTGAACATCATGAATTTTAATTCTCTCGTGGATAAGATGGATATTTTGATTTCTATCACTTTAGGAAACAAACCCTATTAAATGTTGTTAAGAAAAAAGAAAAAGAATACAGTAGAGAAGGACACTAGCATACACTACATTTGGACACAATCTTTCCTACGAGAAACTTGGAGACATGAATCTGGGTCTTCAGAGATAGTTGTATATGCTAAGAAAAGAAGTAGAGGTCAAGGATTTGCGTCTAGACCATAACCTAAAAAGAATGTCCAAAATATCCATAAATCTAAGACTTGGAAGCTGCTAGACTGATAATTATTACTAACTGGGTATCTTGTGAAAAAGGTGCTCAGTCCTAAAATATATCAGGAAAGAGTTCCATGATTGAGGTAAGTGACAGTATAAAATGCATAGAGTTGAATATTTTTGTTGACTGTCCAGCAAAATATAAAAATTTATTCTGAGGAAGAGATTTTTAAAAATAGAATTGGCATAAGGCCAGGCTCTCATTGCCTAACAAAGTCATTTCATGCAGGACGAATGTGGAGCAGAGAACCTGAAGTCAATAGTAGCAAAGAGCGGCAGTGTCTCAGTATGGTGGAAACAGGTTATAGCGGTGACTTGAAAAGGATGAGAGTCACACTGCTGAGAAAGTAAGAGAATGGAGGCCACAGAAAATGCACTTACAAATTTCTAGAAAAATTACTTTTCTTTTTTTTTTTTTTTTTTTTTGCTGGTCAGTAAACTCAGTTAGAAGATATCTCTAGGGGAAAAGTTTCATTAGTGTCATGTAGACAACAGTCAGAATTTTGTAGACCAAGTAGGTAATTTACAATTGAAAAACAATATATTTGTTCATGTGTCTCAGTATAGTACTTAGCTTTATAGCTTAGATTTTAAATAAATTTATTATAAGTAATCACTTAACCTAGAGTCATCCCTACAACTTGTGTGATGTCCAATAAATCAAATAACTGAACTTGAAAGACACCACATTGAAATGATTTGAGAACAGTTATTTCCAACACACATGTGAATTGTGACTTGACTCCGATAGGCTCAACTCACTTGATTACAAACATGCTGAAAACTTTGCCTGCTATCAACTCCTGAAATTCCCCCTCTGCTTTTTCAGGACATCTGCATCCTGTGTTCTCAGGAGGTGGGAATCAGTAGAACTGGACATGAAACCTGCTTCTACTGTGCACTAGCCAGAGCAATGCTGGCCACATGCTCGCCTCTGTAAGACCCTGTAGTCTCCAATAAATAGGCTTAATGTGGTATGTGCTTTGCCCTCCCTAGCTTGCTTTCCTGGTTGCCCTTCCCTGAAAACATTCTTTCAATAAATCACTTTTTCGGGCATCCAAGTCTCATGATGTGCTTGCAGGAAAGGCAAACCATGCCAACTGGGAGATTCCTCCAGAGAAGCCCTGCAAACTCCCCCAGATTCCGCCTATTCCAACAGCTCTGCTGTAACACAAAATCATGGTCAGCCCTTGCTCAGCTGTCTATTTTGCCCCACAAAACGGAATGTTTTAGAAATCTTTTTTGAGATAGGGTCTCACTCTACATTTCAGGCTGCTGTTGAGCTCACTCTGTAGCTCGGGCTGGTCTTGAACTCCCAAAGACCCTCCTGCCTTGTCCTCCTGAATGCGGGCGTTACAGGCATGTACCACCATAGCAACAAACCTGACCTTCTTGAAAGAAAGATGTTGTCCTGCTTGTGGCTGGATTTGTGAGAACTTGTGCACCGCCTGGCACGTGTCAGAGGCTGCGTAAGTGTGACCGAGTTGATAATTCAGAATGCACTCTCTGTTTCAGCACTAAGAGTGAATCATTTTTTAACTACTCCAAATGCTCCAGAAAAGCCCCTCAGTAGTAGCAACAGTATTTGAAGTGCAATTAAGATTTTGTTTTTCCAAAAACATCTTTAAGATACCTTAAATAGGAAAGTTTGGCCTTAATTAAACCTTTGACCTTTTAATAAGGACATGCATAAGCTGAGAATGATTCTTAATAGGAAAATGTCATATGAAGTTTAGTAAACTGTAATATGCTAAGCCCTGCAACTGTGTCTAAAATAAGAATGAACAAATAATTTCAATGTGAATTGAATTTATTCTTAGGTTTTAATACAATGAAGAGAAAAACTTATTTATTTATTCATTTCTATATGTATTTTAGGACAGGGTCTACAAGGTCTCACTGTGTAGATCCGGTCTCACTGTGTAGATTGAACTCATCTCACTGTGTAGATCCTCCTGTTCATAACCTCCCAAGAGCTGGGATTACAGGCACACACCACCGCACCCAGTCTCAGTCACCACCTCAGCACCCCCCAGGGGTGGGGCTAGCACAGCAGGCCCGGGGATCGAACTCTTGGTCCCTGAGTCTGCCTAAGCAGGTGCTTTAATCTGCTGAGCTATTTGGCTGACCCTTAATTTTGATTTCAAAACTTTTAGTCTTTCCACAACATGATGTTGGATGAAAAAGTTCTCCACAAATCACCTATAAATCTATTGCATGCATATTTGTTTTAATAATGTTGCTTTGATTGATGTAAAACCTGATTTTATCATCCATATTTAAACTTTTTCAGAAAAAAATTGAAGAACGCACTATGATTATTAATTTAGAAAGGCAAGGAAGCATCTTGCTGAAGCAATCTTTTTCCTAATATTATGAAAAATATTACACTTAGGATTTTAAATATTTCTCCATAATTGCAGTGGAATTAATATCCTCAGTCATTGGTTGGTTCTATGCTTTATGATAATGTTATAATAAATGCCTATTAGACATAATTGACTAGAAAGGAGCAGGCAAGCAGCTTAGCTAATGACTCATTTGAGTATTCTGAGCAAGTACTTAAGCATTTCAGTAATTCTGTATCCAGAGAACAAGATTCTGGAAGGAAATCAAGTACACTGACTGTCACAAGCGAAGTATCTTAGGGTAGAAGTTTAGTTCCCACTTTGTTCCACCTTCATTATGCAACTTTAACTTCTGAAGTTTCTAAAGTTATTTTCAAGTTAGAAATCTTTTTAGATTAATTGACCGTAGATTCTTGCTTATACATTTTAAAACCTTCTCAGGTGACAATGAGCACAAACACCTTTCCTTTTTCCTTCCCCTTACCACCATTCTTCTCAGAATCTCATGTGCACAAGTTCCCTAGGATCTTGGGAAAATGCAGATTCTCCAGAGCCGGAGCGTGGTGGAGGCTGAGGCCCAGCATTTCTGAGTGGCCCCAGGGTGGTCCCGAACGCTGGACATGTAGGAAGGGCTGCGCTCTGACCTGCTGAACCTTTGCGTCCTCCACTCAGTCTTTACACCAAACTTTTCCAACTAGCAGGAAACTTGGGGGATTCCGAGAGATGATTCTACACACTTCTTCTGCCCAACCAGCTACACGGGAGACCCGCAAGCCAGGCCGTCAGCTGTGGCACTTCAAAGTCCACCTCGGGCCCCTTTCGCTTCCCGCCGTAGACGGTGTCAAAGTGTGGCAGACTTCAGCAGTCAAAGTCACATAGAGTGGCTTTATCAGACGAGGGAAAATTTTTGGCTACAGAAAGAGTGGAATGGGCTACATGTAGAAACAGCGTGATGCTAAGAAGGCAAGACAGTGGCAGCGAACAAGATCCTGCCGGAAAACGAGTTAGGACCCTGTGGCAGTTTTGAAAAATCTGTGCTTCAGGGCATTTTCTTTTCCCAGTAATCTCTGAGCATAGGATCTCAGTTTCTCATAAAACTGCAGCGGTAGCCCAGGAATTGCCTGAGTAGCTGGGTCTGTACACCTCAGAGTTCTGTCAGTTGTGAGCACCCGAAGAGTTCTTACCTCGCTGCCAAAGGTGCTTTGCAGTAGTGGGGCAGGCAGACCTTTCTTCTGAAGCAAACATTTCCCGGGTGCATTGAGACCTCTGATCATATTTTATCTTGTCTTCTCACTGTGTAAGAGTATAGATAACCATTTTTTATTCATTGATGCGATAAACATTAATTAAATCCCTGCTGTAGGCAAGACTATGGTAGGTACCAAGGAAGATATAAAGATTAATAAGTCATGGTGCTGCCCTCAGAAAATGTCGAAGACAGTCGAGATCAAAGAGCGTGGGTGGGAGTGAGGCACAGGGCTGGAGCGAGCGATGGATCACGCAGGAAGAGAATGGGTCAGAGCAGGGCATGAGTCCCAGCCCCAAGCATGATGGAAGCATGCAGCAGGTATGCGGCATGGGGGCTTCTCTTGCTGGGTTTGAGTAATGATTCGATGGGCAAGGGGGTCACCGTCGTGCGTCACGAGTTGGGGAAACGCAGGGTGCTGCTAGAGGGACCCTTAATTTATCTTTTAGTTGTGGTGGTTGTGATTGTTCTGTTTCAGAACACAAAGAGACAATTTCACTACAAGACTAGTGAGGAGAGATGCTAGACAGACGGGGGTCTAGATGTGCACAGGGATCCTTCCATATCTTCCGCCACCGCATAAAATGATGTGTCCGGAGACTGCATGGCAGCTCAGCGTGGGATGGCCCGGAGGTGCCGTACTGTGGTGGCGGCCTAGTACCTGGGCTCCCGCGCTCCCCGCAAGGCCTGGATGTCCCTAATCTTACCCATCCCCTCCCTGAGCCCACCAGGCCTCTAGCCACCCCAAGGTGCTCAGAGGAAAGGGGCAGAATCACTGTATACTTGGGACAAGGTGCAACCAGGTGATTAGCCGTAACCTGAAAGGGGATAACAAAGAAAGTTTCATACTCCTGTGGTTTTATTTGAGATTTTTCTTTGGCTAAAACAGGGATTTTCAGCAATGCTTTTGATGCATTTTTGGTTTTGTAAAGGTACAAATTGTTTCTGCACTCATGCTTGGTGCATCCTTTTATATAAGACGCGTGGTGTGCCGCTAACAAGCGCCAGCGTGTGGTGGCATTTGGTGGGCCATCATATTTAATTTTTTTTTTCCTTAAACGGTGTCATTACCTCCTCGGCACTTTCCATCCCGCGTGTGTTCGAAATGGAGGATGCATCATCGTGGCTTTCACAGCAAGGGAGGGTTTAATGAAAATGCCACTTTTAATAAGAAGCCTCTGCAAGCCGTAGTCTTGGCTGTTCCATGAGCTATTACTGTCTGGCACTTTTTTTTTCTCCTAGAAATCACTAAAATAAGGTAGAAGGAATTTGGTCTGAAAAGCAAAGCTAAAGAAGTTGGAAGAGTAATTGTCTTTAGATAGGATTTACTTGTGTACACAGAAATATTCTCAATATTTATTACATTACATTCTATTTTTTATGCTTTTGTTGATTACTACCAAAAACCAAAATTTAAAATAATCTAGTAGACGAGTTGGACTAATTTCAAGGAATGCACTTCTGCTTTCTCAAATTTCACAATTTTAGATGTGTTTTCAGAGTTGAATAAACAAATATTAGACAGAAACAATTCAAAATATTTAAAGATTTTTGTTTCATTGGGATTTTACTACCACCTTAAGAGAAAACTGTACATGTCTATGTTTACAAATGACAAAAAGTACTTTTTAGTACTGGCTTTTGAACCCAGGTTCATGTACTGAGCAATAACCCCAGCGCCTTTTATTTATTAATTTATTTTTTGTTTTGAGAGGTAGCGTTGCTAAACTGCCCAGGCTGGACTCACTCATGCAGTGCCCTGCTTCGGCTTCCCAGAGTGCTGAGATTACGTGTCTGTGCTCCACCATACTTAGGAAGCTCTGCATTTCTTCCTTATTTTACCCCGTCACCATCAACAACCACATCAGTAACTCACGGAGAACGTCTACAGCTCAGTGGGCGCTCAGCATGCTGGCTTTGATGTGGGGAAAGACTCTGAGTTCCTGGGCCAGGGGCGTGGGGCTCCCCCGTACTGCTGCCGGCCGGGAGCCACAAGGAAGTCCAGCGAACGGTGGGCACTGCTTGGATCTTGACCTGCCCGAAACTCAGTTTGATAATTTGCTAATGATTTGGCCTAGATCTTTTTCTTAAATAAAAATTGGGCATTTTGAGTACTACATTCTCACATTATGCTTTGTGCCACATTTGATATTGGTCGCTGTCAGAGTGAATGTTATACTAGATTTGCCTTAAATCAAACCAACTTTAAAAATAAAAAGATAAAAGCTTTTATTTTTTATATTTTATTTTATTTTATTTTATTTTATTTTGTCTCACAAAGCAGAGGGGACTTGCCGTGATCCACCTGGTTTTCAGCCTCCCCAGCACTGGGATTACAGACATGAACCTGCATACTGGGTCTCAGTGGCTGGCTCAGTGTGCCTGGAGGTGGGGCCACGCCCAGCGATGGGGCGCTGGAAGCTTTTGTAACAAGAAATCAAAGTGGAAAAGTCTGATACTATTTCTAATAAACCCACACATTAGAAAATGCCAATGATATGAAGGATTTTGAATGTACAATTTATGGGTCTGAGGTTGTTTTGAATGCAGAATTTACACAAACATGACACAGAGAAAAACATCACCTCAGCAGGACTGTGGTAGAATCTGCCAACCTACCCATGGTAGAAGCTGAATGAAAAATCCATGTATGGGAAATGGAGATCAAAGTCATGTGAATGTTGCAAAGATGCCGACGTCATGAATAGGTCACCAAAACGAAATTAAGCTAGAACTGTTTTCTGCGTGAACTTTCTCATATATCCAAGATTATTTTACCCATCCTTACTTCTTTTCTCTGTATGTTGGTGGTACTTAGGATCTGAAAGCCCTGTACTTTACATGCTGTAGATTGTATATAGTAATTTTGATATTTCTTAAGCAAATTAAAGTCATCTGTCCTTCAGTGAAAATAATGCCAAAGTAGATTATAATCAAAAAGGCGCTGTACAAGCAGTGTGTAAAACAAGATTTTTACCTCTCACTTCTATTTATGGCTATCAGGAAGCACAATTTTCACATAAAAACAAGATGCATTAGATGATTGCTGCAAGTCTTCTGTAGATGGGACACATTGCATATTTCTAATCATCAGTAGATTTGCTCTGCCTCTGTGGATTTCCATGAATGTTGGTAGATATAAACCCTGGTAATTACATACAGGCTGTGGAACTCTTGTAGACTCTGAAAAGATATAATAGAAAAACAGGAAGGGACGGCCAAATAGCTAGAGGATTACAGTGACAGCAAGCAGGCCCAGAGGCCGGGGGTTTGATTCCCGGGCCTGCTGTGCTGGCCCTGCCCCTGGGGCTTGCTGAGACAGCAATTGAGACTGGGTGTGGTGGTGCACGCCTGTAATCTGAGCTCTTGGGAGGCTGTAAACAGGCAGATCACTACAAGTCTGATCTAGTAGTGAGCCCCTGAACACCCTGGAGACCCTTCCCTAAAATACAAAAAAAAAAGAAAAAGAAAGAAAGAAAGAAAGAAAGAAAGAAAGAAAGAAAGAAAGAAAGAAAAGGAAAAAAAGAAAGCAAAAAGAAAGAAAGAAAAGAAAAACAGGAATCCAGCAAACCACAGGATTTTAAGAGGTCCACGTTATAATGATCCTTCTGGGCTTACAGCATAAGGTACAAGATGACTTACTACTAAATTACCAGTGCATTGTAGTTATTTTCTTTATTTTTATGCAATCATATGATTAACTTGTTTTGCACTTTGTGGCTAACATAAAGACCACAGTGTCTACCAAGAAACTCAGAAACATGGGAAGAAACAACAGTGGTGTCTCAGGTGGAAGGTGCACAATTCAACCAAAGCCAGGGGAAAACCTTGGTGCACCTTCACAAGACTTCGGAATCCCTCAAGATAAAAGGATAAAAACCAGCGAGACCCTTGGTCTCAGTTAGCTTTAAGCGTCTTTGTGATCTCATCCAATGCTCTGTGAAGACTTATATCACATTGAATATGTGGAAGGGGAGAAGGCTTCCTCAACAAAGCTTTCCCAGTGTTGCATTTTATTAGATACATATTCTATTTTCAAGTTTAGGGGCTTTACGGATTCTCCATACTCAGTCCATTCAAAGTTAAGCAGAAAGAGTATACAAATAAAAGCCGGAAGGTTGGTTCCTTAAGAATGGATGTGATGAGGCTTCTCCAAGCAATCTTTCTGAACCTTGAAGTCTCCAGAGTGGTCTCAGCCGCACTGACAGGACGGTGCCAGCCAGTGTAGCCTTCAGGAGCAGGAATGCTCTGTGTGGGGGCCACCGGCTTCATTGCTCTCTTTTATTTTGCTTTCAAGAGTGGTGAAGCTCCGTGATGAAACCATACACAATCAAGTGTAGCTCCCCCTTCATTCCTGGCACATTAAAGATTTTTGAAAACCTGTTTAAATCTGTTTAGCTAAATATTTTTTTTTCAAATGTAAACAGAACCTACTGTCGTTGAGCAAGTTTTCCACACATTTCAGTTATTTGGGTATATTGACTTCTTCCTGTGGCTTCCCACGCCCTAAGAACTGCAGGATTTGCAAAGAGAGGAGACAAGACACTTCCTTTTTGTTTGTTGGTTTGCTTGCTTGCTTTAAGATAGGAGATGGGAATGGTGCATGCAAAATAAATCAATATAATGCATAATCACTTGCTAGCTTGGGTGGCATGGAATCCAGGAGTTGGAGAGCCTTAGGGAAAGTTTTGGGGTAAAATACACTCATAGTTTTGTGAAAATGGAGCTCTTATAGGAGAGATGAACTGGATATATCCCACATGGCTGGCAGGTCTGGAATCTCCAAATTACAGTGCAGAGAGAAGATGCTAACAACTGAGAAAATAGTCATGAAAAAGGAGGTGTGACCGGCAGAGGTGGGGTGACAAAGGCAATGCTCTAGGAAGATCTCTCTGGAGAAGAGGGCCGTCACGTGCACGCTGTTCCTGGCCCACGATCACGGCCGCAGCTCGAGGGCCCAGAGCGTTTCTGCACCCAGGTGCTGGCTCACGTCCTGCCTCCCTCACTGCCTGTGTGAACCTGGCCGCAGCCCAGCACAGGTTTTCCTTCACTGAGTGACACCAGGGCTGTCGTGCAGGACGTGAGGTGCATGAAAGCACGTGCAAACGCCTTCGACCAGCACCTGCGACATCATTAGTGTGCAGTAATTAGCTCTAATGAGCTATAATGGAAGGGAAAGGAAGGAAGCTCCTTCCCAGGTGTCGGGGAGGTAGACTCGGAGCTACCTGCTAGGGCAGGGTCCGTCCCTCACCGGCAGCCCCTCCTCCCACCCACGTGGTCCTCACCACCTTCCCTCACACATGCTTCTCTGCTGCAGGCAGAGCTGTCTCTCCCAAATGCATTGCACAACTGCCCTCTCCACCATCACTTCCCTGCCTCCCTGTCGCAGACCAAGCCGCACCTTCACAGGGAAAGGAGAGCCCCACCTTCCCTGGCCCACCTGCACCCTCCTGGGATTTCTCATCATCATCTATCTGCTCTCCAGAAATGCAGTAACTGTTCCCTGGGGATAGGCCCCATGTGACAGTGCTCCTCCTCCTTTGCTTGTGCATAGGGACATATATACTACAGATGCAGAGACACAGAGACACTGGAACCACGTCTGTAGACAGCACACAATATGAAACAGATGGCAATGGACCAAGAAGGGTCAGCTTTCGAACTCCAGTTGTCTTGATTGCTGTGAAAATTAAGCATGCAATTAATTATCCCATGCCATCTCAGGTTTTAGGTGTATTTTCCTTCAGGTTTCATTATTTTTAAAAAGTACTATATAATCAAAGAAAAGAGTTATGCAGACTCTCCCTCCACCCGCCGGGTGCCTCACAGCCACTCGTGGTCAGCTTCTCGTGCGTGCTTCCAGGCATGCTTGGTGCAGTTAGAGACACACGCTGCAGTCACGTGAGCCACCCACCTGCGGGTCACTGTAGCTTATTGTGCAACCGAATTTGCCAGGGTTTTCTGAGCTGTGCTTCATGCTTAGGCTTAATTTATTCCAAGAGTATTAAAAATTCATGATTTCTGCAGGAACACATATACGTACTTTTAATATTCAAATATTTATAAGACACTAATTCTACTGAATTTTTTCCCAGGATTTTGTCTTTCTGTAATAATCCACTATTTTCCTACTCACTGAAAGTTGCCAAGTCACAAACTTTAGTCAGCTAGGTACTGAGCCTATTAAAGATTTGAGGTCCTATTACAGCACTTGGTCTATTTTTGCCTTAGAAAATGTCATAATATCTGCAGAGGATAGAAGTACATTCTTTCTATCCTTCTTTAGACTTTACTTGGCAATTCATACATGTCCAGGTATGCACATGCGTGTATGCATGTGTATATGTCTCTATCCACACAAATATGGGCTGGCCTATGAGGAGCTACCAGTTTCTACCAGGCAGAAGTGGTGCTGCGTTTATCTACACTTTATATCCAGAAGCTCCCAGTTTCTTCTGTCCTCTTGGGCCAGCTTTTCTTTCTGTTGATACCTTCGCTCACAAACTCCATCAGTCTTGGCTCTGTGCTCTCTACATCTTTGCTCAGAACTGATGTTTGTGACGTTACTGAAGTCATGCTTTGACGACATGCAGGAAGATCCATTTACTTTTTCTTTTCATACTTGGGTTAATTTCCAGGGCAACTGAGAGAGTGGTGACATTTTATTTGAAAAAAAAAGACTTTAACATTTTCATGAAAATGATTATCAAATATTTTAACGTTCTTTCAGTGCTTTTTGGATACAGATAGCAGAAGGACTCAGCAGCAGCATGCTCACATGTTCTTGTTTCTCAACACTGAGTTGTAAAACAACAATATTCTCAATCGTTTTGAGCACCAGCTAGCTACTCTTCAAGTAATCAACTATATCTTATGTGATCAGAATAGAAAAGAAGAAATGAAATGAACTGGATTAAAAGGACAGTCAGGCCAGCCAGACAGCTCAGCAGATTAAAGCGCTTAGGGAGACACAGGGACCCAGATCGATCCCCGGTGTGCTGTGCTGGCCCTGTCCCAGGGGCATGCTGAGATGGCAACTGTGACTTTGCATGGTGGTGAATCCCTGTAATTCCAGCACTTGGGAGGTACCTTCTGAAAATAGAAGGATCACTATGAGTCCACACTGTGTAGTGAGACCCTGTAGACCCTGTACTAAATACATAAAAAAAGATCAGCTGCCACTATAAAAAATCAGAAAAAATATACATACATATATTTACTACTACACTGTGTTTTTATACTGGAAATACATAAAAAGATTTTAAAGCAAATAGTGTAAATATTAAATATTCTTTGACCAAAGGTTTTAAGAGATAAGTGGTTTAGGCATGAAGTAAAGGATCATATCTATTGATCCTTTACTCAAATACTCAGAGAAACCAGATATCTAAAGTTGCTGCTGACTTGGCCCTCTTTCCTCTGCACCCTTGCGACCTTGTGTGGACCCGTTTCTCTGCAGGACAAACCAGTCCAGCGGTGGAGGCTGCTTCCAGAATCTATTTTTCCTCTCTGGAGCATGCACTGCGTTGATGACAACAGTGAAAGGGAAGGCTTTATACGTCTAGGTCTAAATCCTACCCTTTGCTGTCAGAGTAAAGCACATCCAAGGCAACAATTACATTGAAACTTAAAATGAAATTTAGGCCAAGGGGGTTTTGAAATATCCGTTAGGAAAACAGAAGCTAAAAGTAATCCCATCTCCTATCTGAGGTAGAACAAGTGCTGCATTCATCTATACTTCATATCCAGTGGGTGGAGTGTAGAATGCTCGGTCTTGCTTCTTTCTCCTAATGCAAACGGTACTTAGCCTTCACTGCAGAGGGCTCTACGTAACTGCTCTAATCAATTCAGTGCATTTAAATGAAGCCATGTTACACAGCTGGCCACAGAAAAGGTACCCAAATGCATTTGTATATCAGAATCTCTCCCATCAAGCTGCCATTCATGATGTTGACACAGAATTCTAGCTCTTCATACAAATAAGGACATTTTACTGGAATTACTCCATTCTGAGATGGCCTTTCAGATCAGGAATTTCTAATAGGATAGAAAATAAATTCAAAACTCATTGCACAATGTGGGCTGGTAAATGATCCATGGCTTTTGGTGAGTGGCTGATTGCTGGCATTACATCAACTCTGTCGAATATCTTTCAATTCCCAAGTGAGGCATACATCTGGATACTCCTGAATGCAAAGTGCAATTACACTCTGTTGTTGCTTTCTGGAATAGTGACCCAATGGAGAGAGCAGCTCTGTGCATGAGGTAAATAGTGCTTACTACAGATCCCCAGAGGGATTATTCCAACTACTTGAGGCTTTCCCTAGAGTTTCTGGCTGATCCTTCTTTTGATTCATTACTTCCCTCTGATGCCTAACACCTCTATTGATGGTTTTGATGACCAAAGTTGGGGCTGTTCCCTTCAGATGTGTTTAGATATAAAGTAGTTAATCTTTCATTTCTCTGGGACAGGCCATGATCTTGTCTTGTGACAATGCCCTACAGCTGAATTCCACCCTTACTGAGATCACAGGAAGTGGCCAGAGGAAGGGTCCTACGATGTCTCATTTGCAGGATGGACGGGTCAGCTCTCAGCGCAGGCTCTCCAGAGAAACCAAGAGGGTAGTAGCTCAGCCCCAAAGGGCCAAGGAGCTAACGTGCTGCTGAATTTGCCAGCACAGCCCCAGTTGAGCTTTTCATTTCTTTTTGCTCCTGTAGACAGCAGAATTTAACTTTGTGGTGAGAACCAGGGTTGAGAATGTTCTCAGAGCAATTGCCGGTGGAAACTTTCCTAAGGCAAAGAAATAATGAGCTCTCAGGGCCAAGAGACATTGTTCTAGTGAAAGTACTTTCTCTGTAAACTACCGATATCAGAGTTTCCAGTGGGAAGAAACAAGAGAAGAAGGTTAAGAATAAATGTGTTTCCACTAGCTCTTTGGACTTTGGATATACAGGTATGAAAATGTTACATGGGCCATTTTAGCATATTTTTGGCAGTGATTTGAAACGCTTTACTGCCGAGAGGAGGCCACCTCATCTGTGCATCTAGGCCTTAGCCAGGCACCATGCTGTGCACACAGCACCAGTTAACTCAGACTCGAGCCTCACTATTGCTCCCTGAAGCAGAATCTATAGTCCCGTTAAGACTCTGGGTGACCCACATGAACACCAACATGTAAGGAGCTAAGGTGTAAGTGGTCTCAGCCCCTGCTACCAGAATCCTTGCTAAAACAAATGGTTCCAAATATACAATAACGAAGAAGGAAGGATGAACTGTTCTAAAGTTATTTGCACAAATTGCTGAATTGTTTTGTGGGAAGATATTGATGAGCTTTATCAGTACCAGAAGATATTTACTGTGCCCTTGTCCATGTTGGATAATATTTTTCAAGTTATGAAATTTTCACTTTGAACTTATATAATATGGTGTGAAGTAAGGATCTAGCTTTTAAAAAAACAGTTGTGACAGAATCAATAAATGAGTAAGTCTCATTTTCTGTATTTAATTTGTATGTGGTTAGCTTTTTCTAGTTTTTCTGTTGCATGGTTTTTGAACTTTTCCTTTCTTCTCCTGGGAACGACTTCTAATTTTACATTAGTACCACGCTATTTTAATTATGGTGGATTTTTTGTCTAGGATTAAATGTATACTTTTCATGGTTAAATTGTTCCTCTTGGCCTATGTCTGAGTGCTTCTCCCTCATTCTTTCAACTACAAATACCAGCTGTGGAACTTCACGCATGTTTCCATGACAAAGGCGGATCTAGGGGAGGGCTGGGTTTGCATGTACATGTAACAAGTAAAGAGGAATTCCACCCTACATCTCAGAGTGCTGGCACTGCTATTCTGCCATCAGCTGATTTTTCTTTACCACACTGTAGCACGAGGTTTTATAAGGTCACAGAATATGCAGAATCCCTGCCATCAACTAGGCCAGGGATTAAAATGAGGACGAGTTTCCGTGGTAACATGCATGGACTCTACTGCTAGAGAAATTGCAACGTAACTGAGAACTTATGATTAATGAAGACTCAAAATTTAGGCTAGACTTAACATACACATGCAGGCACAAAAGGCAGCTAAGAGGAAAGAGGACCTTAAGGGAGCCTGCACTGGTTCCCAGGGTCAGTCATAACAATGCCCCACCTAAGTGGTTGAGAAGTAGTCTCAGGAATCTGCAGGCTAGAAGTCTACAGCCAAGGTGCTGGGAGAGTGACATCCTCTCCCCCTTTGTGGTTGTCACAGACAGTCTGTGCTTCTCCTGACTGCAGCTGTGTAACTACACCTTCTGCCTCCGGACGCTCATGGCCCCCTTCTCCCTGTGCCCCTTCCTTTCTTATGAGATCATGATATGGGGCCACTACACTTGGACCTCACTTTTTTTTTTTGTTGGTATTTTAGGGAAGGGTCTACAGGGTGTTCAGGGTCTCCCTACTAGATCAGACTTATAGTGATCCACCTGTTTACAGTCGCCCAAGAGCTGGGATTACAGCCTGCTTGCAGGCGCTTTAATCCACTAAACTATTTGGACAGCCCTGAACCTCACATTAACTAACCACACTCTGGCATGATTCTACTTGGAATACTGTCCAACTGTGAGGTAATGGGAGTTAGGACTTTAATATTTCTTTTTAAGGGACACAATTCCACCCATAATGCTGTTTTTAAGCCTCAGGTATGAGCAACACAATGGAAACCCGGTAGGATGATCACCAATCCCTGATCCCCAGCAGCTCATGAGAATCAAGGCAATGCCATTCACTAGGCTGTCAGCTTGGAGACAGTCCCATGGATAGCAATGCAGAATTGTCTGTGTTCACCAAGAGCTGCTGTGTACGAGAGTAATACTGCTTACCCATAACATCCCTGTTTGTTCTTCTAACAGTAGTATTAGCGGGCTGTCTTATGCTACAGGTTACTGCTAATATGTTCTGAATTATTTTATCCTAAGTTAGAAATCTTATTTCCACCACCGCAATATTTCCATTTCTGATCAAAATTATTTTGAGCCCATTTTATCTGAGTGTCTGTCACTCACCACAGAAAATGTCACATCAGTGCATATAACCACCCTGTAATTTAAGGCAGAAAACCAACATGCCTGATTAAAATCACTAATTTTCTGAGATTGTCTTTCAAGTGAACAAGTTTCAGAGCGAGGTGTTTGGACTAGTGTTTCCTAAGTCTACCATCACTTAATTTGCTTATTTGTGCATTTGTCTAATTCTAAAAACCAGTGTATCATGAAGGCTACGTCATAAAAAATTGTGTTTTGAATGGAAGTAGCTGCATATACTTAGAGATTAGCTTCATCTTTATTTTAAAATGATGACACAAATAAATGGCTGTTTACATTTGAAATTGTTCTTTTTAGTCATAAGAAATGCTACCTAGCTACTTTAGGTATACACAAAGCAGTGTTACTGTAAGTCTATTCAGACCAGGAATCTCTTTGATACTTGAAGAATTCATTTAATTTCTGTCATTTATTCACTGTTCCCTGATGGGTGACAATGTTCTCACAAGAATAATCCCCAAGTTTTTTTTTTTTTTGAAATTTGTTTAAAAAAATTAATGCTTTCATAAAATGATAATATGTTAAGCAATGATAACGTAAATGATAATATCTATGTTTACATGGGTTGCTGGTTTTCATGTAACTCTGGCAATGTTAAGTGTGACACTCATTTATAAAAATTATGGAACCAGGTTCTTTCCATTTATTTTACAGGTACATTTTTATTTGCTGTCAAGGAGATTTGGAATCCGGTCTTATTTCCATGCTTTTCGCAAATTGTCATGAGGAAGTCACTTGAGTTTTTTTTTAGATGCGACCCTGAGCACAGTAGTAGGATCCGCTGCATGGCATTTAGTCTTCCACACAATTGATCGAGCAGTGTCCAGGGCAGCACTCACGTACATGCGTCCTCATAAATGCTACTAAGTGACTTAATTTTCCCAGAATGTTAGCGTCTGCGTGTCATCTCTATAAAGGTAGAAGATTCATGCTGTCCTTTATGCATTTGATATTTACAGCTGAAAGGCTCATATCATAAGCAATCTGGTTCACAGTTAGGTGTTTAACTTGACATTTTCTAAATCGTGGGCATTTGAGCACTGTACCCTTTCAGCATGTTTTGAACTAATTGGGAATTAAATTGTGTGTGTGGAGGCTAGGAATGGTATCTTGATTAACAACTGATCTTGCCATATTATTTATGTCTGGCCGCTCAAAAACACATTTTGTTAAACATTTCTCTTTTATCCAGATGTAGAAACATATACTGGGTGATAACTTCTCAGAAAGTACTGGTGAGAGCTCTAGCTCCTTCATGCTGCCTCCTTTAATGCCATTACCTATTAGTAAAGTTATTCAAAGTAATATATATATATGCAGAGCATGTTCTTGGAAGACCTGAGAACAAACTGCTACACACAGTCTAAGATTTGCTGCCGAGGGGGGTGGCAGATGGGTGCGAGTTCCCCACAAGCCACACCCCGGGTAACAGGGTGAACAGAGGCCAGTTATGTGTCCTACTCTTTAGCAAGAAAAATGTAGCTGACAGAGGAGTTATTTCCATAGATCAGGTTTAATCTTCAAATTTATATTTACTACCTCTCCTGAGTATTTTAGCTCAGAGATTATAAATACTGCCATAGATTAAATAGAGAAAAAAGAAACAAGCTAAAGCCACTTTTTGGCTCTAAATCTGATCAAACCACAATGCGTTCTACCCTAGAGCAGTTCAGAGATCTGACTGTGCCCTGAGTTCAGGATGTTTTTCTTCAAATAGGAGAGGAAATCAGAGGTCTCTTTGTACCTTCTTCCAAAGACTACCCACAAATGAGGAACTAAGGCTATTAAAAATAGAAAAGAAAAAAAAAAGTCTTCTTCCAGTTTTTCTCGGCTTACGCGAGCTCTCATTCCTGCACAGTTCTGATTCTTCCTCAGTCAAACCTGTCTTCATACTTCTAGTTACAATTTCCCTAAAACCATCCTGGGAAATTATCTAACAAACATAATTCAAACTAGTAGTTAGGTGCTTACTTAGTGAGGCATTTGGCTATACTTCGATAACAGGAACTCTTCCAGGTGTTGTGGGTTTCAGGCACCAGTATTCCCACAATAGTAATCCAGCAGAGGAAGTATGTGGGGTTATTATGGATTTATATGACCCTGTGCTTCCCAAGTCCTGCTACTCAAAACAAACAAGCAAGGGCCGGGGAGCTGGCTCAGTGGAATAAGCACTTGCCTGGCAAGCACAGTGGCCTGAGTTCAATCCCCAGTTAAAAAAAAAAAAAAAAAAAAAAAAAACAAGCAAGCAAAGGGAGAGGATATCAAAGCAGGGACTTGGATTTTGTCACCATCTCTTTGTCTGGCTGGGCCTCTTTTTAAGTTGCTATCTCTTCTGCCTCGAAGCCAACCACAGTTAGATTACAGGTGCATGCCACCTTGCCCAGTCTCAATCACCCTCTCAGTGTGCTCCGGGGCAGGGCAGGCACAGCACGCCAGGGATTGAGCCCCCCACTGCTGCGCTCTGCTTAAGCAGGTGCTTTAGTCCACTGAGCTATCTGGCTGGCCCCCTTATTTAATTCTTGAATTTGTCTAGGGATGATTAACACCAAGTTCTACTTTGCCTTGTCGCTTGGGTGAGCACTGGCCTATGGTGGTGGCATAAAGGCATTTTAGACACAGATTGCTCTCAGTCACCCTTCAGAGAGTAATAGAAAGGATGTGTAAATGCTTGGGGCTAGTCCTCGGGGCAGCGCCACAGCATCGCAGCTGCAGCCAGGCACACCAGCGGGTGACGACCTGCACATCACGTCTCTGTGAGGCTCTGCTTCTTCTCACTAATTTCTCAAATCCATGTCTTCCATTGGTCGATGAGAAACAAATGTAACAAAGCATGGATGTCGCTTAGGCTTCGCTAAAACCATGACTCGTCCACATGGCTGACAAGGGATCTACACACTGAGGTGCAGGGTTGCAGGATAAATCCTGAGGGGATTTGACTGACCCTGTCAGATACAAAAGTCACATTTCTTGTTATATAGGTCTTGCTTTATCTTGGTCTTAACCATCCAGCAGAAAAGTATAAAAACAAAGTATAAAAAGTAAAGCCGTATTAATAGGCTGGGCTGTAAAAGGCTAAGTCAACTACTTCTGACATTGCCAGTCCTACAGAAAACCCACTACTGTTATGGACTACTGGACTATACTGGAATATTTTGCTGAATTCATGCACCTACAATATTTAAATGACAATGGAATACCCTTCTCTGACAGAAGTAGACAAAAAGGGGATACAGATAAAGGACCATTTTGTATCTGTATATTCAAAATAGTTAGGATAGATATACAGCTACTTTCTATTAATTCAGTGAATAGAAAGATTTGTTCTAATAGTGTTTGTGGACAGGATATCATGTCTGCTTCTTGTACAATGAGTAACCACTAAGACAAAAATATGCAATGTGTTAATTATTGAAACTGCCCTACTAATCGGTTTTGAAACTGTCTCATTCCTATTTATTTCTCAATAGAATTATTTTTAAAAGTGTCAATGGCCGAGAAGTATGATCAATAGAAACATACAGTACATGAGTCCCACCTACATTATTTGAATTTTATAAAGTAGGCAGAGCAGGCAAACAGCCTTTACTGAGTCACTGAGACCTGGCCGGGAGGAAAATTAAAAGAGCTCCCTCAGCAGCTCACCCCCCGCCAAGTGGCTGGACCCAGAGCTGTGTCCAGGCAGAGCCCCAGCATGCGGCGCTCAGCGCTGCATGCCTATCACGAGCCCTCTGTTCCAGGGTCTTCTGTGTCTCACTCGGGGACCAAGACAGTGGGAATCGTTGGAGGACTCCTAACAAGTAGGTGAGAGGAGGCCACCCCAGGAATGTTGCCGTGTTTACACGTCATGTGCTTGTTCCTAGAAGAAGCAACAGTCTGTTCAAATTATCAAGAAATGACAGTTCTATGCTTAAAATCCACAAGACATTTTTAATAAGACATTATGTAAGAGCCAAAATGGGGGAAGATAAAGAAAAAGTTTATGGCATGCTGAATCTGTTTGGAAAAATCATCCCAGTGGTGGATTTTTTTTCTTTCTAGTCATGATTCATCTTCTGAGATAAAGAAATGTCCCCCAGGTGATAAAAGCAACACAAACCCACGGGGACATACCCTGAACATTTTATTGTGTCACTGTGTGCAGCTAGTGGAACACCGAAGGTGAAAATAAATGGTCAACCTTGTTCCAAATAGCACAAAAGCTATCAGAAGTGAGAGATGTTAACTACACTCTATTTGCAAAGTGTCTGGAAAGACATTTGTGAGTGAAAGGACCTAAACAGGGAGGACTAAATTTCTCTGTTGGCAATGAGAGACATGACAGAAGTCTGAAGACACAGCACAAGTTTGTGTGGCAAGCCGAGGGGACAGCTCAATTGGTTACATATAAGGAATTGTGGGCTCTCTACCCTACATGTCTTTGAAAGCAATTTCATAGGTGGGCCACTGTTAGTGGTTCTGTAGTCCCTTTGTGTTGCGGAGACTCAGTTGTGTCAGGCTCTTGAAGACCAGAACAAAGAGAAGGAAGACAGGACAGAGCAGTACTCCCCTCAGTTTCCAGGGAGGTGTCAGCAAGTCGGGCAAGGTCGGTCCCCAAGCCACTTCTCACAGGGCAGATCTCAAATTTAGTTTGCAGATGGGTCACCCAGATTTACAAAGCAAATCTCAGGGCCCATCCCAGCCCTACTGAGTCAGAATCTCTGCAACAGGAGCAGGGAAAACTGCATCTTCCAAAGCTCTCCTCATGACTCTAAGGGGCTCTAAAGTTAGAGACGCACTGCTGGAAGTTACTCAGCCAGCCTCAGCCCAGGGTAGATGGATCTTTCCTAGGCAACAATATGGCCCAAGCTGTAGAAGATTTTCCAGTAAGTGGAGAATTTCAAAGACTGACAGACCTCATGTAGTCATTCAGTAAATATGGAATTCTCAGTAGCTGTCAAACTCAGCTGCACATAGGAATCAACTGAGGAACAATAAATAAAAAGTTGATGCCCATATCTCACGGACAGAGCTCCCACTGAGCCAGTCAGACACGTCTGGAAGCTGCGCATGTCACTGCAGTCTGAGGGCATGGTTGAGCCCAGACACAGGAGGTGGTTCTCAAGTGCTTTGTGAGAACAGCCATGGGAGCCCATGAAGGAAACAACTTTTGCAGCAAGAGAAAACGGAAGTACATTTTCAAGGATGAATTGATTCCTAGGTGAAATAGTGCCTTCTACCTAGAGGCATACCCAAAATATTCTTACTTCATAACAAGTGAATAGCACACAGAAAGACTATAGATCTGAATGCAGTCTTTAGTCACGTCATAACCAAGGACACTGGAGACTTAAAGCATCTAATTAAACCACACCTCTTTTCTACCTCAGTTTTCCTTTATTTCTGTGTTCCCATCTTCCATCCTCTGGTTAGCTCCTACACCACCTCTGCTGCCTGAAAGCCTTCCTCCACTGAGAGCTCTTTCCGAGCCCTCCACACTCGGTCACCCTTCCAGACCTGCAAGCAGTGATTCTTTTAGTAGGTGTTGCGATTTCAACACGATATGATTTCTTCAAATTATTCCAAAGGGTTTAGTGTATTCCTTTATGATACTTACATTTTCTTGGAGCATTGTGGGAATGAGACATGCAAGGGCCTTTCCTTTGAGGGATTTTTATTCTAGTACTGCAGGGACAAACAGGTGCCTAACACATAAAGCAGTTCAGTGTGCTAGAAAGGTAGAAAGACAGTGATGAGCATGTTAGAGAGAAGGCGTCGTTGAGTAAGTGCCCCTGATCCCACAGGGTTGAGGAATGAGTTTTACACAAGTGGGCACAGGACTCAGGGAGAGGGGAAATTTAAGTCAAGCTTTAGAAGAAGTGCAGTTATTTTAGAGAAGACTATCGCAGGCAGTACCTTTTAAGAAAGTGCACAACAGGTAATTTTTAAGACTTTCTTTAATTTTCAGCAGTAAAGAACTAAAGCAGTACTTCCTAATTATTCTGGAAAGTTCTATTCTTATCTTTGAGCCTGTTTTACACTGATAGAGTTCTTAGTAGCTGACGAATTCCTGCCCTCCAGTATTCCTGTCTGTTCCCTGTTCCCGGAGACGATGTGCTCACTGGTTCCAATGCTCATCACTGGTTCCACTGGTCATCCTTGCGCTGTCTCGGAAGAGTCTGCAGCCTTTGCCTGTGCCTCTCTTGCACACATTCACATTGCTCAGTGCCACAAGTTATGTCAGTGCAGCTTTAGTCCCCAACCTACTGTCCCCAACCCTGGGCCCTGGGCTACACCAAATTAGACCCTGAAGGGGCCCACACTGAGCCTGTGCTCATTTTCCCTGCTCTTGAAGTTCAGTCCCAATCACCTTACAGCGAGTAAGTGCCGTGTTTGCATAGCGCCTCAAGGCTGCAAGGGGGTTATCTTTGACACAAGCCAATTTTTGTAAATAAACTTCTAGCTTAACATTTAATTAATTAGCCAATCCCACAAACATATAAAAAGGGGGGCACATGCTTGGATCTTGGCACCTAGGGGTCAAGTCAGAGTTACTTTCCATGAACTCTGAAGAGCGGCTCCCACCCTAAGTTCCAGACGTGTTCTGGGAGGCACATTGTGATTCGATTTTTCCTGTGAGGTTTCCTTGGTAATTATGTCTTAAAGCCCTTCAGCTCAAGTGAAATTCAGAGAAGTCGTAGGTGATGTAACCAAATTATTGGTCATGAGTGAATACATGAGGTTGAGAATAAATCTTGTGGTATCTGCAGTAATTAGAAGTGGTGCTTTAGGGAGACATTTCGCAACTGAAAAGGGAGCAATAATACGAAACTATCTTTAGAGCAGAAGAGTCGTTCCTTTCATAGTTCTTTCGTGTTTGATACAGTAACTGATGAACTCCAAATCTCTGCGTCTCACTCTCACTCTCACTCTACGCACACACACACACACACACACACACACACACACGATCTTTATTCCATTATTTCAGTTTTGCTTCCAGCATTAGCCTCAGAATATGCCCCACAGTGACTGCAGTACCAGTGTCATCACTCAGGCTTTGACTGAGCGAGGCAGGGAGGCACGGGCATGGGACTAGCCTAGCATGGCCTCTATCGCTCCGCCTTCTCTTCATCCATCCTATTCTTTCCTTGATGGGCAGCCCTTAACTGGCCCCACACTGGTCACCCAAGTAGGTTGTGGAAATGTCCTTTTCCACAGTAAAATGTTTTTGCTGAAAGAAGACAGCCCTATAACATTTGAGGCTCACTTTAAAAAGTACCAGTAAGACTAGTTTAGAGACCAAACATGAATTGGTATACAAATGAGCAATAAATGACTTCTGTCTTATGATTTTCTAATGTATGTCCAAGAGGGAGAGCATGCCCATCAATAACGGCATGAAAACCTGAAAAATTGGCGGAGCACAGTTCTGGGTGTCTGTGGGTGATCACACGGGTGACACCAACCAATGTGCTTGTAGTCTGGATGGGATGCAGAGGGAAAGGAGGAGGAAGTCCTCCATGTTCCAAGAGCTCTGGCCTTGGCCATCTGTCTACAGATCCTTCAGCCTCCAGGAGGACTCACATGCGAGACCCTATCGGGAGCAGCCAGACCTTGGACCATGGGCTGGTGCTGCCTCCTTGTCCCCTCTTTTTCTGTAGCTTTGGTCTCCCTGGGCTAAGCAGCTCCTGCGTCCTCCCAATCTCCAGGGCAGAGAGCATGGTGGGTCCTTCTGCCTCCGATCCTGTGAGCCTACCTAGTGAATCACCTTTTGCAGTTGCAGTGTGCTTTCTGCTGAATCTGTTCCTCAGGAGGACCCATAGGAACACAGAGGGAAGGAATCCCAGTATTTATTACCTTTCCTTTAAAAGGGCTTTTTCTTTAACAAAAAAGTTTTCTAGGCTATAAAAATATACTTGATTGGAAATAATTTAAACCTCTGTGTTAAATTGACATTTTTGTAGTGTTAAACACTTTGATGGGGGATTACAGAGACAAATATACTGAAGCAAAACTTATTTCAGGTTTTCAATTAACATGATTTAAAATACATATTAAATTTTCTGTCCTTAGGGAATTTTCACTGCCTTGTGAAAGGTAGGTTTTTCTTAAAGGAACAATTTATTTTATTATGCTATTATATTACTTATACTATCTCTAAAGGCAGGCAAAATTTTTCTTGGGTATTTTGTTGAGCTGGCTAGATTTGTATAATTGGCACTATAAAAAAGCCCATAGAGTTCATGCCATTGTAGTAGTAATAACTGCAGACCCTAAAAACAAGCACAATGCTGCAAGTTAAAATGCAAATGGTGATATGTAGGTTATTTCCCAAAATGTGTACGTACATAATATTAACTGTCTGAACGGCACATACAATTTTGTGATTTGGGGAACTTTAGAACGCCTTCTTTATAGAGCAACATTCACTCCTCAGACCCTGAGCCATTCCTAAAGGAAGATGAGTTCCTCTTGCCTGGAAGAAGATCCACGGCTAGGAGAGGTGGCTGACAGCTGCCGACACACCGATGGCTGAGAATCAGGCTCAAAAACAGAACAGAGAGCCAGTGGAGGCAGGGCAGCGCCTTGGAGACCATTAGACAACAATCAGGAAACTAACGTCATTTCTGTTCAAAGTGAGCTAGAGATAAGGTAAGCAGGTAAAAATTCAAAAAAACCAAGATGAAATAAGAAATGAATGAGACAATGATCAAAACAAAGACCAGCGATAAACAGAACCAGATCAAGCAGCATGTTTAACTACTGCCAAAATAAGCTCAAGAGCTATCAAGATCCTAAGACCCTGACCAGCCCCATCTCCCCAGGTGAAATCAGTGCGGCCGGCCATGAATTGGTAAAAAGTCACAGAATCTGACAATTGGAGTTCAGATTCCAGAACAATGGCAACAGACTACAAGTTTATATCACAGAGGAGTTTTAAGATTTGTAGGTGCAGAAAACATGAATGCACTGAGCTGGTGGCCCACGACGACATTCCCAGCACACTGGTCAGGGGCAACTGGAGGGTCGTAAGCTCTGCCCAGTCAGGGAAGCTCAGTGAGTTAAGAAGACCCTGACTGCAAACAATAAAGTAAAAAAGAGGGTGAGAGCTGCAGCACAGTGTGCAGGCTGGTTCAGTCTCCAGGATAACCAAAAGGAAAGTGTAGTTGCATATGTTTATGTATATGTATGTATAAATATATGATGTGAGGAAGAATTTTATATTTAAGACATAGAAATCACAACCTTACATTCCACAGCACAGGTCAGAGATGTGGTAGCCAAGCAGTTCAAAATGTCCAAGAAGAAAAGTTGTTCTTCTAGACTGTGAAAGCTGAGTGCCACTTTAAGGAATCTGAATTAAGTTAAGAAGAGCTACAATGTTGAAAAATTAAGAAGTACCTGTAGAAAGATGAATTCCTTACCCACAAATACAGTGTTTAAGAATCTGAAAGCCAATTGTGGAGCAGATAGGAAAGTCAGCAATGCTGTTTCAGGAAGGCATGTGAGCCCAGATCTGTGCAGCTACAAGCAGCGCAGGTCGGCCTCGCTAGGGCACAGTGGGACTCCACCATGTGTGAATGCCACGTTGGTATTAGCACCATCCGTTGACACACCTACAGGCTGCTTTGCAGATTTAGTCCTGTGAGCTGCACTGCTACAAACGCAGGTGCCCACGGGTCATGGTAACACGGTGTCTTCGGCCCTTTCAGGACTCTGTCTAGAAGGGAATATCTGGGTCAGATGAGATACCTAGTTTTAGTTTTCTGAGAAAACACCAGACTGATATGCATAGTGGCTTTACCAATTTACATTTCTTCTGACAGTATAGAGCCCCTGCTGCACAAGGCCCTGCACATTTGTTATTATTTGGCTTTTTTCTACGTAGCTTTAGGCCTCTGATTCCTACATGAAATATTCCAGGAAGATGAAAAGACAGAACAGCCGACATAAAATTAGTCTTCCCTCTTTCTCTCAAATTATAAAATTTAGTTTCTAGAAACAAATAAAAAATGAGGCTAAAAGCCAAAAAAAAAAAAGGTCCTTTTTGTTTTTGTGACAGCCCTGACCTGGAGGCTTCATAACTAAGACATTTTCTCCGCTGTCACTTGAGTCCTGTGAAAGGACCAATTCCTCCTGTTGACTTT